>NC_140018.1:10077964-10247964 GCF_964263955.1 Coregonus lavaretus
AACTTAATGATGGTGTTGGAGTCGTGCCTGGCCATGCAGTCATGGGTGAACAGAGAGTACAGGAGGGGACTGAGCACGCACCCCTGAGGGGCCCCCGTGTTGAGGATCAGTGTGGCAGATGTGTTGTTACCTACCCTTACCACCTGGGGGTGGCCCGTCAGGAAGTCCAGGATCCAGTTGCAGAGGGAGGTGTTTAGTCCCAGGATCCTTAGCTTAGTGATGAGCTTAGAGGGCACTATGGTGTTGAATGCTGAGCTGTAGTCAATGAATAGCATTCTCACGTAGGTGTTCCTCTTGTCCAGGTGGGAAAGGGCAGTGTGGAGTGCAATAGAGATTGCATCATCTGTTGATCTGTTGGGGCGATATGCAAATTGGAGTGGGTCTAGGGTTTCTGGGATAATGCTGTTGATGTGAGCCATGACCAGCCTTTCAAAGCACTTCATGGCTACAGACGTCAGTGCTACGGGTCGGTAGTCATTTAGGCAGGTTATCTTAGAGTCCTTGGGCACGGGGACTATGGTGGTCTGCTTGAAACATGTTGGTATTACAGACTCAGTCAGGGACATGTTGAAAATGTCAGTGAAGACACTTGCCAGTTGGTCAGCACATGCTCGGAGTACACGTCCTGGTAATCCGTCTGGCCCTGCGGCCTTGTGAATGTTGACCTGCTTAAAAGTCTTACTCACATCGGCTACGGAGAGCGTGATCAGGCACCAATTGTGCAAGTTCTCCCACTTAAAAAGATGAGAGAGGCCTGTAATTTTCATCATAGGTACACATCAGCTATGACAGACAAATTGAGAAAAAAATATCCAGAAAATCACATTGTAGGATTTTTTATGAATTTATTTGCAAATTATGGTGGAAAATAAGTATTTGGTCACCTACAAACAAGCAAGATTTCTGGCTCTCACAGACCTGTAACTTCTTCTTTAAAAGGCTCCTCTGTCCTCCACTCGTTACCTGTATTAATGTCACCTGTTTGAACTTGTTATCAGTATAAAAGACACCTGTCCACAACCTCAAACAGTCACACTCCAAACTCCACTATTGCCAAGGCCAAAGAGCTGTCAAAGGACACCAGAAACAAAATTGTAGACCTGCACCAGGCTGGGAAGACTGAATCTGCAATAGGTAAGCAGCTTGGTTTGAAGAAATCAACAGTGGGAGCAATTATTAGGAAATGGAAGACATACAAGACCACTGATAATCTCCCTCGATCTGGGGCTCCACGCAAGATCTCACCCCGTGGGGTCAAAATGATCACAGGAACGGTGAGCAAAAATCCCAGAACCACACGTGGGGACCTAGTGAATGACCTGCAGAGAGCTGGGACCAAGGTAACAAAGCCTACCATCAGTAACACACTACGCCGCCAGGGACTCAAATCCTGCAGTGTCAGATGTGTCCCCCTGCTTAAGCCAGTACATGTCCAGGCCCGTCTGAAGTTTGCTAGAGTGCATTTGGATGATCCAGAAGAGGATTGGGAGAATGTCATATGGTCAGATGAAACCAAAATATAACTTTTTGGTAAAAACTCAACTCGTCGTGTTTGGAGGACAAAGAATGCTGAGTTGCATCCAAAGAACACCATACCTACTGTGAAGCATGGGGGTGGAAACATCATGCTTTGGGGCTGTTTTTCTGCAAAGGGACCAGGACGATGGATCCGTGTAAAGGAAAGAATGAATGGGGCCATGTATCGTGAGATTTTGAGTGAAAACCTCCTTCCATCAGCAAGGGCATTGAAGATGAAACGTGGCTGGGTCTTTCAGCATGACAATGATCCCAAACACACCGCCCGGGCAACGAAGGAGTGGCTTCGTAAGAAGCATTTCAAGGTCCTGGAGTGGCCTAGCCAGTCTCCAGATCTCAACCCCATAGAAAATCTTTGGAAGGAGTTGAAAGTCCGTGTTGCCCAGCAACAGCCCCAAAACATCACTGCTCTAGAGGAGATCTGCATGGAGGAATGGGCCAAAATACCAGCAACAGTGTGTGAAAACCTTGTGAAGACTTACAGAAAACGTTTGACCTGTGTCATTGCCAACAAAGGGTATATAACAAAGTATTGAGAAACTTTTGTTATTGACCAAATACTTATTTTCCACCATAATTTGCAAATAAATTCATTAAAAATCCTACAATGTGATTTTCTGGATTTTATTTTCTCATTTTGTCTGTCATAGTTGACGTGTACCTATGATGAAAATTACAGGCCTCTCTCATCTTTTTAAGTGGGAGAACTTGCACAATTGGTGGCTCACTAAATACTTTTTTCCCCCACTGTATACTGTAGTTATTGACTTGGTGAATGGCCCAGGCCTTAACTCTGACACAACACAACTAATGTTATTATCACAACAGAACTAGCCTAACAGTAAGTCTAGCTAACGTTAGAGAACTTGAATGAAATAAATATAGAATTACACTCATACTTGTTTACTTGACTTTTATAAATGGACTCTTTCAAATAATTTACTCTGGCAAGTTTGCCACCAGTTCGCTGCAGTAGTGAAGTAAAGCGGAAGTCGAATCCATCACTTCAGTTGTTTGGCAGTGCCCATAGCAACGTTAGAAAATGAGGTGGATGTGTGCTGGAGTTACAGCAGAGTTGCTCATGGGTTGTTAGAAATGACATTAATATTTTCCATGACAACATGTGGAGCCTCGAAAATATAATTAGAATTTATAACCAGTCAAAAACAAACATTTACCTGTTTGCTAGTCAAGTTGTATTTTGAGGCTTAAAGTCAAAACTAAGATGTTTTGTGGTTTTGTGGTAATTACAGTATGTATTTTAGTTTGAGAGTTTTGACAGGTTTCATCTGGACAAACAAAAATCAGTTGCTTAGCAACCGGATACCAACTGTGTTCTGTGGAGGAAAAAAGTGATCGAGTTCCAATATTTGCATAATTGTTGTGATTGGAGGATAGCTGTGAGGGCGATAGAATCAGGATCAAATCCTCTGTTCTCCTCAAGCTCATTAATGAGAGAATGTTCATATTTGAAGATGACAGAAAGGCCAGTCTCTTTGGCACATGACATTGAGTACAGGGAGTGGATTAGCTAAAGAGACTGGTACTCAGGTTAGGGAGTACAGCCTCTACTGCAAGACAAGCCTTGTCAGCAACCTTTCGGTTACTGACCCAACGCTCTTAACCGCTAGGCTACCTTCCGCCTCACTACTTCCCATTTCTCTCTTCCTGTGTGAATTTCTGCTTGTCTGGGTAACGCGGATGTCTTTTCTGCTAAATTACGTGCGAGTAAACAATTCTCTGGTTCTCCTCAACTAAACCAGACCCCCATCCCTTCTCTGGTCCTGTCTGATTCTCCCCCATGAAACCAGACCCTGTCTCCTCACTGGTCCCCCATAACCAGACCCTCCTCCCCTCTCTGGTCCTCTCAGGCATGGCATAAGCGACATACATGTAAGTGGTCACGTAGGGCCACCGGCCCTTTCTGGAACTCAGTCGGGGTCTCAACTTACTATTGAGAGTAAAATTAGTACAATACACCAGCTGCAATTTCGAAATTTGTTTGTGCATCAGCAGTTTTTCTCTTGTTAAGTCAGTCACTGACAGTGACTCAATTATCCATGTCAGCCAACAATTTTTAGATTGGTAGGTAGTCTAGTAGTAATCATGGCTGAATACCGACCGGGCACGTGCCCAGGAGACCTGACCTTCACGAGTCCCCCTCTGATTTTGTTAGTCATTCTCACCAATATATTATGTAAAGATGACATAAGTCATTGCAAATTGTGTAGAATTGTAGCTAAAAAAAACTGTCTCTCCACCCCATGGCAAAATGGATAGAATTGCAGAACATTTACAGTAAAACGGACTGAAGTTTGTTATAAAAGGTGATAAATGCAGTCGTTTTTATCTCAATATCAAATCATTTCTGGTTAACAATTATGTACCTTACTGTGATTGTTTTAAATTAAAGAAAAAAAATTGCTTCTTAGCAAAGAGCAATTTCTCAAGCAAGAATTTTGCTAGGACTGTCTGGGAGTGGTCTGAGTGGGGAGGGGCAAACTGAAAAATAGCTATTATTGTCAGAGAGGTTTGGAACTCTCTTTCTTATTAACTATGTTACCTCATGGGGATGTCACCATGGAGGTCTAAAACTCCATCCCACCAAAACAGGCTGAAATTTCAGGCGGTTTCATAATATATATATACAGTACTAGCCACAAGTTTGGAAACACCTACTCATTCAAGGGTTTTTCTTTATTTTTACTATTTTTTACATTATAGAATGATAGTGAAGACATCAAAACTATTAAATAACACATATGGAATCATGTAGTAACCAAAAAAGTGTTAAACAAATCAAAATATATTTAATATTTGAGATTCTTCAAATAGCCACCTTTTGCCTTGATGACAGCTTTTTACACTCTTGGCATTCTCTCAACCAGCTTCACCTGGAATGCTTTTCCAACAGTCTTGAAGGGGTTCCCACATATGCTGAGCACTTGTTGGCTGCTTTTCCTTCACTCTGTAGTCCAATTCATCCCAAACCATCTCAATTGGGTTGAGGTCGGGTGATTGTGGAGGCCAGGTCATCTGATGCAGCACTCCATCACTCTCCTTCTTGGTCAAATAGCCCTTACACAGCCTGGAGTGTGTTGGGTATTTGTCCTGTTGAAAAACGAATTTATAGGCCCTGTGTAGCTCAGTTGGTAGAGCATGGCGTGGCAATGCCAGGGTTGTGGGTTCATTTCCCACGGGGGGCCAGTATGAAAACAAAAATGAAAAAAAAATGTATGCACTCACTAACTGTAAGTGGCTCTGGATAAGAGTGTCTGCTAAATTGCTAAAATGTAAGCGCAAACCAGATGGGATGGCGTATCGCTGCAGAATGCTGTGGTAGACATGCTGGTTAAGTTTGTAATTATTTTGCACTATAGCCTATTTATTGCCTTACCTCCATAACTTGCTACATTTGCACACACTGTATATATATTTTCTGTTGTATTTTTTTTGACTTTATGTTTTTTTACCCCATATGTAACTCTGTGTTGTTGTTTTTATCGCACTACTATGCTTTATCTTGGCCAGGTCGCAGTTGTAAATGAGAACTTGTTCTCAACTGGCTTACCTGGTTAAATAAAGGTGAAATAAAAAATAAATAAAAGTGTGCCTTGAATTCTAAATAAATCACAAACAGTGTCACCAGCAAAGCACCCCCACACCATCACACCTCCTCCTCCATGCTTCACGGTGGGAACTACACATGCGGAGATCATCCATTCACCTACTCTGCGTCTCACAAAGACACAGCGGTTGGAACCAAAACTCTCAAATTTTGACTCATCAGACCAAAGGACAGATTTCCACCAGTCTAATATCCATTTCTTGCGTTTCTTGGCTCAATCAAGTCTCTTGTTCTTATTGGTGTCCTTTAGTAGTGTTTTCTTTGCAGCAATTCAACCATGAAGGCCTGATTCACGCAGTCTCCTCTGAACAGTTGATTTTGAGATGTGTCTGTTACTTGAACACTGTGAAGCATTTATTTGGGCTGCAATTTCTGAGGCTGGTAACTCTAATGAACTTATCCTCTGCAGCAGAGGTAACTCTCGGTCTTCCTTTCCTGTGGCGGTCCTCATGAGAGCCAGTTTCATCATAGCGCTTGATGGTTTTTGCGACTGCAATTGAAGAAACTTTAAAAGTTCTTGAAATGTTCCGTCTTGACTGACCTTCATGTCTTAAAGTAATGATGGACTGTTGTTTCTCTTTGCTTATTTGAGCTGTTCTTGCCATGATATGGACTTGTTTTTTTTTACCAAATAGGGCTATCTTAAGAAGCATTAAGAAGGAAATAAATTCCACAAATTAACTTTTAAGAAGGCACACCTGTTGATTGAAATGGATTCCAGGTGACTACCTCATGAAGCTGGTTGAGAGAATGCCAAGAGTGTGCAAAGCTGTCATCAAGGCAAAGGGTGGCTATTTGAAGAATCTCAAATCTCAAATATATTTTGATTTGTTGAACACTTTTTAGGTTACTACATGATTCCATTTGTGTTATTTCATAGTTTTGATGTAGTTATAATGTAGAAAATAGTAAAAATAAAGAAAAACCCTTGAGTAGGTGTTCTAAAACTTTTGACCGGTAGTGTATATATATATATAAAACACAGGAAAATCACGTTTTGGACTGCACTGGGCCTTTAAAACTGCAACACTCCCACGGCAAAATGTGTAGAATTGGAAGACATTTACTTTAAAACGTAAATGTTTCTCCCCCAACCCAACTCGCTTAGGGCCCCCAACAGGCTAGAGCCGGCCCTGCTCTCAGGTACCCCACTAAACCAGACCCTGCTCCCCTCTCTGGTCCTCTCAGGTTCTCAGATCCTCATCTTCACGGTGGCTGTGGTAGCAGTGGTGTGTGTCATTGCTGCCGTCATCATAGTACGCAGAAGGAGAGAAAGTAAGGACTTACTGTACATTTGTCTTTGATCTTTCTTTGAGTTTAATGGAGTTCATTAATAACACAGTAATACATGGAGCCAGCCATTGAAATTCTTCTTATGTTTTTGGGGGGGTTCTTTGCAGAGAATCAAGTGCTGAATGATAACAGCATTGTGAGTAACAAAGACATGTCATTGATGCGCTGTGGCTTAATAAACACAGTTAGTGTATTATACTATTGTTGTAGGAAATTAACTAAGAGTTTGCTCTGTAATTCTATTGTTTTGAATCCATTACCATTGTTACTAATTTATGAAGGGTCTGAATGCAGTAAACCACTCCACCCCACCAACCAATGATGACAGGGTCAGTTCCTCATTATATTAATGGAATTTGAAACATGGTTAATATGAAACATGATTTCACCCAGTTGTTATCAAGTATTGAGACTAATGTCCAGTTTAAATGATACATGTTTCAATAACAATTTTGACACTTGTAGAGTCAACCTGCTGACAGAATCACCTATGCTTCCATTGACCACTTCAATCAAAATTCCCCTCATAGAGTTGATGTAAGTGAAGCTATACTGAACATATTGTAAAGGTATTGCTCTCCCTCCTATTCACTGTTTAAAGCCTTTCCTTTGTTGTGACGTGTTTGTGTGTGTGTGTGTGTGTGTGTGTGTGTGTGTGTGTGTGTGTGTGTCTGTAGGCCCAGGGAGAAGATGCAGTGACATATGCCTCAGTTATGCCCTCTTCTACCAGAGGGAGAGAGGCAGCGAACCCTGCTGATCCCAGCCCCATCTACTCCACTGTCAACTAACCTCAGGGAGCCAAGACATCAACATGAGGACTGCAATCACTCTTTCACACCCTAATACCAGACCCGATTTGGTTCTAGGAACAGGGGTTTTCGTGCTATTAAAAGGGGCAATCTGCACTAGTTACATCCATTTCTGGACTTATAAGTTAATGATGTTTAGCCATTGATTCTTGAAAAATAAAACGTATAAATGCCTCATGAGTTTAGTTCAACTGTCATACCCCATCAGAACCCAAAATATACACTTGTTTTACTCCAATGTTTGTAAACAAATTAAATGTAAACAAACACACTGTATAGCCTCAAAACATGGTTAAAACTATCATTTTGATATCATGGATGGCCAGTCCTTGCATCCATAGCTCTGTCTATGAATTTGAGAGTGGTTACATTTCTCCAGCCCCATCCCTCAGCTTTTTAGCAAAACTGTGGCGTGGAGTATGCTTTGTTACTGTTTCAGCTACTGATTGCCGCTTTAAGATGTGTGTATTTCATTCATATAGACCAATGAGATAGGAGACTGGAAAAGTGGAAGAGTTTGAGAGTCAGAAGAGCATGCTTCAGATTAAACTCATGCTGACTCTGGTAGCCTAGGCTGTACAGTGCATTCAGAAAGTATTCAGACCCCTTGACCTTTTACACATTTTGTTACTTTACAGCCTTATTCTAAATGGATTAAATTGTTTTTTCCCCCCTCATCAATCTACACACAATACTCATAATGACAAAGTAAAAAAGGTATTTAAACATTTTTGCAAAGAAATATCACATTTACATAAGTGTTCAGACCCTTTACTCAGTACTTTGTTGAAGCACATTTGGCAGCGATTACAGCCTCGAGTCTACTTGGGTATGACACTAAAAGCTTGGCAAACCTGTATTTGGGGAGTTTCTCCCATTCTTCTCTGCAGATCCTCTCAAGCTCTGTCAGGTTGGATGGGGAGCGTCGCTTCACAGATATTTTCAGGTCTCTCCAGAGATGTTTGATCAGGTTCAAGTCCGGGCTCTGGCTAGGCCACTCAAGGACATTCATGGACTTGTCCGGAAGCCACTCCTGCGTTGTCTTGGCTGTGTGCTTAAGGTCGTTGTCCTGTTGGAAGGTGAACCTTCGCCCCAGTCTGAGGTCCTGAGCGCTCTGAGGCAGGTTTTCATCAAGGATCTCTCTGTACTTTGCTCCGTTCATTTTGCTTCGATCCTGACTAGTATCCCAGTCCCTGCCGCTGAAAAACATCCCCACAGCATAATGCTGCCACCACCATGCTTCACCATAGGGATGGTGCCAGGTTTCCTCCAGATGTGACGCTTTGCATTCAACTCAAAGAGTTCAATCTTGGTTTCATCAGACCAGAGAATCTTGTTTCTCATGGTCTGAGTCCGTTAGGTGCCTTTTGGCAAACTCCAAGCAGGCTGTCATGTGCCTTTTACTGAGCAGTGGCGTCCGTCTGGCCACTCTACCATAAAGGCCTGATTGGTGGAGTGCTGCAGAGATGATTGTCCTTCTGGAAGGTTCTCTAATCTCCACAGAGGAACTATGGAGCTCTGTCAGAGTGACCATCGGGTTCTTGGTCACCTCCCTGAACAAGGCCCTTCTCCCCCGATTGCTCAGTTTGGCCTGGCGGCCAGCTCTAAGAAGAGTCTTGGTGGTTCCAAACTTCTTCCATTTAAGAATGATGGAGGCCACTGTCTTCTTGGGGATCTTCAATGCTGCAGAATTTTTTTGGTACCCTTCCCCAGATCTGTGCTTTGACACAATCCTGTCTCGGAGCTCTACGGACAATTCCTTCGACCTCATGGCTTGGTCTTTGCTCTGACATGTACTGTCAACTGTGGGACCTTATATAGACAGGTGTGTGGCTTTCTAAATCATGTCCAATCAATTGAATTTACCAAAGGTGGACTCCAACCAAGTTGTAGAAACATCTCAAGGATGATCAATGGAAACAGGATGAACCTGAGCTCAATTTCGAGTCTCATAACAAGGGGTCTGAATACTTATGTAAATAAGGTATTTCTGTTTTGTTTTTTAAATAAATGTGCAAAACATTCTAGAAACCTATTTTTGCTTCATTATTATGGGGTATTGTGTGTAGATTGATGAGGATTTGTATTTATTTAATTAATTTTAGAATAAGGCTGTAACGTAACAAAATGTGGAAAAACTTTCCGAATGCACTGTATACAAGTGGACCGCTGGACCACACAGGCCACTAAGATGATTACTAGATGGATAAGGTAGAACACTGGTTTTATGTTTTCTTTTAGGATAATAGCAGCTTCTTTGCCAAAAAAAAATTCTATGCAGATAAACTCATGACTATTATTTCCAGCATTACTCTTGTTTAAAATGATATTGACTAAAGTGACATACTTAATAAAATGGAAATAAATCAGAACTGAATGTTTCATTTTGATATTACTTATTGGGGTTTTCTTCAGTAATTTACTCTATTCTTCAGTAGGAGGCAGTATACATTCTCAAATGTGAGATAGGTCCATATTGATCATCTTTACTTTTTGTTCTACTAAGAAGCAGTTGCCATACTCTCTCCTCTCCTCTCCTCTCCTCTCCTCTCCTCTCCTCTCCTCTCCTCTCCTCTCCTCTCCTCTCCTCTCCTCTCCTCTCCTCCTCTCCTCTCCTCTCCTCTCATCTCCTCTCCTCTCCTCTCCTCTCCTCTCCTCTCCTCTCCTCTCCTCTCCTCTACTCTCCTCTACTCTGATCAACTCTCCTCTCTCCTCTACTCTGCTCTACTTTCCTCTCTCCTCTACTATGCTCTGCTCTACTCCCCTCTACTCTGCTCTACTCTCCTCTCTCCTCTACTCTGCTCTACTCTCCTCTCTCCACTTCTCTGCTCTACTCTCCTCTCTCCTCTCCTCTCCTCTCTCCTCTACTCTGCTCTCCTCTACTCTCCTCTCTCCTCTACTCTGCTGTACTCTCCTCTCTCCTCTACTCTGCTGTACTCTACTCTCTCCTCCACACTGCTCTACTCTCCTCTCTCCACTCCTCTGCTGTACTCTCCTCTCTCCTCTCCTCTGCTCTACACTCCTCTCCTCTCTCCTCTGCTCTGTTCTACTCTCCTCTCTCCACTACTCTTCTATTCTCTCCTCTCTCCTCTACTCTGAAATACTCTCCTCTCTCCTCTACTCTGCTCTACTCTCCTGTCTCCTCTACTCTCCTCTCCTCTCCTCTCCTCTCCTCTCTCCTCTACTCTGATCAACTCTCCTCTACTCTGCTCTACTTTCCTCTCTCCTCTACTCTGATCTGCTCTACTCTCCTCTCCTCTCCTCTCTCCTCTACTCTGATCAACTCTCCTCTACTCTGCTCTACTTTCCTCTCTCCTCTACTCTGATCTGCTCTACTCTACTCTCTCCTCTACTCTGCTCTACTCTACTCTCCTCTCCTCTCTCCTCTACTCTGCTTTACTCTCCTCTCCTCTCCTCTCTCCTCTACTCTGATCAACTCTCCTCTCTGCTCTCCTCTCCTCTCCTCTCCTCTCCTCTCCTCTCCTCTCCTCTCCTCTCCTCTCCTCTCCTCTCCTCTCCTCTCCTCTCCTCTCCTCTCCTCTCCTCTCCTCTCCTCTCCTCTCCTCTCCTCTCCTCTCCTCTCTCCTCTACTCTGATCAACTCTCCTCTACTCTGCTCTACTCTACTCTCTCCTCTACTCTGCTCTACTCTACTCTCCTCTCCTCTCTCCTCTACTCTGCTTTACTCTCCTCTCCTCTCCTCTCTCCTCTACTCTGATCAACTCTCCTCTCTGCTCTCCTCTCCTCTCCTCTCCTCTCCTCTCCTCTCCTCTCCTCTCCTCTCCTCTCCTCTCCTCTCCTCTCCTCTCCTCTCCTCTCCTCTCCTCTCCTCTCCTCTCCTCTCCTCTCTCCTCTACTCTGATCAACTCTCCTCTCTGCTCTACTCTCCTCTCTCCTCTCCTCTCCTCTCTCCTCTACTTTGCTCTCCTCTTCTCTCCTCTCTCCTCTACTCTGCTGTACTCTCCTCTCTCCTCTACTCTGCTCTACACTCCTCTCCTCTCTCCTCTGCTCTGTTCTCCTCTCCTCTCTCCTCTACTCTGCTCTACTCTCCTATCTCCTATCCTCTGCTCTACTCTCCTCTCTCCACATCTCTGCTCTACTATCCTCTCTCCTCTACTCTGAAATAGTCTCCTCTCTCCTCTACTCTGCTCTACTCTCCTCTCCTCTCTCCTCTGCTCTGTTCTACTCTCCTCTCTCCACTGCTCTTCTATTCTCTCCTCTCTCCTCTACTCTGAAATACTCTCCTCTCTCCTCTACTCTGCTCTACTCTCCTCTCTCCTCTACTCTCCTCTCCTCTCCTCTCTCCTCTACTCTGATCAACTCTCCTCTACTCTGCTCTACTTTCCTCTCTCCTCTACTCTGATCTGCTCTACTCTCCTCTACTCTGATCTGCTCTACTCTCCTCTCTCCTCTACTCTGCTCTACTCTACTCTCCTCTCCTCTCTCCTCTGCTCTACTCTCCTCTCCTCTCCTCTCTCCTCTACTCTGATCAACTCTCCTCTCTGCTCTACTCTCCTATACTCTGCTCTACTCTCCTCTCTCCACTTCTCTGCTCTACTCTCCTCTCCTCTCTCCTCTCCTCCACTCTGCTGTACTCTCCTCTCTCCTCTCCTCTACTCTACTCTCTCCTCCACACTGCTCTACTCTCCTCTCTCCACTCCTCTCTCCTATACTCTGCTCTACTCTACTCTCCTCTCTCCTCTATTGTTCTCTACTCTCCCCTCTCCTCTACTCTGCTATACTCTCCTCTCTCCTCTGCTCTGCTCTGCTCTACTCTCCTCTCTCCTTTACTCTGCTCTACTCTCCTCTCTCCTCTACTCTCCTCTACTCTGATCAACTCTCCTCTCTCCTCTACTCTGCTCTACTTTCCTCTCTCCTCTACTATGCTCTGCTCTACTCTCCTCTACTCTCCTCTACTCTCCTCTACTCTCCTCTCTCCTCTATTCTGCTCTCCTCTCTCCTCTACTCTGATCTACTCTCCTCTCTCCACTTCTCTGCTCTACTCTCCTCTCTCCTCTACTCTCCTCTCTCCTCTACTCTGCTCTCCTCTCCTCTCTCCTCTACTCTGCTCTACTCTCCTCTCTCCACTTCACTTCTCTGCTCTACTCTTCTCTCTCCTCTACTATGCTCTCCTCTACTCTCCTCTCTCCACTACTCTTCTCTACTCTCCTCTCTCCTCTACTCTGAAATACTCTCCTCTCTCCTCTACTCTGCTCTACTCTCCTCTCTCCACATATCTGCTCTACTCTCCTCTCTCCTCTACTCTGATCAACTCTCCTCTACTCTGCTCTACTTTCCTCTCTCCTCTACTCTGCTCTGCTCTACTCTCCTCTCCTCTCTCCTCTCCTCTGCTCTACTCTCCTGTCTCTCTACTCTGCTCTACTCTCCTCTCGCCACTCCTCTGCTGCTCTTCTCTCCTGCTCTACTCTCCTCTCTCCTCTTTTCTTCTCTTCTCGCCTCTGCTCTACTCTCCTCTCTCCTCTACTCTGCTCTACTCTACTCTCTCCTCCACTCTGCTCTACTCTCCTCTCTCCACTCCTCTGCTCTACTCTCCTCTCTCCTCTACTCTGCTCTACTCTACTCTCCTCTCTCCTCTATTGTTCTCTACTCCCCCCTCTCCTCTACTCTGCTATACTCTCCTCTCTCCTCTACTCTGCTCTGCTCTACTCTCCTCTCTCCTCTACTCTGCTCTACTCTACTCTACTCCCCTCTCCTCTCTCCTCTACTCTCCTCTACTCTGATCAACTCTCCTCTCTCCTCTACTATGCTCTGCTCTACTCCCCTCTACTCTGCTCTACTCTACTCTCTCCTCCACTCTGCTCTACTCTCCTCTCTCCACTCCTCTGCTCTACTCTCCTCTCTCCTCTACTCTGCTCTACTCTACTCTCCTCTCTCCTCTATTGTTCTCTACTCCCCCCTCTCCTCTACTCTGCTATACTCTCCTCTCTCCTCTACTCTGCTCTGCTCTACTCTCATCTCTCCTCTACTCTGCTCTACTCTACTCTACTCCCCTCTCCTCTCTCCTCTACTCTCCTCTACTCTGATCAACTCTCCTCTCTCCTCTACTATGCTCTGCTCTACTCCCCTCTACTCTGCTCTACTCTCCTCTCTCCTCTACTCTGCTCTACTCTCCTCTCTCCACGTCCTTGCTCTACTCTCCTCTCTCCTCTACTCTCCTCTCTCCTCTACTCTGCTCTCCTCTTCTCTCCTCTCTCCTCTACTCTGCTGTACTCTCCTCTCTCCTCTACTCTGCTGTACTCTCCTCTCTCCTCTACTCTGCTCTACACTCCTCTCCTCTCTCCTCTGCTCTGTTCTACTCTCCTCTCTCCTCTCCTCTGCTCTACTCTCCTATCTCCTATCCTCTGCTCTACTCTCCTCTCTCCACATCTCTGCTCTACTATCCTCTCTCCTCTATTCTGAAATACTCTCCTCTCTCCTCTACTCTGCTCTACTCTCCTCTCCTCTCTCCTCTGCTATGTTCTACTCTCCTCTCTCCACTACTCTTCTATACTCTCCTCTCTCCTCTACTCTGAAATACTCTCCTCTCTCCTCCACTCTGCTCTACTCTCCTCTCCTCTCTCCTCTCCTCTCCTCTCCTCTCTCCTCTACTCTGATCAACTCTCATCTACTCTGCTCTACTTTCCTCTCTCCTCTACTCTGATCTGCTCTACTCTCCTCTACTCTGATCTGCTCTACTCTCCTCTCTCCTCTCCTCTGCTCTACTCTCCTCTCCTCTGCTTTCTCTCCTGTCTCCTCTACTCTGCTCTACTCTCCTCTCTCCACTCCTCTGCTCTACTCTCTCCTGCTCTACTCTCCTCTCTCCTCTCCTCTTTTCTACTCTTCTCTCCTCTGCTCTACTCTCCTCTATCCTCTACTCTGTTGTACTCTCCTTTACTCTGCTCTATTCTATCCTTCTCTCCCCTGCTCTGCTGAACTCTCCTCTGGGTGTGACCTCTTGGGTAAATGAATGTACTTCTGGTGTACCAAAAACAATAACTATGTCGGTGTTATCTAGCCGTTACTGTACATGTGCCAAATTGCTTACATGCCAATCACCAAATGCTTTTGGGAACTGGCAGAAAAAGTTTATGTAAATCCATAGAGGCAAAAATTTGAGTTGAAAATAAAGCGAAGGGAGGGCCAGCAATGTAATGTTTGGGAAAGATTTGGTGAAGTGGTAAAAGAGGGTGAAAGCTGTGTTATTTGTGATGATTGTGAGGATCAAGACGGGGACTTCAATAAGGGAAGTTCAAGGGAAATGTAGCCTACTGTTCAGATGGGTTCAATGGAAACTGAAATTTAGAAGACCTATAACTGTAGGTCTTCTAAATTTTGGAAAACAGTAAATGCACTGAAGTGTACAAATTCCTCTTCTTCCCTGCCTAAGCAAGTTCTGTCTGACTCTGGCATCATACATGAGAAGAATGGGATAAGTGATGCTTTTAATCATCATTTTATTTCGGCAATCCTTGGTTTCTCTAATGACTGCCTCGCCTGGTTCACCAACTACTTCTCAGATAGAGTTCAATGTGTCAAATCGGAGGGCCTGTTGTCTGGACCTATGGCAGTCTCTATGGGGGTGCCACAGGGTTCAATTCTTGGGCCGACTCTTTTCTCCATGTATATCAATGATGTCGCTCTTGCTGCTGGTGACTCTCAGATCCACCTCTACGCAGACGACATCATTTTGTATACATCTGGCCCTTCATTGGACACTGTGTTAACAAACCTCCAAACGAGCTTCAATGCCATACAACACTCCTTCAGTAGCCTCCAACTGCTCTTAAACACTAGTAAAACTAAATGCATGCTCTTCAATCGAACGCTGCTGGCACCCACCCACCCGACTAGAATCACCACTCTCGACGGGTCTGACCTAGAGTATGTGGACAACTACAAATACCTAGGTGTCTGGTTAGACTGTAAACTCTCCTTCCAGACTCACATTAAGAATCTCCAATCCAAAGTTAAATCTAGAATCGTCTTCCTATTTCGCAACAAAGCCTCCTTCACTCATGCTGCCAAACATGCCCTCGTAAAACTGACTATCCTACCGATCCTTGACTTCGGCGATGTCATTTACAAAATAGCCTCCAACACTCTACTCAGCAAATTGGATGTAGTCTATCACAGTGACATCCGTTTTGTCTCCAAAGCCCCATACACTACCCACCACTGTGACCTGTACGCTCTTGTTGGCTGGTCCTCATTACATGTTCATCGTCAAACCCACTGGCTCCAGGCCATCTATAAATCACTGCTAGGCAAATCCCCGCCTTATCTTAGCTCATTGGTCACCATAGTAGCACCCACCCGTAGTCTGCGCTCCAGCAGGTATATCTCACTGGTCATTCCCAAAGCCAACACCTCCTTTGGCCGCCATTCCTTCCAGTTCTCTGCTGCCAATGACTGGAACGAATTGCAAAAATCTCTGAAGCTGGAGACTCTTATCTCCCTCACTAACTTTAAGCATCAGTTGTCAGAGCACCTTACCGATCACTGCACCTGTACACAGCCCATCTGAAATTAGCCCACCCAACTACCTCATCCCTATATTGTTATTTATTTTGCACCCCAGTATCTCTATTGGCACATAATCTCTTGCACATCTAGAATTCCAGTATTAATACTAATTGTAATTATTTTGCTCTATAGCCTATTTATTGCCTTACCTCCATAACTTGCTACATTTGCACACACTGTATAAATATTTTCTGTTGTATTTTTTGACTTTATGTTATTTTACCCCATATGTAACTCTGTGTTGTTGTTTTTATCGCACTGCTTTGCTTTATCTTGGCCAGGTCGCAGTTGTAAATGAGAACTTGTTCTCAACTGGCTTACCTGGTTAAATAAAGGTTAAATAAAAAAATAAAAAAAATAAAAAATCTGAGACCCTGGTCAGTCAATCGACTGCTCTTCCCTCTGCCAGCCTCTACCTGACTTGATGGTTAAACCCGTCAACTTCCAATGAATCTTTGTTTTCATTTCAACAATTTACTACCTGTGATGCGCTAGATGCCTTGCTTAAGATTGATGGAGAAAAAAAATCCACTGGAGCTGATATGCTTGATCCATTTTTGCTGCTGCTCTCTGCCCCCCTGATTGCTGAATCATTAACTCATATTTGTAACCTGACGATTATATCTGGTACTATCCCCAAGGATTGGAAGGCGGCCCATGTACTCCCCCATCACAAAGGTGGTGAAGCCTATTTCTAAACTTTCTTGCCTAGATAAAATATTTGAATCATTGATTAATTCTCAACAAAGATCTTTCTTATCTTTGAAATGTATTCTAAATGTACATCAGTCGGGTTTTACACTAGGTCATAGCACTATCTCTGCTGCATCCCTAGTTATAAATGATTTAGTTAATTGTATGTTAAAAATGGCAACATTGTGCTGCCCTCTTCATTGACCTGTCAAAGGCTTTTGATACTGTTGATCACTCACTGCTAATTCAGAGGCTTTCCTCTATTGGCCTAGACCAGGCTGCATGTAACTGGTTTAAAAACTACATTGACCTGAAATTAGTGCTGAATGCAGGTAAAACGAAGTATATTGTTCTCCAGAGCACATGAAAATAAGTCTGATGATATAAGCATATGTACTTTGGATGGTGTCCATATTGATCCTGTCCGTGCTTACAAATATCTGGGCATCTGGATAGACGAAAAACGGTCTTTTCAAAAGCATATTGATGAGTTAGTTAAGAAGCTGAGAATAAAAATGGGCTTCTTCTATAGAAATAGGTCCTGCGTATCGCTAAATAGTAATTCAGTCGACGTTCATATCGGTCCTAGACTATGGCAACATCATCTATATGAATGCAGCTGCCACTTCATTAAAGCCAGTAGGTGCAGTTTATCATAGCGCACTGTGCTTTATTATGGGCGACAATTTTAGTACTCATCACTCCATTCTCTACTAGAAAGTTGGTTGGCCCTCTTTGATGTCACGTAGGTTGATACATTGCTATGTTTTCATTTATAAAGCCCTTTTACAAAAAGTCCCACAGTACCGACCATCATTACTAAACTTTAGACATACGAATAACCACACCCGGTATCAGGGATGGCTAACTCTGGAAATTCCTTTGGTCTCTACTGAGTTAACTAACAGCTGATTTACCTTGCTTGTACCTTATTTGTGGAACAATCTTCAAATTTTTCTTAAATGTTATGTTCTGGTTTCTCTAGGGCAATTAAGAAAGCTGTTTGAGGATGTTATTACTGATGAATGTGTTTGTTTTTTATGACCGTATGTTTCTTTCTTTCTGCTTGAATTTTGTATTTGTCAAGGCGTGCTGAAGGTGGGTGTGGTGTAGGAATCATGCGCAGGACGCAGAGGCTCAGTCCAAAGGCTTTAGTGCAATATATATCAAAGACAGAAGCACAATAAGCCGAAGGCGAATACACGGCGCACACAGGCGACAAAACAAACGGCGCACAAACATGTGCAAAATAACCTCTCCAAAACACTGGAGGGAAAATGTAGCTCCAAACACGAAACAGAAGCGCAATCACACACAACGACAAGCACACACAACGAGAACTAAATAGGACACTAATGAGGACTAACAAGACACAGGTGTACAACATCCAGACAAAACCAAACGAACATGAAACATAGATCGGTGGCAGCTAGTACTCCGGGGACGACGACCGCCGAAGCCTGCCCGAACCAGGAGGAGGAGCAGCCTCGGCCGAAACCGTGACAGTACCCCCCCCTTGACGCGCGGCTCCAGCCGTGCGCCGACCCCGGCCTCGGGGACGACCAGGAGGACGCGGAGCAGGGCGCGCGGGATGGTCCCGGTGGAACTCCGACAGGAGAGATGGGTCTAGGATGTCCCTCCGTGGCACCCAGCACCGCTCCTCCGGGCCGTACCCCTCCCACTCCACGAGATACTGGAGACCCCCCATCCGGTGTCTAGAGTCCAAGATGGACCGAACGGTGTACGCCGGAGCCCCCTCGATGTCCAGTGGGGGCGGAGGAGTCTCCCCTATCTCATTGTCCTGGAGTGGACCAGCTACCACCGGCCTGAGAAGAGACACATGGAACGAGGGGTTAATATTCTTATACTCAACAGGTAGATGTAACCTATAACACACCTCGTTCAATCTTCTCAGGACTTTAAAGGGCCCCACAAACCGCCGACCCAGCTTCCGGCAGGGCAGGCGGAGGGGCAGGTTCCTGGTAGAGAGCCAGACTCGATCTCCGGGTGCGTACACCGGCCCCTCACTGCGGTGGAGATCGGCGCTCGCCTTGTGACGAAGGACGGCCCGCTGCAGGTGGACGTGTGCAGCGTTCCACGTCTCTTCCGAGCGCCTCATCCAATCATCCACCGCAGGGGCCTCAATCTGGCTCTGCTGCCAAGGTGCCAGAACCGGCTGGTAACCCAACACACATTGGAAGGGGGTTAGGTTAGTAGAGGAGTGGCAGAGAGAGTTCTGGGCCATCTCGGCCCAGGGAATGTACCGTGCCCACTCCTCCGGCCGGTCCTGGCAATACGACCTCAGAAACCTACCCACATCCTGGTTGACACGTTCTACCTGCCCGTTACTCTCCGGGTGGTACCCTGAGGTAAGGCTAACCGAGACCCCCAAACGCTCCATGAACGCTCTCCAAACACGAGAGGTAAACTGGGGGCCTCGATCAGACACTATATCCTCGGGTACCCCGTAATGCCGGAAGACGTGGGTAAATAGGGCCTCAGCGGTCTGTAGGGCAGTAGGAAGACCCGACATAGGGAGAAGACGACAGGCCTTAGAGAACCGGTCCACAACGACCAGGATGGTGGTATTCCCCTGAGAGAGGGGAAGGTCTGTCACAAAATCCACCGATAGGTGGGACCATGGTCGTTGTGGAACGGGCAGGGGTTGTAACTTACCCCTGGGCAGATGTCGGGGCGCCATACACTGGGCACACACCGAGCAGGAGGAGACATAAACCCTCACATCCCTAGCCAAAGTGGGCAACCAGTATTTAGTGCTAAGGCAATGCACCGTCCGGCCGATACCCGGATGTCCAGAGGAGGGTGACGTGTGAGCCCAGTAAATGAGTCGATCCCGAATCTCGAGCGGAACGTACCTCCGACCCTCAGGACACTGTGGAGGGCTGGGGTCGGCACGCAACGCTCGCTCGATTTCGGCATCGACCTCCCACACCACCGGTGCCACAAGGCAAGACTCCGGTAGTATGGGAGTGGGCTCAACGGACCTCTCCTCCGTGTCATACCGCCGGGACAGCGCATCCGCCTTACCATTCTGGGACCCAGGGATGTACGTGATTTTAAATACGAACCTGGTGAGAAACATACTCCATCGAGCCTGGCGAGGGTTCAGTCTCCTCGCTGCCCGGATGTACTCCAGGTTCCGATGGTCAGTCAAAATGAGGAAAGGGTGTTGAGCCCCCTCAAGCCAATGCCTCCACACCTTAAGGGCTTGAACTACAGCTAACAGCTCCCTGTCCCCAACGTCATAGTTACGCTCCGCCGGGCTGAGCTTCTTTGAGTAAAAAGCACAGGGGCGGAGTTTAGGTGGCGTGCCGGACCGTTGAGAGAGAACGGCCCCTATACCAGCCTCAGACGCGTCTACCTCGACCTGAAAGGGTAATGCGGGATCCGGATGCGCCAGCACCGGAGCCGACGTAAACAGGTCCTTCAGTCTCCTAAAGGCCCCGTCCGCATCGGCTGACCACTGCAGGCGCACCGGACCCCCCTTCAGAAGGGACGTGATGGGAGCTGCCACCTGTCCAAAACCCCGGATAAACCTCCGGTAGTAATTCGCAAAGCCCAAAAACTGCTGCACCTCTTTTACAGTAGTTGGGGTTTGCCAATTACGCACAGCGGACACACGATCCACCTCCATTCTCACCCCTGACGCGGACAACCGATAACCCAAAAAGGAGACCGACTCCTGGAAAAACAGACATTTCTCTGCCTTGACATATAGGTCGTGCTCCAACAGCCTCCTCAATACACGACGCACCAGGGTTATATGCTCGGCTCGGGTAGACGAGTACACCAGAATGTCATCAATGTACACGACCACCCCTTGTCCCTGCATATCCCTGAAAATGTCATCTACGAAGGATTGGAAGACTGATGGAGCATTCATCAACCCATATGGCATGACGAGATATTCGAAATGACCTGACGTGGTACTAAACGCTGTCTTCCATTCGTCACCCTCCCTAATGCGCACCAAGTTATACGCGCTCCTGAGATCCAGTTTTGTGAAAAACCGCGCTCCATGCAATGACTCCGTCATGGTCGCAATCAGAGGGAGTGGATAACTGTATTTCACAGTAATCTGATTGAGACCACGGTAATCAATGCACGGGCGCAACCCTCCATCTTTCTTTTTCACAAAAAAGAAGCTAGAGGAGGCAGGAGAAGTGGAGGGCCGAATGTATCCCTGTCTCAAAGATTCGGCTATGTAAGTCTCCATAGCTTTTCTCTCCTCTTGAGACAAAGGATACACATGGCTCCGTGGGAGCGCTGCTCCTGCCTGGAAATCAATCGCACAATCCCCCTGTCTATGAGGAGGCAACTGCGTCACCCTAGTTTTGCTAAACACGAGAGCTAAATCCCCATATTCAGGCGGAATGTGCAGTGCGGGCACTTGGTTTGGACTTTCCACCGAAGTCGCCCCCACGGAAACACCCAGACATCGCCCCTCGCACTGAGCAGACCACCCATCGAGAGCCCTCTGTTGCCACGAAATAGCAGGGTTATGGGTGCTTAACCAGGGAATCCCCAGCACCACTGGGTACGCAGGAGAGTCGATCAGATACAGCTGTATAGTCTCCTCATGACCCCCCTGCGCACACATCCGAAGTGGCGCTGTGATCTCCCTGATCAACCCCGACCCCAACGGGCGGCTATCTAAGGCATGAACGGGAAAAGGTTTGTCAACAGGTAGGAGAGGGATCCCTAACTCAAAACAAAACTTTCGATCAACAAAATTCCCAGCTGCGCCTGAATCTACTAGCGCCTTATGCTGGGAATGAGGTGCAACCTGTGGAAAACAAACAGGTATACAAAAGTGCGCAACAGAAAGCTCTGGGTAAGTGGGACGTCTACTCACCTGGGAGGCCCCCCCAGTGCGTGGCCTGTTGTCTTCTCCCCCGGAGAACCCTCCCCAGCACCTGGCCGCAGTGTGCCCTCCACGACCGCACTTGGTGCAGGAGACAGGCCCCCTCGGGCTCCTCCTCCTCCGTTCTCTAGCGCCGGCACCCCCGAGCTCCATAGGGCTCGGCTCGGAGGTGCCGGAGGGCGGAATGGACGGACTCCCCTCGGGACGTCCACGGGTGGCCAGCAGGGTGTCCAGACGGATGGACATATCGACCAACTGGTCGAAGGTAAGATGGGTATCCCTGCAGGCCAACTCACGCTGAACGTCCTCTCGTAGGCTACATCGAAAATGGTCGATGAGAGCCCGTTCATTCCACCCTGCATCCGCCGCTAGAGTCCGGTACTCTAGAGCGAACACCTGAGCGCTCCTCTTCCCCTGTCTCAAATGGACTAGACGCTCCCCCGCCGCTTTGCCCTCAGGTGGATGGTCGAACACGGCCTTGAAGCGGCGGGAGAACTCGGCGTAGGTGATGGTGTTGGCGTCCATCTTCCTCCACTCGGCGTTAGCCCACTCCAACGCCTTGCCCATGAGACAGGAGATGAGGGCGGAAACGCTCTCGTATCCCGAGGGCACCGGGTGTACAGTGGCCAGGTAGAGCTCCACCTGCAGGAGGAACCCCTGACACCCGGCAGCTGTTCCGTCATACGCCCTCGGGAGCGAGAGCCAAATCCCCCTGGGTTCCGAACCTGGGACTGGTGGACCGACCGATGCCGTGGGCAGGGTAGGTGGAGGTGTGGGTACCCTGCTGGCCTCCCATCGGTGCAAGGTGTTGATTACCTCCTGTAGAGCGGTCTCCAGTTGTCTTATCTGGCCCTCTTGCCCACGGAGATGCTCCTCGAGCGACACAGGTGTCACTGCCGATCCTGCTGATTCCATTGTGGTGTGTGATTCTGTCAAGGCGTGCTGAAGTTGGGTGTGGTGTAGGAATCATGCGCAGGATGCAGAGGCTCAGTCCAAAGGCTTTAGTGCAATATATATCAAAGACAGAAGCACAATAAGCCGAAGGCGAATACACGGCGCACACAGGCGACAAAACAAACGGCGCACAAACATGTGCAAAATAACCTCTCCAAAACACTGGAGGGAAAATGTAGCTCCAAACACGAAACAGAAGCGCAATCACACACAACGACAGGCACACACAACGAGAACTAAATAGGACACTAACGAGGACTAACAAGACACAGGTGTACAACATCCAGACAAAACCAAACGAACATGAAACATAGATCGGTGGCAGCTAGTACTCCGGGGACGACGACCGCCGAAGCCTGCCCGAACCAGGAGGATGAGCAGCCTCGGCCGAAACCGTGACAGTATTTATGTTATGATGTGTGTATGTTCTGTAATTTGTTTAATTCAGGGCTCATCTGTAAAAGAGACCTTGGTGATTCCCGGATAAAATAAAGGTTAAATTAAATCCTACAGAATTAAGCATTTATTGCAGTAAATGATACACCAAATGTCGGATTTTTTTTGTCTCGGGACAGGAGTGGAGAAATATTTATTTATTTCAGCATCTTGAGAGAATGCCAATGCTCAGTTAGATACCATCTGTAGAGGTGCTATCTTTATCAGCATCATAAAAGCTGATAGTATTTCAACCACATGAAATATGCATCCAAGCTGAACTGAAACCTGTTGGGTCATATTCACAGCTTTCTATTTCCTTACAACCAGTCAAACTGATGTCATTTGGAAATTTTGCACAGAAAATCGTTCCTTGCTCCGGTTCTACTAAGCAATATGGAATTGTTTAAAGAAGGTCATACCATGGACAATTTTTCTATTTGATTTAGAATTTTAAGACCCCTTGAAGTATAAAAAACCTATATATAAATATTAGCCCATTCAAAAACATTGAATAACAGATTCACTACATGGAACAATAGATAGTCCCCCCCCAAAAAAAAATATAAACTAAGTTTGTTCTGAAGTGTCTGTCCTATATCTGAGAGATATAAGAAAGATCAAGAAACATTCGTTTTTTTAAATGTACATTTAACCCCTTACTTTTGGCACTAAACAGTCTCCATAGATGCTTCCATTCATTTTTTCAACTGGTACCGGGGGACCTTCAGACGAGGCCTTTGGGTGTCCTAGAGCAAAACGTGTTCGTGAGAGTCTCACCTTCCCACAGAGGGGTCAAATTAGTGTGCAGCCCCAACTGTTCGGACGCTACAGATAGAAGTTGGCAAACTGGCTGTACCGACTTCAGACAAGTCCCAAGACACTGTGGGGGTCGTAGAGTAAAATGGAGAACACCATCATGTTCATGAGATTATCATCTTTCCAAAGAAGGGTCATAATAGTTTGTACGCTACAGACGATTCTGTGAGAAGACTGATTTTCAGGATGTCTCATGGTCTGACAAACAACGCAGATGCAGAAGCATTACAGAGGCGGACACAATGGATTGAGACGCATATATCTCTAGCTTAAACGGACAGATTTTTATGGGGATTTTTTTATTTTGCTAGTTAGATTTCCGCGGGGGCGCGGACATCGGCCTAGGGGGTTAAGATTAACATTTGTGAATTCTTTGAAAGAACTCATCCACCTAGTCAATTCATGTCAGCAAGACAAAACATTGAGGTGAGGGGAATTGATGTGTTTTTCATAGGTGAAAGTAAAAGAAATATGTCTTGGTATTTTCTCTATGTTTGAATTATGGGAGTATACATGAACAATTATGTTTGTTAAAAAAAGGAAAGGGAGAGCTAGATTCAAAAACTATTTCTGAGTTGCTAGGTCAAGCCATGTGGTAACAAGGCAACAGTAATTATGTTGTCCCCCATGAATGATGCAGCCCTGAAATTCAAAGTTTGGAATTCCAGTTGATTATTATAGCGCCCCCCTTGGGCCTATCAGTGTAATTTTCTACATGCCGGAGTTCAATGGCAAGAGGCATCATTCACCCAAGTTTCGTTAAAATCGGACCAGTGGTGTCTGAGATATTGTGAATAACGTATGAACGGATGGAGTCAGATCCATAGTCCCCCATCCCATGTCATCGTGGGGGACAGTAACAATGTTTTAGAAATTAGAAATAAGAAAGAAATAAGCGATAGAAAAAGGACAGCGCCCTCCTCACAACCTCTCCAATCAGTCTTGTGAGAGAGAGAGCTTAGTGACAGCTTGGTAAATATGTTCTCTCTCGTATGACTTCTGGGTGTATCATTAACCATGATGATAAAAGGCAACAGTAAACATGTAGTCACCCACAAATAATGTAATAAATGACAGATCTCCACGGCAAGCCGCATCATTCGAACGAACAAACGTACTAACGAACGTACAAATTAACGTACGTGTGTTTGGAATATTTCGTGTGGAGAGCGTTTGCATATTGGGAAGATGTCGCTGAGAAATCAGAATAGAATGTTGATGCCTGGTCGACGTGTAAACAATGTAGAACTGTAGAATTTACAACAGGGGTCGCCAACCTTTTGCAGCATGAGAGCTACTTTCAAAAAAATCTGCGAGCGACTCATTTTTTTATAGCTTTCAAATAGGCACATTTCTCTCTTCTCCTCTCCCCTGCAACTCTTGGTATACAAGAGAAAGTAGAGCACTATGCTTTATGTCAATATACCTGGTAAAATAGTGGTAAATTACAATTGTTCATAGAGAAACAACGAAATTGGATGTTCGGAGTCATGTCAATGCTTAAATAACATCAGAAGACAATTGTTTTAAGTTCTTGAAGAAAACTAACACATTTCAATTTTTGAGTGTAATTTCCTTTTACTTGCGCATCTGGCCCTTTAATTGTGCATCTAGCGAGTGAGGAATGTGCTGGTCTAGTCATGGTTCTGTACTGCTGCTGCTCATTTCCTGGCAAAGTTTGCAAATAACAAATAATGGATGATATACTTACACAGGTAAGCCTACTTTGCAGTTAACATTTCATTGAGGAGGTTTTGGGGAAAGTATTTCTGTCAACCCACAAGATGGTTATCACATCAACTGGCTACACAGGGGGTGATAAACAAATGTGCACACCAATCAGACAGACAAGGGCAATATTGCTGGAAATTAATTGGCTGATATTGTGTTAGGTTTGGCTTTTAAGCCAATAGTGGCTAACCAGGGGTGGGATAATATCAACGTTGCATCGATTAGATAGTAGCTGGGAGCTTGCGGAGTCAGATATGTGTGAGATTTGTTTATGACAGTTTGCGGTGGAACACGGGAAAATTGCATGTACACTGAACCAAAATATAAACACAACATGTAAAGTGTTGGTCCCATTTTTCATGAGCTGAAATAAAAGATCACAGAAATGTTCCATAAGCACAAAATGATTATTTCTATAAAATATTGTGCGCAAATTTGTTTACATCACTGTTAGTGAGCATTTCTCCTTTGTCAAGATAATCCATCCACCTGACAGGTGTGGCATATCAAGAAGCTGATTAAACAGCATGATCATTACACTGGTGCACCTTGTGCTGGGGACAATATCAGGCCACTCTAAAATGTGCAGTTTTGTCACACAACACAATGCCACAGATGTCTCAAGTTTTAAGGTACTGTGCAATTGCCATGCTGACTGGAGGAATGTCCACCAGAGCTGTTGGCAGATAATTTAATGGTCATTTCTCTACCAATGTCGTTTTAGAGAATTTGGCAGTACGTCCAACCGGCCTCACAACCGCAGACCACGTGTAACCACACCAGCCCAGGACATCCACATCCAGCCTCTTCACCTGCGGGATCATCTGAGAACAGCCACCCGTACGGGTGATGAAACTGTGGGTTTGCACAACCGAAGACTTTCTGCACAAACTGTCAGAAAACATCTCAGGGAAGCTCATCTGTGTGCTCGTCATCCTCACCAGGGTCTTGACCTGACTGCAGTTCGGAGTTGTAACCGACTTCAGTGGGCAAATGCTCACCTACGATGGCCACTGGCACGCTGGAGAAGTGTGCTCTTTACGGATTAATCCCGGTTTCAGCTGTACCGGGCAGATGGCAGACCGTGTGGCGTCGTATGGGCGAGCGGTTTGTTGATTTCAAAGTTGGGAACAGAGTGCCCCATGGTGTCGGTGGGGTTATTGTATGGGCAGGCATAAGCTACGGACAACGAACAGAATTGCATTGTACCGATGGAAATTTTAATGCACAGAGATACCGTGACGAGATCCTGAGGCCCATTGTCTTATTTGTATTTATTAAGGCAAGGCAGCAGCTACTCTTCCTGGGGTCCAGCATCATTAAGGCCATCATATACAATACAAAATATTACATGACATTCAATTTCATAACCCTTTTCACAACACATTAACCCCCGTGATGGTTCAAGTTTTTATATTTTATTTTCTTCTGTTCATTGAAAAATCCTGCAGTGTCTGACAGATCAGGCCAACTGGAATTGCTGGTTTTTCAGACAGAATAGCACTCTCTAGTGGTAGCAGTTGTAATGGGAGTCCCACACAAAGCGTTTAAGGGAGACCGAGGTTGGTTGTCACACTTTTTGCTCGTGTGCCATTCATCTGCCGCCATCACCTCATGTTTCAGCATGGTAATGCACAGCCCCATGTCACAAGGATCTGTACACAATTCCTGGGAGCTAAAAATGTCCCAGTTCTTCCATGGCCTGCATACTCACCAGACATGTCACCCATTGAGCATGTTTGGGATGCTCTGGATGAACATGTACGACAGCGCGATCCAGTTCCCGTCAATATCCAGCAACTTCACACAGGACAATGACCCAACACCTCAAGGCTGTGTAAGGGCTATTTTACCAAGAAGGAGAGTTATGGAGTGCTGCATCAAATGACCTGGCCTCCACAATCCCCCGACCTCAACCCCATTGAGATGGTTTGGGATGAGTCGGACGGCAGAGTGAAGGAAAAGCAGCCAACAAGTGCAAAGCATATGTGGGAACTCCTTCAAGACTGTTGGAAAAGCATTCCAGGTGAAGATGGTTGAGAGAATGCCAAGAGTGTGCAAAGCTGTCATCAAGGCAAAGGGTGGCTATTTGAAGAATCTCAAATATAAAATATATTAGGATTTGTTTAACACATTTTCGGTTACTACATGATTCAATATGTGTTATTACATAGTTTTGATGTCTTCACTATTATTCTACAATGTAAAAAATAGTAGGTGTGTCCAAACTTTTGACTGGTAGTGTGTATATATATATTATTTTCTTTGTTATTGGGTCGGGCTCCCCCTAGCGGCCGGGGGCCCTAAGCGACCGCTTATGTAGCTTATGCCTGGAGCCGGCCCTGGTACGACCTCTATTACATTGGAAAGCCAAGTAGCGTAAAGTAACATATTATACTAAAGGGATTTTTGGAAAATATAACACATTTTGCTCTGAGATCAGGTAGGGAGCGGAGGAGAGGAGAAAATGTCAGTCTTTAAATAAAACAATTGGCTGACCGATAAACGTCATCCAAAATTCCATGACCGTCACAGCCATAGATTGAGCCTACGTTTTTATTTCATTACGGTGAGCGGCAGGTCCTGGATACGATGGCAGGGAGGAGTTCATGGTGGGTCCTGGCAGTGCAGAAGGAGGGCGTGGGGTATGGATAGGCCCCAGGTACTGGGGGGAAAGCTACACTCAGTCTGGGTAACTCCACCGCATAGCACAGGGCCATCTGGAGCTGGGAGAGCGAGGTAGACAGGCTCTGTTAGAGAGGGTGTTGAAGGTGAAGTATAATGGCTGTAGGGATGTCAGTGTACAGTAGGCTACAGTGTACTACAGTGCGTGAGTGCCACACATGGGTTTACGTGTGTGTGTGTATGTGAGGGGTCACCAGTCATCTGCCATGCTTGGTGTGTTGGAGGCCTTCTCTCTCCTCTCTATCCTCTCTCCCCTCTCTCCTCTCTCCTCTCTCTTCTCTCTTCTCTCCCCTCTCTCTCCTCTCTATCCCCTCTCTCCTATCTCTCTCCTCTCCTCTCCTCTCCTCTCCTCTCCTCTCCTCTCCTCTCCTCTCCTCTCCTCTCCTCTCCTCTCCTCTCCTCTCCTCTCCTCTCCTCTCCTCTCCTCTCCTCTCCTCCCCTCCCCTCCTCTCCTCTCCTCTCCTCTCCTCTCCTCTCCTCTCCTCTCCTCTCCTCTCCTCTCCTCTCCTCTCCTCTCCTCTCCTCTCCTCTCCTCTCCTCTCCTCTCCTCTCCTCTCCTCTCCTCTCCTCTCCTCTCCTCTCCTCTCCTCTCCTCTCCTCTCCTCTCCTCTCCTCTCCTCTCCTCTCCTCTCCTCTCCTCTCCTCTCCTCTCCTCTCTCCAGGGTCCTGCTGGCTCGTCTCAGAGCTAACAGCCTGCCATGGAACAACACCCATACACACACACACACACATATACACACACACACTGTACATGAGTCTCCACATCACACTGCATTAATCATAATCTTAATCAAATGGATGGATAATATTCAGAAAATACTGCTGGTTTGAACCGGGAAAAGAAAGGCCAGAGGCTGCAAGGGACAGGAAGAGGAGGAGGGGGGTCATACAGAGGTCAAACCAAGAGGGTGGATGGTTACACCACAGAACTATAATGATCATTTAATCATTCTATTTCCATGGCTTACACTGTGTCCAACAAGTAGGGACTAGGGACAAGTAGAGGATCCCACTTCCCTTTAACTAGTTACATGGCACCACCTAGTGGTGAAACTCACTGGTACGTAAAATGTGATTAGTTTGGTTCCTTATGATCTTGAAGACACAACCCTGGAGGCTACAGCTCTCAAAGACACACCTGTACTACAGTGGAAAATAAACTATTACCTGATTAATACATAATGAACACCCGTTTTCCTAAAACAGTGACTGAATACAAAGTATAGTAACAATGTAACTGTGAGTGTTTGTCATGGCGTTCTTAGTGCCACCATGGAAGGTTCAGTGGAGTTCTCTGCCAAACTCAAAAGATCTATGTCTATGGGAATCTGTCTCACCTTAATCAGAATGTTCTCTGGTTTGACGTCCTGCTGGAAGAGACCATGACTGTGGGGAGAGAATCTACATGTCAGAGAAATCAACTGAAATTATCCTTGATCTTGACATACACGCAAGTAGGAGCCTGTTCTCCTATGCTCATCTGTGATTACCTGTGATTACCTGTGCATGTGGTCCAGAGACTTGCAGAGCCGGTACATGTAGTTGTGGATCCTGTTCTCTGGCATGGGATACTGTTGGGTCAGAGGTCAGGGGTTATGGTAGAAATGAAGCACAGTTTTTACACCTCAGTCACCCCTGATAAAATCACCAGTTTACTGCTGATTCTAACAAAGGTAAAGGCTGTGTTTCATTCCTGATAGATGTGAATGTTCCCTCCCTTTTGCCCTCTTTAACTCTGATAGGATTGGATATGTGGAAGAAATATGACGGGAAACTAGATGGAACAACTGCTTACGACCACCAGTCTGAAATCTATGAAGGGGAGTGAATGAGGGAAGAAAGAAGGGAACAATGTTTTGGAATGAAATGCAGCCATACACTAATACATTTGCAAACATTTCTAAAAACCTGTTTTCGCTTTGTCATTATGGGGTATTGATGAGGGAAAACTATTATTTAATCCATTTTAGAATAAGGCTGTAACATAACAAAATGTTGAAAAAGGAAGGGGTCTGAACACTTTTCGAATGCACTGTATCAGAGACACTGAGCCTCTGTTCTCATCACTGACAGGACACCATCAGACAGAAGAAGAAATTAAGTATGCGAATAGGAAAGAAATGATAATCTTGTGAGGAGCACAGATATGCCTTGATTTGGACAAGAGAAACAAACACACACTGTAGTGTTCCTCACATGATGATCTCATGTAGCTGTAGGATGTTGGGATGAGAACTCAGTCTCCTCATGGCCTGGAACTCCCTTAGGTTACAGACATGCCCAGAGCTGAACCACAACACAACACAACACACCACAGCACAGTCACTAACAACCATCTACACAAACATGTACATCTGTAAATGTAGAATTGTTTTATGTAAAATAAAGTTGTGTGTAAGACCCTCGATATGTCTGTATAACAAGGTGCACTTCTCTGCTCGTCTGTGAGTTACATTACCTTTCTTGAGACTGCTTTAATGTCTTACAGGCATAGTACTTTCCATCCTTTTTACATCTGGTCTTTACAACAACTGCAAATGTCCCCACTTTCCATTTTTCTTGATGATTCTGTATTTTATAAGAGATAGTACTGAGCAATTAAACAAAATGTCGTTATTTTTTCAATTTTAAACAAGTAATTGACCGACATCCAATTATTTAGTTCAGTTTGCGCACATGCACAGTATCTCTAGAGATAAATCAGATCCAGCCTGAACCGTGCGATGTAGAAGGGAGTTGTAGTTTCCAACAGGACAATATTATACATAATGTAGCGCATAAAACGTGGTAATTAACTACAATGACCAAAATCCATTGCGCATCTACTTGTACGGTCTGTGTTTCTTTTACGCCTGCTACAGAATAGACAAGAATGCGCTATGGTCAGGGGATATAGAGAGGCAACTGCTGCTTTGCAAAGGATCTCTACCTGAAAATACATGATCTAAGTGATTTTCCGTTGGTATTCAGCAGTCATAAAAGTGCCTTATTTACTTTGAAGAACTACAAAATAGTGATTTTGTCAGACAGCATATGCAGCAGCTCTATAGAGATGAGATGATGATTTGGAATGAAATAATAAAGTCATCAAATGAAACACACAACAACTGAAATATTTTATGAAAGAAAAGTAATGTGAATAAATTATGGTTATAAAGTGAGAAGTAGTAATGGGCAGTCGCTACCATCATGGGACTTTTATTAATTGTTTTATTGTGTGTTGTTACAGCATTCAAACCAAAAAATTGAAACCAAAATCGAACACTTTGATTATTTTTTAATTATCGAACCGATGTTAAGAAGCACTAATTGGTCAGCACTAATAAGATAATGCAGAAGACAATACAAAATACATTACAAGACATAAATGAAGGAGGGAAGCTACTCAAAGTTTTTACAAATAAATTACGTTTGATGAATATAAAACATTTGTAATATATATCTATATATATGATTATAAATGAAAACGGAAAAAAAATAGTAATATCTCAACCATTTGTAATAAAGGTTTCGATATTTCAGAAAAAGTAGTCTGGAATATAAACCACAAAATCTTACTTACCATCCATCCTTTAGACTGCTCAAGAACTCTGATTTACATATTTCATATGGTCCCATATGGTTTAAAATCTAAATTCCTGGGAAAATGATAACCAATTTCATTAAGACATTTGAGGTTTCATTACAACATCATCGCCTGGCAACAAATGGCTATAAATTATGATCCTGTGTTAAATCATGAACACAAGTGTCTTTTTGCAAGAATATTTTGCTCTCAACTGGCCCTGCAGCATTATATTATTTCCTAATTTTGTCAGTAGGAGTCAGTATAATTCTCAATTGTCTTTGGTAACCTGCTAATGATCTGCTAAACAACATTTTGTAGAGGCAATTCCCACCGTGAAGCAGTTTTGTTTAACAAATACAAATAAATGAAGAAAGGATTGCGATGTTTGGCCCTGTCCGGGGGTTTCTTCGGATGGGGCCACAGTGTCTCCGGACCGCTCCTGTCTCAGCCTCCAGTATTTATGCTGCAGTAGTTTATGTGTCGGGGGGCTGGGGTTAGTTGGTTATACCTGGAGTACTTCTCCTGTCTTATCCAGTGTCCTGTGTGAATTTAAGTATGCTCTCTCTAATTCTCTCGTTCTCTCTTTCTCTCTGAGAACCTGAGCCCTAGGACCATACGTCAGGACTACCGGGCATGATGACACCTTGCTGTCCCCAGTCCGCCTGGCCTTGCTGCTATTCCAGTTTCAACTGTTCTGCCTGCGGCTACGAAACCCCTACCTGTCCCAGACCTGCTGTTTTCAACTCTTTAATGATCGGCTATGAAAAGCCAACTGAGAGACCTGAGCCCTAGGACCATACGTCGGGACTACCGGCCGTGGTGACTCCTTGCTGTCCCCAGTCCGCCTGGCCTTGCTGCTATTCCAGTTTCAACTGTTCTGCCTGCGGTTATGGAACCCCTACCTGTCCCAGACCTGCTGTTTTCAACTCTTAATGATCGGCTATGAAAAGCCAACTGAGATTTATTCCTGATTATTATTTGACCATGCTTGTCACTTATGAACATTTTTGAACATCTTGGCATGGTTCTGTTATAATCTCCACCCGGCACAGCCAGAAGAGGACTGGCCACCCCTCATAGCCTGGTTCCTCTCTAGGTTTCTTCCTAGGTTTTCGCCTTTCTAGGGAGTTTTTCCTAGCCACCGTGCTTCTACACCTGCATTACTAGCTGTTTGGGGTTTTAGGCTGGGTTTCTGTACAGCACTTCGAGATATTAGCTGATGTAAGAAGGGCTAAATAAAATAAAATTGAATTGAATTGAATTGATGTCTTGCCAAGTCTGCACTGCAGCGTCTATTCGCAGGCACTATCCCACTACTGGAGGGCACGGGGGCGTTGGCCTGCTTCGTTTCCGACCTGGGCCAGTGCACCCATCCTTAGATGACCTGGTGGTCCCGGACTCCCCCAGGAGCACCATATCGATACCGAATTTAGTGTGGACACCCGTTCAACATAGTGCACTATAGCCCAGAACTCTTCAGCTCACTCGATCCGCCAACCTCAACCTTACAGGCACGCGCCACTACACCAGGAGAGAAACTCAGCTGCAAGTAAAAGTGATAAAGGGAGTATGTGACGTCATTTCGAAAGAAGCTGTAGGCTACAGTCCTTTTATTTGCAATGTCAATGGGAAGAACAAGAAAGTGCTGCTGACTAGCTTGTAAGAAATTCAATAAGGTCAATGCATTCATGCTTTACCATTCATTGTCGAAGTGTACAGAACAAACACACCTGTAACGGACAATGAGTTTGAAATATAGTATTTGTATTTGGTTATTTAAAAACAGTTTCAGAAATATATTAAAATGTTTAGAAAAAGCATTGTGCTCCTTTTAACATTTACATTTACATTTATGTCATTTAGCAGACGCTCTTATCCAGAGCGACTTACAAATTGGTGCATTCACCTTATAGCCAGTGGGATAACCACTTTACAATGTTTTTTTGTTGTTGTTTTTTTTGGGTGGTGGGGGTGGGTTGGGGTAAGGGGGGGTAGAATGATTACTTTATCCTATCCCAGGTATTCCTTAAAGAGGTGGGGTTTCAAATGTCTCCGGAAGGTGGTGAGTGACTCCGCTGTCCTGGCGTCGTGAGGGAGCTTGTTCCACCATTGGGGTGCCAGAACAGCGAACAGTTTTGACTGGGCTGAGCGGGAACTATGCTTCCGCAGAGGTAGGGGAGCCAGCAGGCCAGAGGTGGATGAACGCAATGCCCTCGTTTGGGTGTAGGGACTGATCAGAGCCTGAAGGTACGGAGGTGCCGTTCCCCTCACAGCTCCGTAGGCAAGCACCATGGTCTTGTAGCAGATGCGAGCTTCAACTGGAAGCCAGTGGAGTGTGCGGAGGAGCGGGGTGACGTGAGAGAACTTGGGAAGGTTGAACACCAGACGGGCTGCGGCATTCTGGATGAGTTGTAGGGGTTTAATGGCACAGGCAGGGAGCCCAGCCAACAGCAAGTTGCAGTAATCCAGACGGGAGATGACAAGTGCCTGGATTAGGACCTGTGCCGCTTCCTGTGTAAGGCAGGGTCGTACTCTCCGAAAGTTGTAGAGCATGAACCTACAGGATCGGGTCACCGCCTTGATGTTAGCGGAGAACGACAGGGTGTTGTCCAGGGTCACGCCAAGGCTCTTCGCACTCTGGGAGGAGGACACAACAGAGTTGTCAACCGTGATGGCGAGATCATGGAACAGGCAGTCCTTCCCCGGGAGGAAGAGCAGCTCCGTCTTTTCAAGGTTCAGCTTCCTAGGGTTAGAGGCAGATGCTTGGAATTTAGAGTGGTAGAAAGTGGCCTTAGCAGCAGAAACAGATGAAGAAAATGTAGAGAGGAGGGAGTGAAAAGATGCCAGGTCCGCAGGGAGTCTAGTTTTCTTCCATTTCCGCTGAGCTGCCCGGAGCTCTGTTCTGTGATCTCGCAATGAGTCATCAAGCCACGGAGCAGGAGGGGAGGACTGAGCCGGCCGGGAGGATAGGGGACATAGAGAGTCAAAGGATGCAGAAAGGGAGGAGAGGAGGGTTGAGGAGGCAGAATCAGGAGATTGGAGGGAGAAGGATTGAGCAGAGGGAAGAGATGATAGGATGGAAGAGGAGAGAGTAGCGGGAGAGAGAGAGCGAAGGTTGCGACGGCGCATTACCATCTGTGTAGGGGCAGAGTGAGTAGTGTTGGAGGAGAGAGAGAGAGAAAAGGATACAAAGTAGTGGTCGGAGACATGGAGGGGAGTTGCAGTGAGATTAGTAGAACAACAGCATCTAGTAAAGATGAGGTCAAGCGTATTGCCTGCCTTGTGAGTAGGGGGGGACGGTGAGAGGGTGAGGTCAAAAGAGGGGAGGAGTGGAAAGAAGGAGGCAGAGAGAAATGAGTCAAATATAGACGTAGGGAGGTTGAAATCCCCCAGAGCTGTGAGGGGTGAGCCATCCTCAGGAAAGGAACTTATCAAGGCGTCAAGCTCATTGATGAACTCTCCAAGGGAACCTGGAGGGCGATAGATGACAAGGATATTAAGCTTAAATGGGCTAGTGACTGTTACAGCATGGAATTCAAATGAGGAGATAGACAGATGGGTCAGGGGAAAAATTGAGAATGTCCACTTGGGAGAGATGAGGATTCCTGTGCCACCACCCCGCTGACCAGATGCTCTCGGGGTATGCGAGAACACATGGTCAGACGAGGAGAGAGCAGTAGGAGTAGCAGTGTTTTCAGTGGTAATCCATGTTTCCGTCAGCGCCAAGAAGTCGAGGGACTGGAGGGTAGCACAGGCTGAGATGAACTCTGCCTTGTTGGCAGCAGAACGGCAGTTCCAGAGGCTGCCTGAGACCTGGAACTCCACGTGGGTGGTGCGTGCAGGGACCACCAGGTTAGAGAGGCAGCAGCCACGCGGTGTGAGGCGTTTGTATAGCTTGTGCGGAGAGGAGAGAACAGGGATAGGCAGAGGCATAGTTGACAGGCTGCAGCAAATGGCTACAATAATGCAGAGGAGATCGGAATGAAATGAACTAAACATCTGGGACAGGAGAGAGCGGGGCCTCCCTCACCACAACTCCCAAATATAACTCTCCCAACTTCCACCTCAGAAACTATAATTGTTGTAAACTACAGTGGTTCAATGTTTTCTAGGAATAGACTAACTTAGTTTATTCAGCTAGCTAACTAGGTACAGTATTATTCCGTGAAAATCGTCCGGGCACCTAGTCATAAGACGCCACAGCCAGCTAGCATGCCGGACTCCAACAACACGGTTTAGCGCCAATACTCGGCCACAACAAACCACCAGTGTATCAACACGCAAGCAGATCGTTCGTGTCCGTGTCTAACGTTGTGGGTTAGTCCCGACAGCTTGAGCGAGTCCGTCGTCAACTTATTCAGCCAGTTAGTTAACTAGAATAGTTAGCAAACTAGCTAGCCATTGCTTTCAGACAAAGAAGAACCCCTGCTTTCACGGCACAAACACACAGAGTCTGATTAGGCAAAGAAAGATTTATTAAGGAATTTTTCCATGCTGACTTCATTCACAATAGACAGAAAAAACGAAAAGAAAACGTAGCATACACAACAATTGGCCCGTTGCTGAATCTAGTTGATGATCCCTGCAGTAGATCCCTGCACTAAAAGTCGAATTCTGTTCTGTTAATCTAGTCCACCAGCCGGCTAGAAATTTAGCCTGAGGACGAGGTTAGTGTTCTGGAGCTGAGGAAAAATGTTGCCTCAGGAACACCAATCCCTAGCATTTACATTTGTGAAAGACAACTTTGGTTATTTATAGTAGGCCATCCAAATCATGTGAATAAGGTTATATGATATATTATAACATCTTACCAAGTGCACATGGATGAGTGATATTTGGCATCAGAGAAGAAGCAAGGTTTGGGCCTGATGGTCACATTGGAAAATGGTTCAATAAAGAGAGCTGAAAAAGGGTTGCTATAGACAGAGAGGTTTGGAACTTTCTCTCTTATTAGTCTATTAACTAATTACTGCCTTGTGATGTCACCAGACAGGCCAAAACTCCATCCCACCAAAACAGGCTGACATTTCAGGCAGTCTTTTCAAACAGCTCTTACACTAAAAGGGCATTATGATCATTTTCACAATTTCACAGTATTATTACAACCTTATAGTGTGGAAATATATAAAACACCAGAAATTACTTTTTTGACTGCACTGGGCCTTTAACCATGTTTTGAGGCTATATGGTGTTTGTTTACATGTACTTTGTTTACAAACATCAGAGTAAAAGAAAGCCTATATTTTGGGTTCTGATGGGGTACGACAGTTGAACTAAGCTCATGAGGCATTTATAAGTTATATTCTTTAAGAAAGAATGGGTACATATCATTAATTTGTAAGTAAAACAATTGATGTAGCAACTGCAGATTGCCCCTTTAATGAACAGGAAAAAATGGGTGTTCTGTGGGTGTTCTGTGGGGCCCTGATTCCTGACAGGAATCAAAGTATGGGTACTCTCTTCTCTACCAATTCAACATTGATATCCCACACAGAAACAGATCCAACATTTAAGAAACACTGCTCTACAGGAACACTACTAATTTATATTCATCCAGATGGCACATGGAAGATGTACTATATCTGCACCACAGGAGGCTGCTGAGGGGAGAACGGCTCATAATAATGGCTGGAATGGAGCAAATGGAATGACATTAAACACATGGAAACCATGTGTTTGATGTATCTGATACCATTCCACCAATTCCACTCCAGTCATTACCTTTAGCCCATCCTCCATAATTAAGGTGCCACCAAACTCCTGTGATCTGCACACATCATACAGATGGGAATGTTTTTTACCTGGGACCGTGGAGATGACTTCACCATCATCATAATCATACTAATTATAAGTGCCTGTGTTTTCAGTATCTAATTCACAAGGAGTAGAACATACTTTTTAGTTTTTTTTCAAAAAGTCATTATCAGACACATACAGTACAGTTTAAAGTTTAAAGTTTTAATGTCATATGCACTAGCACAGTCAAATACCTTTCTTGCAAGCTATAAACCCAACAATGTAGTGATCAATATCAATGTTGTACTAAAAAATAACAACGGTAGAACAAAAACACATGAGAAATAAAAATAAGATATAAGAAGAACAGGAGAAAGTAAGAAGCTACAGTATCATACGAAATGGATGATGGACATCCACAAATGAATACATACCATACGGAACGGAACATTTCTTAATAAATGGTGTGTCTCAGATTGACGTACAATACGTTACGAATTGCAATTCGTATAATATGTTACGAATTTGCAAAACGTACAATATGTTATGAATTTGCAAAACATATGATATGTTACGAATTCCAATTTGTTGTGGCTAATGTTAGCTAGGTGGCTAAATGGCTAATATTAATGTTAGCTAGCTGGCTAATGCTAGCTAGAGGTTAGGGTTAGGGGTTAAGGTTAGGGGAAGGGTTAGCTAACATGCTAAGTACTTGCAAAGTAGCAAGTAGTTGCAAAGTTGTTAATTAGCTCAAGTTCTCCACGATGAGATTTGAACACACAACCTTTGGGTTGCTGGACGTTCAAGTTATATACCCACCAATCCACAAAAGTCAACAAGATGAGATTTGGAAGGATGTCCACACAAGACTAACATTCACACAACCCCACAGCCAATAACAGTGTCTTTGTCTCAGTTCCCATAGTCACAGTATAGGCTACAGTTCCCACTGTATCTTTATATATTGTTGTTGCGAAATGCAAACTCTTCTCAATCTTTTTAAGGTGTGAAATGACTAGCTATGTTAGTTTAGAGTGAGATAAGATGCTGTGGTAAAATTAAAAGACAACTCATGATCTCTTTTTCTCTCTCTCTGGTCAGCCTCAGAAAAACAGAAGTGGTCTGAGCTGAAAGAACCACTGAGAGAAGGACAAGTTGCAGACATAGACATATTTATTCATTCTTCTGTGTATATCTACATCATTGATTGCAGTTACATTCACCTCTCTAACAATTGACATTCCCTCAATTACCAAGGTGGGATATCAGCCTTTAGAGGAAATGTTTTGTATATTTAGTTTGTAAACACATAACAATTCTCAAATCTTTCATTTTTTGACGTTTTCGCTAGAAACACACTTAAACGTGTTGCTTCAATAAGCTGGTATGAGCAATATACCCTGCTATTGATGTATAAAATTGTCCTTATACTTATTAAAAAACCAAAGTACTTTTAGAGTTTTTGTAGAATCAAGATAGACTTTATTACACAAGCAATAGAGCCGAGCTGGTCTGCAACTAACTTTCCACCTCTCAGCTCTCAGTTTATATACATTTACATCCTTATTTATTTTACACACATTTTAGCTTAATCCCTCCCTGATAGTTCCTCCACCACTGTTTCCAGTTTTCACCTCTTGACCACTCCACCCACTTCCTTATTTTATAATAGTGGTGAAATCTGACTTCTCTTCCTTCTATGTATTCAGTTTCTGAAAAACAATAGTGGTGGGACCAAGCCCTGTCATGTAAAAATAACAGAGCCATTTCCCGGCGCTGTTCTGACCCCTCAACTGATTCCCAAACATATCAATCGATACTTAAACATGGCTTAAACATGGCAGGTCCATTTTCTGAGCCACAATCAATTCCCAAACATATACAGTTCCCACACAAAGCAGTACCATTCCCACACATAGCAGGCAGCTCTCACACATAGCAGGCCCATTTCCAGGCCCATTCCCAGGTCCATTTCCTGGCTCTGTTCCAGGCCTCTCCCCTCTGTACCACTTAGTCCTAACGCCTGTCATGCTGTGATTAACCATGTTTAACTTATAGTCTGAAAATATTTAACTATGTTTAACCCTGGCTCTGTTCCAGGCCTCTTCCTTCTGCACCACCTAGTCTCAAAGCCTGTCACATGTCATGTTCTGATTAACTATGTTTAACTCACCGTCCGAAAATATATAACTATGCTTAACACATAGTTTAACTTATTGTCTACTGATTCTGAAAAGATCTAACTTTGTTAACATATTGTTCAACTTATAGTATACTGAAAAATCCCCAATACTATTACAGGAAGGTGATTGGATGCCCAGTTCATCTCTTGATAGGTTTAGGTTATTTGAACATATTGGTACATAGGCAGAAACCTACATCAAATTTGATGTCATACACAAACAGGTACAAATATATAATCTGCATTAATATATGGACAGTAGATCATCAAAAGTCACACACAACAAATAGACACACCATCAAATCAATAAATAGAGCTCTTGTCAATACTGATTTTTGGTGTCTGGTAGTGCAGCTTGTTGCATTGATCTCCTCAGATCATACTGTCTCTGTGTAGGGGTTAGAAACTTGTTCAGAGGACTTGTGTGATTGGACAGGACCGCTTTGAAGGTCTTGGGAGTGAGTTGTAGGAAGTGCCAATGATGCAGCAGCAGCGTCTCTGAATGCCTTCCAAGTCCTTGGAGAGACAAGAGACTTGATTCCACTGATATGTCATGTTGACATGTTGACTATGTCACTTGACTTATTTCCATCCTGTAAACAATTTAAAGAAAGGCAGCATGTACACAGAATTAGAGGAACGGAGGTGTACCAATTATGATTAACCAATCAAGTGAATATGACCATATTAAGGCAAATTCACTACATCATCACTACACACTCTCATACAGTACATGTGAATAAGGCCTTCAACTGCTGGTGAGCTGGGGCATTCTTACCAAGGTGTCAGAAATGCTTTACGTTTTAATACTTGTTCCATTACAGAAAAAACCATGACCTCTTAGAGGAAGTGATGCTATAATGGTGAATAGAGATGCTGCTGTATGGTGAGAAACGTATGGTCCTGAGACACTCTGATAGAGGAGAGAGAGAGAGAGAGAGAGGACAATGGCTAACGTCCATCATTCATTTTTGGGACTGCTTGTGACTGTTTTGTACCTGCTAACAGGTAAGACAGAGGAGAGAGAGAATAACAATACTATTTATTAAGACACCATCACTCACATTCAACACGGAAAACCATACATCTGAGAAAAAAAAGATATGCTGAAGTTATGTTTACATTTCTGTTGTTTTTCTGTCTACTTTTATCTTCACTATTGTATATATAATTACTTTATTATTATTCAGTACACCTGTGAAGAATATCAATAAGAATACCTATGAAATATAATGTAATCTGTATTACCAGTGAATAATCATCTGATGCCATTCTCTTGTCAGGTGTCAGTGGAAACACTCTTCCTCTGTACTCCATCGTTGGAGGTAATGTCAGTCTGCCGTGTACCAATGTGGTTTATCCAAACTGCTCCTCAACTGTATGGAACTATAACAGATATGGATCTAATGTTACTATTGAAGAAGTTGGCCTGGGGAGGGTGAGAAATGAAGAACAGAACAACAGAGCTGACAGACTGAGTTTAGGGTCTGACTGTTCTCTACATGTTAGTGATGTCAGAGCTGAGGATGCTGGAGTCTACACCTGTCAACAGTTCCTTACAGAGGGTGGATCACAACATGGAGGTGATGCTCCTGTTCATCTGTCTGTTCTAACCAGTGAGTATTACTGTTCCAACTCAGTGAGTACACCCAGATACTCATTACATACTGTACATACTAGTCTTCTTTTTCAGTGTCCTCGTCAACACCAGTGACAGACCTAAAGCCTGATGGAACAGTGGCGTTAAGGTGTTCTCTGCTCACCTTTGATGGAAAGTGTAACTGACAGATCATTAGTGGTGTTCATCTGTAGATCATCTGTATGACATATGCATATGCAGTACATGGTCAATGTGCCATCTGGTTCCGTAGAAATGGGTCCTGTCCCTGTAAAGCAGTCTTAAATGCTGGGTCAGGGTTTGTCCCAATGGCTTGAAACTTTGCTCTACCACAGTCAAGACACTTGAATTCATGTTTTTCCAGACAGTTCTGATAGAACAACTCTGATTCATGTCAAGACAACCACCAGTACTATGCAACAGTCTAAGTTAGACTTGTAATGTAAAAACAGCCCCAAACATATGTATAGGAAGTACTGCTTGTCTAGTGCTCTAGAGATTGGAGAAAGATTTAGCAGATTGCAGTAGAGACAACTCTACAGGCCACATAGAGTGAGTCAGTGGATGTGGATTCATTCTGTACTGTGATGTCACCCTTATTCACCAATGAAAAGTGGGCACCCTGCTGGTATTGTATTTGCTACTATTTCCATTCTCAGTTGTATAGTAGATGGTTTGGGAGGTACAGCATTTGGCCAAAGTCAGCTGTATTACCTTGGTCAATACGCAGAGCATATACAGTATTTGTATATGCAGCCTAACTTTCATGTTTTTTATTTTAAATTTGCTGTGGTGCACTTCACACTTCTCTCTACCCATGTGAATTTCTGCTTGTCTACGTAACGCTGACGTCCCCTTGCCAAAGCTAAATTTTAATGACATTAAAGTGAATATCAAACCTGATCCTTTCTCCTGATTTTGGTGATTAGTGAACAAGCATTCTGCATGTGTCTGATGATGAAGAGTTAAACTAAAAGAGGATGTTCTTCTCCTACTGAACTACACATTAAAGACAAGGGCACTGAAGATGGTGGTGATTTCACCTTCAAGGTCTCAGGTATAAAAAAACTCAGATATAGTACATCTTCCATGTGCCATCTGGATAAATAAAATGAATACTGCTCCTGTAAAGCTGGTTCCCAAATGTTGGGTCAGTGCTGGTCCCTCATGCTTGAGACTGGGTTATAAAAAAAAAATGTATCTATCAAAGTCAAGACACTTTAATTAATGTTCTTCAGATGGAACAACTCTGAATCCTGTCAAGACCACCACCAGTACTCAGGAGCAGTATAAGACTGGTAATGTAAAAACAGCCCCAAACATATTTATAGGAAGTACTGCTTGTCTAGATATTGGAGTAGAGAAAACTCTACAGGCAACACCGAGTGAGTCAGTGGATGTGGATCTATTCTGTACTGTGATGTCACCCTTATTCACCAATGAAAAGTGGTCACCCTGTTTGTTTTCAACAACTATGCAGGGAGTACATAGATTGAGTGCCAGTCTCTTTAGCTAACATTCCACTCCTTGCCACTCCTTGCAATTGCCATTGCGGGAATCTCAACATTCAATAGAGTACCACAGTATGAGCCAAAATACCCATAAAACCTAGTGGTCAAACACGGAAATGGTTCAAATAGTTTTCCCATCATTCAATTTTCCCATAAGGGATTTTAGAGACACTTCAAATAAGGGCTGTGTTTCATGTAGGCTTACCCTGGCATGACGTTTTGATAATATATTCGCCTGTATTTACCCCAAAAAATTGCCTTTAGAAAATATTCATACTCCTTGACTTATTCCACATTTTGTTGTGTTACAATTCAAAATGGATTAAATGTCTCACCCATCTACACACAATAGCCCTTAATGACAAAGTGAAAACAGAAATATCTCATTTAAATAAGTATTCACACTCCTGATTCAATACATGTTAGAATCACATTGGGCAGCGATTACAGCTGTGAGTATTTCTGGGTAAGTCTCTAAGAGCTTTGCACACCTGGATTGTACAATATTAGCATATTATTGTTTTTTTAATTCTTCAACCTCTGTCAAGTTGTTGATCATTGCTAGACTGCCATTTTCAAGTCTTGCCATAGATTTTCTAGCCGATTTAAGTCAAAACTGTAACTAGGCCACTAAGGAATATTCAATGTTGTCTTGGTAAGCAACTCCAGTATATAATTGGCCTTGTGTTCTAGGCTATTGTCCTGTTGAAGGGTGAATGTATTTCCCAGTGTCTGGTGGAAAGCAGACTGAACCAGGTTTTCCTCTAGGATTTTGCTTGTGCTTAGCTCTATTCCGCTTCTTTTTTCCCCCCAAAACTCCCTAGTCTTTGCTGATGACAAGCATACCAATAACATAGGCTATTGACTGCAGTTTACAGCCTACAGTTTTGTGCTCACTTGAAAACAATAACATTCTTCATTACATTGTGTTGTTGTAGCCTAGGTAGGATACATTTATTGTCCCTAAAAAACTGAAACAATAGGGTAGCTTTTCCAACTGCATACCCAGGGATTGGGAGGGAGTGCACTCAGCGCAGCCTCCGTAGCCCACATAGTGTATCTGATCAACTTTTTTTTTTCTTTCACTGTGTAAATTGACAGGATATATTCACTGCAGTATGAAGTCTAACGTTTAGTTTATTAATTATGCGCTAATATGCATACCCTTCACATTTTGGCTATAGGCTACATCTCAATCGTGACTGTCTTCATTTTTCTGTAGTGCAATTACACACCTGGCCTCTCCGCTGCCACGGTCCCAGGAAAAGCCAGACTACAAAAGCTTGTTGGACACTTATTCAGACATATTTATTTAGCCTACTAATAGTGTATAGGAGGAGAGATGTACGCTTGCTGCTGTTTGCTGAATGTAAAAAAGGATACATACAGCATAAACGGGCAGAGAGTTGGAAAGGAGAAGCTCATATTTTCCTATAGTAGGCCTATCTTAACACCGGGCTACATCCTGACAAAATAGGCCTACATCATATGAGTGGCCTGCTAATGTACCTTTCTGGACCTTCTAAACTGTCGAGAATAGACCCAAACTGATCAAAATAGTTGCATCATCAAGTCTACACTGTTGGCCTATGCAGTTATTTCGTCATGAAACAAAACAGGATGTGTGAGTGGTTATTCAAATTACCTATGCATCACTGCAGTTTACAGCCTATTGACAATAATAGTATATTCACTTGATAACAATAATACATTCCTCATTGCACTGTGTTGTTGTAGCCCAATTATTTTCTTGTCTAAAAACGTAGGCCTAGTATGTATGGCTCAGTTGGTAGAGCATGGCACTTGCACTTGCAACGCCAGGGTTGTGGGTTCGATTCCCACGGGGGACCAGTAGGAACAAATATGAAAATGTATGCACTCACTACTGTAAGTTGCTCTGGATAAGAGTGTCTGGTAAATGTAGTAAATAGTGGAGGTTTGTGTGCCTGGGAACCACAGAGTGCAGCCTGGAGGAAACAGGGCAGGTCCTTGCCATTCATGCAAGACCAAAAAATGCTGCTCCTGAAAAACTGGAATAATCCCAGTAAGAAAAATTCCATTTAAAAGACATATTTTCCAGACTTTTAAGTTAAGTTCAATTTAGGTTCTGAATGAAAGGTAAAAATACGTATATTCCGTACATTTCAAATACATATTTTCCAGAACGTTGAAAAGGCATATTTTCTGGATGTTGAAAAATACGGATTTTCCGGACGTTGAAATCAGGTTCATTTTCGGTTCTGAATGAAAGTTGAAAAGACATAATCAAGGCTGGTCCAGACCGGACAAAATCTGAACCAAACATAGACGTCTATGATTGGTTCAGATTTGGTCCGGACCAAAAACCAATGTCCATGGAAGTGGAAATCAAGGCCTGTCCGGACTGTACCAAAAAAAGATTTGCAAAAAGCGTGGGCGTCGGTCCGTGCTTACTGAGGTGTAGCCTACAGCGTTGCCTTAAATTGAATTATATGAATGCCTATGTGGTAAGTCTACCTTTTGTCGGCCCTCATTGGAATTTTAGGCATGCCCATCCATGTGGTAGGCCCACCTTTTGTAAAACAGGCCATTGCATTGGCTTTATTAGTCCTGATTCCTGTGACTAATCAATTTGTCAATTTAAGCTCTGAATATCAGCTACCCAACTTTATCAGGAGTTATCATGAGCCTTTTTGCAATGTGTGAACACAGCTGGAAATGCTGAAGTATTTTATTTTTCGCTATGATCAGCTTGTCAAAAATTAAGCATACAAACTTGAAACCACTGATCATGACAATGGGGTGAAACTCATGGACAACAGTTGTGAATGTCCATTCCATATTGTCCATTGTACTTTGACCTGTCCTCTTTTTAGGATATGTTGTGGTCCTCTGTAGCTCAACTGGTAGAGCATGGTGCTTGTAACGTCAAGGTAGTGGGTTCGATCCCCGGGACCACCCATACACAAAAATGTATGCACGCATGACTGTAAGTCGCTTTGGATAAAAGCGTCTGCTAAATGGCATATTTAATTATTTTGTTTGTTAACCTGACAGTGCATTCTTTATTTGATTGGGTGCCATTTAGGTTAGGCTATTTGATCAGAGAAACCTGCATGATGTAAAACGTGTCAGTCTCATTACATTGTCATACATTTATCTCCATCCTGTAGGCTACAGAAAAGGCCACACTCTTTCTACCATATGCTATATCTGCTACATGATTTATGTTAGATATTTTTTTGACGGAACCTTGGTGGAGCGCCACAGCGAAGCGGCTCTCCAACCGCACCCTGGAGAGACGCGCTGGGAATAGACAAACAAAATATTTTGCGCCCCTGCTTCTCACAGGGCGGCATCAATGCTTACCTAAAAAGCCCATATGCCACTGGTTGAGAGAAATTGTCATTGTTTTGGGGCAGAAATATGTGAGGATTTATATGTTGTTGTTGGAGGCGTCTTGGTCAGTTTAGCTCAGAAAATGCCGCCCTCGTCAATCTGCCACCGTAGGTGGCCGCGTAGGGTTTCCACCACTTCCGAATTCGCCCATTACATTTCAACTGGAGCACGCGGAGCAATAACCAAGGGATTGTGGGAAGGTGAGCGGTGCGAACCCTGTTAGTAGAGCGATAAAAAAAGACAGCTCCACTCTACTTCATGAAAATTGCACGCGACCACCACTGCGGTTAACCAATCAGGTGAGGAGCAGATGTTTGCTTGAAAAAGTTCCGCCTGTCGTTAGTTCCAGACAAGCACAACCAAAAGAGATGGAGGAAAGCCAATCATTGCTGTGTCTGGTTTTCCAATTCTATATGATTTTGCTTTGCTGGAATACAGAGACAAAATAATGAAGTCAATGGCATGGAGGAGGATTGTTGGTGTTGATGGTGGGTGAAGAGAGATTTGCACAACCATTTTTGCTTGTGCTGCTAGCTAGCTATGAACATCAAGCAACCTAAACCTCAAAACAGTGATCAAAGCCACCATTTGTGGCTTCCTCCACCAAACTCTTATTTGACACTATACATTGGGGCAGGTAGCGTTCTCCTGGCGTCCACCAAAACCAGATTCGTCCATTGGACTGCCAGATGGTGAAGCATGTGATCAGCTTTAATGTTGCAGATAGATTGTAACTTCCATAAATGTAATTGTCTGCATCACTTGCAATCCCTCATATGTTTTTTTTCTCGCAAACATTATTTGAACAGTTAGAGACAGAATAACAACAAAAAAATCCAGAAAAACGCATGCCAAAATGTTATAAATTGAATTGCATTTTAATGAAGGAAATAAGTATTTGACCACTCTGCAAAACATAACTTAGTACTTGGTGGCAAAACCCTTGTTGGCAATCACAGAGGTCAGAGGTTTCTTGTAGTTGGCCACCAGGTTTGCACACATCTCAGGAGGGATTTTGTTTCACTCCTCTTTGCAGATCTACTCCAAGTCATTAAGGTTTCGAGGCTGACGTATGGCAACTCGAACATTCAGCTCCCTCCACAGATTTTCTATGGGATTAATGTCTGGAGACTGGCTAGGCCACTCCAGGAACTTAATGTGCTTCTTCTTGAGCCAGTCCTTTGTTGCCTTGGCCGTGTGTTTTGGGTCATTGTCATGCTGGAATACCCATCCACGACTCATTTTCAATGCCCTGGCTGAGGGAAGGAGGTTCTCACCCAAGATTTGACGGTACATGGCTACATCCATCGTCCCTTTGATGCGATGAAGTTGTCCTGTCCCCTTAGCAGAAAAATACCCCCAAAGCATAATGTTTCCACCTCCATGTTTGACGGTGGGGATGGTGTTCTTGGGGTCATAGGCAGCATTCCTCCTCCTCCAAACACGGCGAGTTGAGTTGATGCCAAAGAGCTCGATTTTGGTCTCATCTGACCACAACACTTTCACCCAGTTCTCCTCTGAATCATTCAGATGTTCATTGGCAAACTTCAGACGGCACTGCAGGATTTCAGTCCTTCACGGCGTAGTGTGTTACCAATTGTTTTCTTGGTGACTATGGTCCCAGCTGCCTTGAGATCATTGACAAGATCCTCCGTTCTCATGATCATTGCAACTCCATGAGGTGAGATCTTGCATGGAGCCCCAGGCCGAGGGAGTTTGACAGTTATTTTGTGTTTCTTCCATTTGCGAATAATCGCACCAACTGTTGTCACCTTCTCACCAAGCTGCTTGGCGATGGTCTTGTAGCCCATTCCAGCCTTATGTAGGTCTACAATCTTGTCCCTGACATCCTTGGAGACCTCTTTGGTCTTGGCCATGGTGGAGAGTTTGGAATCTGATTGATTGATTGCTTCTGTGGACAGGTGTCTTTTATACAGGTAACAAGCTGAGATTAGGAGCACTCCCTTTAAGAGTGTGCTCCTAATCTCAGCTCGTTACCAGTATAAAAGACACCTGGGAGCTAGAAATCTTTCTGATTGAGAGGGGGTCAAATACTTATTTCCCTCATTAAAATGCAAATTAATTTCTAAAAAAAATTCCATGCATTTTTATGGATTTTTTTGTTGTTATTCTGTCTCTCACTGTTCAAATAAACCTACCATTAAAATTAAAGACTGATTATTTATTTGTCAGTGGGCAAACGTACAAAATCAGCAGGGGATCAAATACTTTTTTCCCTCACTGTATACGTACATACACATACATGTACACATACATACATATAAATACATATACGTACACTACCGTTCAAAAGTTTAGGGTCACTCAGAAAAGTCCTTGTTTTCGAAAGAAAAGCAATTTTTTTGTCCATTAAAATAACATCAAATTGATCCGAAATACGGTGTAGACATTGTTAATGTTGTAAATGGCTATTGTAGCTGGAAACGGCAGATTCTTTATGGAATATCTACATAGGCGTACAGAGGCCCATTATCAGCAACCATCAGTCCTGTGTTCCAATGGCACATTGTATTTGCTAATCCAAGTTTATCATTTTAAAAGGCTAATTGATCATTAGAAAACCATTTTGCAATTATGTTAGCACAGCTGAAAACTGTTGTGCTGATTAAAGAAACAATAAAACTGGCCTTCTTGAGACTAGTTGAGTATCTGGAGCATCAGCAATCGTGGTTTCAATTACAGGATCAAAATGGCCAGAAACAAATAGCTTTCTTCTGAAACTCGTCAGTCTATTCTTGTTCTGAGAAATGAAGGCTATTCCATGCAAGAAATTGCCAAAAACGGAAGATCTCGTACAACGCTGTGTACTACTCCCTTCACAGAACAGCGCAAACTGACTCAAACCAGAATAGAAAGAGGAGTGGGAGGCCCCGGTGCACAACTCAGCAAGTGGACAAATACATTTGAGTGTCTAGTTTGAGAAACAGACGCCTCACTGGTCCTCAACTGGCAGCTTCATGAAATAGTACCCGCAAAACACCAGTCTCAACGTTAACAGTGAAGAGGCGACTCCGGGATGCTGACCTTCTAGGCAGAGTTGCAAAGCCATTACAGTTATACCGGGCTATACTTATTTCACCACTTACAATAATGAGATGCAAGTTTTAAATCTATTTATCATAATATATGTTTGTAAATTTACCAATTAAAAATACCATAGTGATTGAGTGTCCATATAGCTGTACCATGATATTTGCATTAAGAGAACGAGTTTCCACTGCTCCAGAGTCCAATGGCAGCGAGCTTTACACCATTCTAGTCGACGCTTGGCATTGCGCATGGTGATCTTAGGCTTGTGTGCGGCTGCTCTGCCATGGAAAACCATTTCATGAAGCTCCCAACGAACAGTTATTGTGCTGATGTTGCTTACAGATGCAGTTTGGAACTCGGTAGTGAGTGTTGCAACCGAGGACAGACGATATTTACGCGCTACGCACTTCAGCACTCGGCGGTCCTGTTCTGTGAGCTTGTGTGGCCTAACACTTCATGGCTGAGCTGTTGTTGCTCCTAGACATTTCCACTTTACAATAACAGCACTTACATTTGACCGGGGCAACTCTAGCAGGGCAGACATTTGACGAACTGACTTGTTGGAAAGGTGGCATCCTATGACGGTGCCACGTTGAAAGTCACTGAGCTCTACAGTAAGGCCATTCTAATGCCAATGTTTTTCTTTGCATATTGAATGGCTGTGTGCTCGATTTTATATACCTGTCAGCAACGGGTGTGGCTGACATAGCCAAATACACTAATTTGAAGGGGTGTCCACATACTTTTGTATATATAGTGTAGCTCACTTCCTGTAAAATGCATAGGCCTACATGCACATGAATGGGTACTTTGGGTAAAGGAAATTGTGGCTTTGACTTGCAAACATTGTCGTGCAAATCTTTACCCACCATCAACACCAACATCTCTGCAATCCCCCTCCAAGCCATTGACCTTCAGATTTTGTCTCTGTGTTCTAAAATCAAATAAACGAGGGAGAATTACAAAGCTCCCCACACCACAATAATTTCCTTTTTGACATTTTTAAATAGCCTACAAATGGCCAGCTCCTTATTTGTATGTACAGTACTGTACCTAGAATACAAGGGTTGCATTTGCACTAAACAATTTTCATGTCAGAAAAATAATGTAGAAAATCTGGCTTATTCAATATCTACTGGTATCATTTTCAATTGAGAACATATAGCTAGCTCATCGATATGCAAATTATGTGTGAGTTTAGCTATTCTCTGCTTCGGATGTACAATGACAAGGGGCACATTGATTGCACATGCACAATAGGCCAGTTATGCCATCATACTGTATGCTTCTGGCTGCATTGGTGATGCATGCCATTATGATAAGCTGCAAAATAGGTTCACATGGCTGATATCCTGAGACAGTGACAATCAAATATAACCGATTGGAGAGCTCACAACTGGACAAAAAGGTTATCTGTGATGAATGAACATTGACACTAGTTCATCTTGAATAAAGTTTTAAGTTAACAATTAAAACAAGTTTAAACACTTCACTTCAATGAATCAACATTGAATGAATCAAAATATAATAAAAACATGTACAAATAATCGAACTTGTTTGTAAATGTTAGACATCTCAGTAAGCATAATTTCAGGTGAACAAAAAAGTCCATACTCTCTGATCTACGGGGTGAGCAGACTTCTATTCCATCCCAGCAATAATACACATTATTATCAACTCTTTAGGTTTGATAAGTTGAATCAGGTGTGTTAGTGCTGGGCTGGAACAGAAGCCTGCACACCCAGCATACCTCCAGGAGAAGGATTGGCCTGCTACAGTAGTAATATGTTTGTAGCCTACATTGTGTTTGACTTTTAACTATATTGTTGTATAAAACATTAGCTAACATAAGTACAAATACAACCCATGGCATACAAGCATGTGCCAGCAGTCTCTTGGGACATTCACTGGGACCTCTTCATCTGCAGACAGGCTTTTGCAGCTCTCCATATCTGAAGACAGACATCACAAAGAAACAGGCTTCATTTATTACAATTAGACAGCCCTGACTATTATCTCTCTACATCAAGATATAGCTAATATGAAGGTAACTATCTGATGATACAGTACTTCACTTAGCTATAGTATGTAAAGTTGGCTAGCTAGCTAGATAACAAGCATCTCATTAGCCTACAGACAGTGGCCTGCTAGCTAATAATAATTGTTTTTTAAAAACATTTTCAAAATGTTACTTGAATAGTTCACGCCTTCGCCTACACCTGCGAAACGGCCAATCTTTTGGACAGAAGAGCTGCCATTTCATAATCTGTTAATTCATTTTTCTTGCACTTTGACAGGTAAATATTTAGCCTATAGTCCTAATATTTAGCTAATGAATGGCCTAATATCTAGCTAATATATAGCTTTTTACTTCGGATACACATCACTAGCCTCTCTCTTCCATCTGTTTTTGTGCACAACAGGCAATAGGCTACTCAAGCCTCTCCAGAATAGGCCATTCCTCTTCTCGTGAAATCCCAGGAAAAGCTATAGGCTACAAAAGCTATAGGACATATATTTTGATTATTTGTTATACTATGCCTAATTGCCTATTCAGGCTTGCTCTTGTTAACTACTGAATGTAAAACAGGCCAAAAGCATAGAAAATGCATATCGGGGAAAGTTGAGGAGAGAAAGAGCATTGGTGTGATCACTTTTGGACAGTTATGATAACATTGTTGCACTGATGCATTGCAAGTAGTTGCACAGGACAGACATACAGTGGGGAAAAAAAGTATTTAGTCAAATCAAATCAAATCAAATTGTATTGGTCACATGCGCCGAATACAACAGGTGCAGACATTACAGTGAAATGCTTACTTACAGCCCTTAACCAACAGTGCATTTTTTTTTTTTTAATAAAACAAAAAAGTGTTGAGAAAAAAAGAGCAGAAGTAAAATAAAATAACAGTAGGGAGGCTATATATACAGGGGGGTACCGGTGCAGAGTCATTGTGCGGTGGAACCGGCTAGTTGAGGTAGTTGAAGTAATATGTACATGTGGGTAGAGTTAAAGTGACTATGCATAAATAATTAACAGATTAGCAGCAGCGTAAAAAGGATGGGGTGGGGGGGCAGTGCAAATAGTCCGGGTAGCCATGATTAGCTGTTCAGGAGTCTTATGGCTTGGGGGTAGAAGCTGTTGAGAAGTCTTTTGGACCTAGACTTGGCACTCCGGTACCGCTTGCCGTGCGGTAGCAGAGAGAACAGTCTATGACTAGGGTGGCTGGAGTCTTTGACAATTTTGAGGGCCTTCCTCTGACACCGCCTGGTATAGAGGTCCTGGATGGCAGGAAGCTTGGCCCCAGTGATGTACTGGGCCGTACGCACTACCCTCTGTAGTGCCTTGCGGTCGGAGGCCAAGCAGTTGCCATACCAGGCGGTGATGCAACCAGTCAGGATGCTCTCGATGGTGCAGCTGTATAATTTTTTTAGGATCTGAGGACACATGCCAAATCTTTTCAGTCTCCTGAGGGGGAACAGGCTTTGTCGTGCCCTCTTCACGACTGTCTTGGTGTGTTTGGACCATGATAGTTCGTTGGTGATGTGGACACGAAGGAACTTGAAGCTCTCAACCTGTTCCACTACAGCCCCGTCGATGAGAATGGGGGCGTGCTCAGTCCTCTTTTTTTTCCTGTAGTCCACAATGATCTCCTTTGTCTTGGTCACGTTGAGGGAGAGGTTGTTGTCCTGGCACCACACGGCCAGGTCTCTGACCTCCTCCCTATAGGCTGTCTCATCGTTGTCGGTGATCAGGCCTACCACTGTTGTGTCGTCGGCAAACTTAATGATGGTGTTGGAGTCGTGCCTTGCCATGCAGTCATGGGTGAACAGAGAGTACAGGAGGGGACTGAGCACGCACTCCTGAGGGGCCCCCGTGTTGAGGATCAGTGTGGCAGATGTGTTGTTACCTACCCTTACCACCTGGGGGCGGCCCGTCAGGAAGTCCAGGATCCAGTTGCAGAGGGAGGTGTTTAGTCCCAGGATCCTTAGCTTAGTGATGAGCTTAGAGGGCACTATGGTGTTGAATGCTGAGCTGTGGTCAATGAATAGCATTCTCACGTAGGTGTTCCTCTTGTCCAGGTGGGAAAGGGCAGTGTGGAGTGCAATAGAGATTGCATCATCTGTGGATCTGTTGGGGCGATATGCAAATTGGAGTGGGTCTAGGGTTTCTGGGATAATGCTGTTGATGTGAGCCATGACCAGCCTTTCAAAGCACTTCATGGCTACAGATGTCAGTGCTACGGGTCGGTAGTCATTTAGGCAGGTTATCTTAGAGTCCTTGGGCACGGGGACTATGGTGGTCTGCTTGAAACATGTTGGTATTACAAACTCAGTCAGGGACATGTTGAAAATGTCAGTGAAGACACTTGCCAGTTGGTCAGCACATGCTCAGAGTACATGTCCTGGTAATCTGTCTGGCCCTGCGGCCTTGTGAATGTTGACCTGCTTAAAAGTCTTACTCACATCGGCTACGGAGAGCGTGATCAGGCACCAATTGTGCAAGTTCTCCCACTTAAAAATATGTGAGAGGCCTGTAATTTTCATCATAGGTACACATCAGCTATGACAGACAAATTGAGAAAAAAATATCCAGAAAATCACATTGTAGGATTTTTTATGAATTTATTTGCAAATTATGGTGGAAAATAAGTATTTGGTCACCTACAAACAAGCAAGATTTCTGGCTCTCACAGACCTGTAACTTCTTCTTTAAAAGGCTCCTCTGTCCTCCACTCGTTACCTGTATTAATGTCACCTGTTTGAACTTGTTATCAGTATAAAAGACACCTGTCCACAACCTCAAACAGTCACACTCCAAACTCCACTATGGCCAAGACCAAAGAGCTGTCAAAGGACACCAGAAACAAAATTGTAGACCTGCAACAGGCTGGGAAGACTGAATCTGCAATAGGTAAGCAGCTTGGTTTGAAGAAATCAACTGTGGGAGCAATTATTAGGAAATGGAAGACATACAAGACCACTGATAATCTCCCTCGATCTGGGGCTCCACGCAAGATCTCACCCCGTGGGGTCAAAATGATCACAAGAACGGTGAGCAAAAATCCCAGAACCACACGGGGGGACCTAGTGAATGACCTGCAGAGAGCTGGGACCAAGGTAACAAAGCCTACCATCAGTAACACACTACGCTGCCAGGGACTCAAATCCTGCAGTGCCAGACGTGTCCCCCTGCTTAAGCCAGTACATGTCCAGGCCCGTCTGAAGTTTGCTAGAGTGCATTTGGATGATCCAGAAGAGGATTGGGAGAATGTCATATGGTCAGATGAAACCAAAATATATATAATATATATAATAACTTTTTGGTAAAAACTCAACTCGTCGTGTTTGGAGGACAAAGAATGCTGAGTTGCATCCAAAGAACACCATACCTACTGTGAAGCATGGGGGTGGAAACATCATGCTTTGGGGCTGTTTTTCTGCAAAGGGACCAGGACGACTGATCCGTGTAAAGGAAAGAATGAATGGGGCCATGTATTGTGAGATTTTGAGTGAAAACCTCCTTCCATCAGCAAGGGCATTGAAGATGAAACGTGGCTGGGTCTTTCAGCATGACAATGATCCCAAACACACCGCCCGGGCAACGAAGGAGTGGCTTCGTAAGAAGCATTTCAAGGTCCTGGAGTGGCCTAGACAGTCTCCAGATCTCAACTCCATAGAAAATCTTTGGAGGGAGTTGAAAGTCCGTGTTGCCCAGCGACAGCCCCAAAACATCACTGCTCTAGAGGAGATCTGCATGGAGGAATGGGCCAAAATACCAGCAACAGTGTGTGAAAACCTTGTGAAGACTTACAGAAAACGTTTGACCTGTGTCATTGCCAACAAAGGGTATACAACAAAGTATTGAGAAACTTTTGTTATTGACCAAATACTTATTTTCCACCATAATATGCAAATAAATTCATTAAAAATCCTACAATGTGATTTTCTGGATTTTATTTTCTCATTTTGTCTGTCATAGTTGACGTGTACCTATGATGAAAATTACAGGCCTCTCTCATCTTTTTAAGTGGGAGAACTTGCACAATTGGTGGCTCACTAAATACTTTTTTTCCCCACAGTATACTGTAGTTATTGACTTGGTGAATTGCCCAGGCCTTAACTCTGACACAACACAACTAATGTTATTATCACAACAGAACTAGCCTAACAGTAAGTCTAGCTAACGTTAGAGAACATGAATGAAATAAATATAGAATTACACTCATACTTGTTTACTTGACTTTTATAAATGGACTCTTTCAAATAATTTACTCTGGCAAGTTTGCCACCAGTTCGCTGCAGTAGTGAAGTAAAGCGGAAGTCGAATCCATCACTTCAGTTGTTTGGCAGTGCCCATAGCAACGTTAGAAAATGAGGTGGATGTGTGCTGGAATTACAGCAGAGTTGCTCATGGGTTGTTAGAAATGACATTAATATTTTCCATGACAACATGTGGAGCCTCGAAAATATAATTAGAATTTATAACCAGTCAAAAACAAACATTTACCTGTTTGCTAGTCAAGTTGTATTTTGAGGCTTAAAGTCAAAACTAAGATGTTTTGTGGTTTTGTGGTAATTACAGTATGTATTTTAGTTTGAGAGTTTTGACAGGTTTCATCTGGACAAACAAAAATCAGTTGCTTAGCAACCAGATACCAACTGTGTTCTGTGGAGGAAAAAAGTGATCGAGTTCCAATATTTGCATAATTGTTGTGATTGGAGGATAGCTGTGAGGGCGATAGAATCAGGATCAAATCCTCTGTTCTCCTCAAGCTCATTAATGAGAGAATGTTCATATTTGAAGATGACAGAAAGGCCAGTCTCTTTGGCACATGACATGGAGTACAGGGAGTGGATTAGCTAAAGAGACTGGTACTCAGGTTAGGGAGTACAGCCTCTACTGCAAGACAAGTCTTGTCAGCAACCTTTCGGTTACTGACCCAACGCTCTTAACCGCTAGGCTACCTTCCGCCTCACTACTTCACACTTCTCTCTTCCTGTGTGAATTTCTGCTTGTCTGGGTAACGCGGATGTCTTTTCTGCTAAATTACGTGCAAGTAAACAATTCTCTGGTTCTCCTCAACTAAACCAGACCCCCATCCCTTCTCTGGTCCTGTCTGGTTCTCCCCCATGAAACCAGACCCTGTCTCCTCACTGGTCCCCCATGAGATAGAATTGCAGAACATTTACAGTAAAACGGACTGAAGTTTGTTATAAAAGGTGATAAATGCAGTCGTTTTTATCTCAATATGATATCATTTCTGGTTAACAATTATGTACCTTACTGTGATTGTTTTAAATTAAAGAAAAAAAATAGCTTCTTAGCAAAGAGCAATTTCTCAAGCAAGAATTTTGCTAGGACTGTCTGGGAGTGGTCTGAGTGGGGAGGGGCAAACTGAAAAATAGCTATTATTGTCAGAGAGGTTTCGAACTCTCTTTCTTATGAACTATGTTACCTCATGGGGATGTCACCATGGAGGGCTAAAACTCCATCCCACCAAAACAGGCTGAAATTTCAGGCGGTTTCATAATATATATATACAGTACTAGCCACAAGTTTGGAAACACCTACTCATTCAAGGGTTTTTCTTTATTTTTACTATTTTTTACATTATAGAATGATAGTGAAGACATCAAAACTATTAAATAACACATATGGAATCATGTAGTAACCAAAAAAGTGTTAAACAAATCAAAATATATTTTATATTTGAGATTCTTCAAATAGCCACCTTTTGCCTTGATGACAGCTTTTTACACTCTTGGCATTCTCTCAACCAGCTTCACCTGGAATGCTTTTCCAACAGTCTTGAAGGAGTTCCCACATATGCTGAGCACTTGTTGGCTGCTTTTCCTTCACTCTGTAGTCCACTTCATCCCAAACCATCTCAATTGGGTTGAGGTCGGGTGATTGTGGAGGCCAGGTCATCTGATGCAGCACTCCATCACTCTCCTTCTTGGTCAAATAGCCCTTACACAGCCTGGAGTGTGTTGGGTATTTGTCCTGTTGAAAAACGAATTTATAGGCCCTGTGTAGCTCAGTTGGTAGAGCATGGCGTGGCAATGCCAGGGTTGTGGGTTCATTTCCCACGGGGGGCCAGTATGAAAAAAAAAATGAAAAAAAAATGTATGCACTCACTAACTGTAAGTGGCTCTGGATAAGAGTGTCTGCTAAATTGCTAAAATGTAAGCGCAAACCAGACGGGATGGCGTATCGCTGCAGAATGCTGTGGTAGCCATGCTGGTTAAGTTTGTAATTATTTTGCACTATAGCCTATTTATTGCCTTACCTCCATAACTTGCTACATTTGCACACACTGTATATATATTTTCTGTTGTATTTTTTTTGACTTTATGTTTTTTTACCCCATATGTAACTCTGTGTTGTTGTTTTTATCGCACTACTATGCTTTATCTTGGCCAGGTCGCAGTTGTAAATGAGAACTTGTTCTCAACTGGCTTACCTGGTTAAATAAAGGTGAAATAAAAATTTAATAAAAGTGTGCCTTGAATTCTAAATAAATCACAAACAGTGTCACCAGCAAAGCACCCCCACACCATCACACCTCCTCCTCCATGCTTCACGGTGGGAACTACACATGCGGAGATCATCCATTCACCTACTCTGCGTCTCACAAAGACACAGCGGTTGGAACCAAAAATCTCAAATTTTGACTCATCAGACCAAAGGACAGATTTCCACCAGTCTAATATCCATTTCTTGCGTTTCTTGGCTCAATCAAGTCTCTTGTTCTTATTGGTGTCCTTTAGTAGTGTTTTCTTTGCAGCAATTCAACCATAAAGGCCTGATTCACGCAGTCTCCTCTGAACAGTTGATTTTGAGATGTGTCTGTTACTTGAACACTGTGAAGCATTTATTTGGGCTGCAATTTCTGAGGCTGGTAACTCTAATGAACTTATCCTCTACAGCAGAGGTAACTCTTTGGCGGTCCTCATGAGAGCCAGTTTCATCATAGCGCTTGATGGTTTTTGCGACTGCAATTGAAGAAACTTTAAAAGTTCTTGAAATGTTCCGTATTGACTGACCTTCATGTCTTAAAGTAATGATGGACTGTTGTTTCTCTTTGCTTATTTGAGCTGTTCTTGCCATGATATGGACTTGTTTTTTTTACCAAATAGGGCTATCTTAAGAAGCATTAAGAAGGAAATAAATTCCACAAATTAACTTTTAAGAAGGCACACCTGTTAATTGAAATGCATTCCAGGTGACTACCTCATGAAGCTGGTTGAGAGAATGCCAAGAGTGTGCAAAGCTGTCATCAAGGCAAAGGGTGGCTATTTGAAGAATCTCAAATATAAAATACATTTTGATTTGTTGAACACATTTTAGGTTACTACATGATTCCATTTGTGTTATTTCATAGTTTTGATGTAGTTATAATGTAGAAAATAGTAAAAATAAAGAAAAACCCTTGAGTAGGTGTTCTAAAACTTTTGACCGGTAGTGTATATATATATAAAACACAGGAAAATCACGTTTTGGACTGCACTGGGCCTTTAAAACTGCAACACCCCCACGGCAAAATGTGTAGAATTGGAAGACATTTACTTTAAAACGTAAATGTTTCTCCCCCAACCAAATCTCGCTTAGGGCCCCCAACAGGCTAGAGCCGGCCCTGCTCTCAGGTACCCCACTAAACCAGACCCTGCTCCCCTCTCTAGTCCTCTCAGGTTCTCAGATCCTCATCTTCACGGTGGCTGTAGGAGTGGCTGTGGTAGCAGTGGTGTGTGTCATTGCTGCCGTCATCATAGTACGCAGAAGGAGAGAAAGTAAGGACTTACTGTACATTTGTCTTTGATCTTTCTTTGAGTTTAATGGAGTTCATTAATAACACAGTAATACATGGAGCCAGCCATTGAAATTCTTCTTATGTTTTTTGGGGGGTTCTTTGCAGAGAATCAAGTGCCGAATGATAACAGCATTGTGAGTAACAAAGACATGTAATTGATGCGCTGTGGCTTAATAAAAATGTATGCACACATGACTGTAAGTCGCTTTGGATAAAAGCGTCTGCTAAATGGCATATTATTAATAAACACAGTTAGTGTATTATACTATTGTTGTAGGAAATTAACTAAGAGTTTGCTCTGTAATTCTATTGTTTTGAATCCATTACCATTGTTACTAATTTATGAAGGGTCTGAATGCAGTAAACCACTCCACCCCACCAACCAATGATGACAGGGTCAGTTCCTCATTATATTAATGGAATTTGAAACATGGTTAATATGAAACATGATTTCACCCAGTTGTTATCAAGTATTGAGACTAATGTCCAGTTTAAATGATACATGTTTCAATAACAATTTTGACACTTGTAGAGTCAACCTGCTGACAGAATCACCTATGCTTCCATTGACCACTTCAATCAAAATTCCCCTCATAGAGTTGATGTAAGTGAAGCTATACTGAACATATTGTAAAGGTATTGCTCTCCCTCCTATTCACTGTTTAAAGCCTTTCCTTTGTTGTGACGTGTTTGTGTGTGTGTGTGTGTGTGTGTGTGTGTGTCTGTAGGTCCACGTTGAAGATGCAGTGACATATACCTCAGTTCTCTTCTGGCAGAGGGAGAGAGCCAGCGAACCCTGCTGACCCCAGCTCCATCTACTCCACTGTCAACTAACCTCAGGGAGCCAAGACATCAACATGAGGACAGCAATCACTCTTTCACACCCTAATACCAGACCCGATTTGGTTCTAGGAACAGGGGTTTTCGTAATATTAAAAGGGGCAATCTGCACTAGTTACATCCATTTCTGGACTTATAAATTAATGATGTTTAGCCATTGATTCTTGAAAAATAAAACGTTTAAATGCCTCATGAGTTTAGTTCAACTGTCATACCCCATCAGAACCCAAAATATACACTTGTTTTACTCCCAATGTTTGTAAACAAATTAAATGTAAACAAACACACTGTATAGCCGCAAAACATGGTTAAAACTATCATTTTGATATCATGGATGGCCAGTCCTTGCATCCATAGCTCTGTCTATGAATTTGAGAGTGGTTACATTTCTCCAGCCCCATCCCTCAGCTTTTTAGCAAAACTGTGGCGTGGAGTATGCTTTGTTACTGTTTCAGCTACTGATTGCCGCTTTAAGATGTGTGTATTTCATTCATATAGACCAATGAGATAGGAGACTGGAAAAGTGGAAGAGTTTGAGAGTCAGAAGAGCATGCTTCAGATTCAACTCATGCTGACTCTGGTAGCCTAGGCTGTACAGTGCATTCAGAAAGTATTCAGACCCCTTGACCTTTTACACATTTAGTTACTTTACAGCCTTATTCTAAATGGATTAAATCGTTTTTTTCCCCCTCATCAATCTACACACAATACTCATAATGACAAAGTAAAAAAGGTATTTAAACATTTTTGCAAAGAAATATCACATTTACATAAGTGTTCAGACACTTTACTCAGTACTTTGTTGAAGCACATTTGGCAGCGATTACAGCCTCGAGTCTACTTGGGTATGACACTAAAAGCTTGGCAAACCTGTATTTGGGGAGTTTCTCCCATTCTTCTCTGCAGATCCTCTCAAGCTCTGTCAGGTTGGATGGGGAGCGTCGCTTCACAGATAATTTCAGGTCTCTCCAGAGATGTTTGATCAGGTTCAAGTCCGGGCTCTGGCTAGGCCACTCAAGGACATTCATGGACTTGTCCGGAAGCCACTCCTGCGTTGTCTTGGCTGTGTGCTTAAGGTCGTTGTCCTGTTGGAAGGTGAACCTTCGCCCCAGTCTGAGGTCCTGAGCGCTCTGGAGCAGGTTTTCATCAAGGATCTCTCTGTACTTTGCTCCGTTCATTTTCCTTCGATCCTGACTAGTATCCCAGTCCCTGCCGCTGAAAAACATCCCCACAGCATAATGCTGCCACCACCATGCTTCACCATAGGGATGGTGCCAGGTTTCCTCCAGATGTGACGCTTTGCATTCAACTCAAAGAGTTCAATCTTGGTTTCATCAGACCAGAGAATCTTGTTTCTCATGGTCTGAGTCCGTTAGGTGCCTTTTGGCAAACTCCAAGCAGGCTGTCATGTGCCTTTTACTGAGCAGTGGCGTCCGTCTGGCCACTCTACCATAAAGGGCTGATTGGTGGAGTGCTGCAGAGATTATTGTCCTTCTGAAAGGTTCTCTAATCTCCACAGAGGAACTATGGAGCTCTGTCAGAGTGACCATCGGGTTCTTGGTCACCTCCCTGAACAAGGCCCTTCTCCCCCGATTGCTCAGTTTGGCCTGGCGGCCAGCTCTAAGAAGAGTCTTGGTGGTTCCAAACTTCTTCCATTTAAGAATGATGGAGGCCACTGTCTTCTTGGGGATCTTCAATGCTGCAGAATTTTTTTGGCACCCTTCCCCAGATCTGTGCTTTGACACAATCCTGTCTCGGAGCTCTACGGACAATTCCTTCGACCTCATGGCTTGGTCTTTGCTCTGACATGTACTGTCAACTGTGGGACCTTATATAGACAGGTGTGTGGCTTTCTAAATCATGTCCAATCAATTGAATTTACCACAGGTGGACTCCAACCAAGTTGTAGAAACATCTCAAGGATGATCAATGGAAACAGGATGAACCTGAGCTCAATTTCGAGTCTCATAACAAGGGGTCTGAATACTTATGTAAATAAGGTATTTCTGTTTTGTTTTTTAAATAAATGTGCAAAACATTCTAGAAACCTATTTTTGCTTCATTATTATGGGGTATTGTGTGTAGATTGATGAGGATTTGTATTTATTTAATTAATTTTAGAATAAGGCTGTAACGTAACAAAATTTGGAAAAACTTTCCGAATGCACTGTATACAAGTGGACCGCTGGACCACACAGGCCACTAAGATGATTACTAGATGGATAAGGTAGAACACTGGTTTTATGTTTTCTTTTAGGATAATAGCAGCTTCTTTGCCAAAAAAAAATTCTATGCAGATAAACTCATGACTATTATTTCCAGCATTACTCTTGTTTAAAATGATATTGACTAAAGTGACATACTTAATAAAATGGAAATAAATCAGAACTGAATGTTTCATTTTGATATTACTTATTGGGGTTTTCTTCAGTAATTTACTCTATTCTTATGTAGGAGGCAGTATACATTCTCAAATGTGAGATAGGTCCATATTGATCGTCTTTGCTTTTTGTTCTACTAAGAAGCAGTTGCCATACTCTCCTCTCTCCTCTACTCTGCTCTGCTCTGCTCTCCTCTCCTCTCCTCTCCTCTCCTCTCCTCTCCTCTCCTCTCCTCTCCTCTCCTCTCCTCTCCTCTCCTCTCCTCTCCTCTCCTCTCCTCTCCTCTCCTCTCCTCTCCTCTCCTCTCCTCTCCTATCCTCTCCTCTCCTCTCCTCTCCTCGCTCCTCTACTCTCCTCTACTCTGATCAACTCTCCTCTCTCCTCTACTCTGCTCTACTTTCCTCTCTCCTCTACTATGCTCTGCTCTACTCCCCTCTACTCTGCTCTACTCTCCTCTCTCCTCTACTCTGCTCTACTCTCCTCTCTCCACTTCTCTGCTCTACTCTCCTCTCTCCTCTCCTCTCCTCTCTCCTCTACTCTGCTCTCCTCTACTCTCCTCTCTCCTCTACTCTCCTCTCTCCTCTACTTTGCTCTCCTCTTCTCTCCTCTCTCCTCTACTCTGCTGTACTTTCCTCTCCCCTCTACTCTGCTGTACTCTCCTCTCTCCTCTCCTCTGCTCTACACTCCTCTCCTCTCTCCTCTGCTCTGTTCTCCTCTCCTCTCTCCTATACTCTGCTCTACTCTCCTATTTCCTATCCTCTGCTCTACTCTCCTCTCTCCACATCTCTGCTCTACTATCCACTCTCCTCTACTCTGAAATACTCTCCTCTCTCCTCTACTCTGCTCTACTCTCCTCTCCTCTCTCCTCTGCTCTGTTCTACTCTCCTCTCTCCACTACTCTTCTATTCTCTCCTCTCTCCTCTACTCTGAAATACTCTCCTCTCTCCTCTACTCTGATCAACTCTCCTCTACTCTGCTCTACTTTCCTCTCTCCTCTACTCTGATCTGCTCTACTCTCCTCTACTCTGATCTGCTCTACTCTCCTCTCCTCTCCTCTCTCCTCTGCTCTACTCTACTCTCCTCTCCTCTCTCCTCTACTCTGCTCTACTCTCCTCTCCTCTCCTCTCTCCTCTACTCTGATCAACTCTCCTCTCTGCTCTACTCTCCTATACTCTGCTCTACTCTCCTCTCTCCACTTCTCTGCTCTACTCTCCTCTCTCCTCTCCTCCACTCTGCTTTACTCTCCTCTCTCCTCTCCTCTACTCTACTCTCTCCTCCACACTGCTCTACTCTCCTCTCTCCACTCCTCTGCTCTACTCTCCTCTCTCCTCTCCTCCACTCTGCTTTACTCTCCTCTCTCCTCTCCTCTACTCTACTCTCTCCTCCACACTGCTCTACTCTCCTCTCTCCACTCCTCTGCTCTACTCTCCTCTCTCCTCTCCTCTACTCTCCTCTCTCCTCTATTGTTCTCTACTCTCCCCTCTCCTCTACTCTGCTATACTCTCCTCTCTCCTCTACTCTGCTCTGCTCTACTCTCCTCTCTCCTTTACTCTGCTCTACTCTCCTCTACTCCCCTCTACTCTGATCAACTCTCCTCTCTCCTCTACTCTGCTCTACTTTCCTCTCTCCTCTACTATGCTCTGCTCTACTCTCCTCTACTCTCCTCTACTCTCCTCTCTCCTCTATTCTGCTCTCCTCTCTCCTCTACACTGATATACTCTCCTCTCTCCACTTCTCTGCTCTACTCTCCTCTCTCCCCTACTCTGCTCTCCTCTACTCTACTCTCTCGTCTACTCTGCTCTCCTCTCCTCTCTCCTCTACTCTGCTGTACTCTCCTCTCTCCTCTACTCTGCTGTACTCTCCTATCTCCTCTACTCTGCTCTACTCTCCTCTCTCCACTTCTCTGCTCTACTCTCCTCTCTCCTCTACTCTGAAATACTCTCCTCTCTCCTCTACTCTGCTCTACTCTCCACTCTCCACATATCTGCTCTACTCTCCTCTCTCCTCTACTCTGATCAACTCTCCTCTACTCTGCTCTACTTTCCTCTCTCCTCTACTCTGATCTGCTCTACTCTCCTCTACTCTCCTCTACTCTGATCTGCTCTGCTCTACTCTCCTCTCCTCTCTCCTCTCCTCTGCTCTACTCTCTTGTCTCTCTACTCTGCTCTACTCTCCTCTCGCCACTCCTCTGCTCTACTCTCTCCTGCTCTACTCTCCTCTCTCCTCTTTTCTACTCTTCTCGCCTCTGCTCTACTCTCCTCTACTCTGCTCTACTCTCTCCTCCACTCTGCTCTACTCTCCTCTCTCCACTCCTCTGCTCTACTCTCCTCTCTCCTCTACTCTGCTCTACTCTACTCTCTCCTCTATTGTTCTCTACTCCCCCCTCTCCTCTACTCTGCTATACTCTCCTCTCTCCTCTACTCTACTCTGATCTACTCTCCTCTCTCCACTTCTCTGCTCTACTCTCCTCTCTCCTCTACTCTCCTCTCTCCTCTACTCTGCTCTCCTCTACTCTACTCTCTCGTCTACTCTGCTCTACTCTCCTCTCTTCTACTCTGCTGTACTCTACTCTCTCATCTACTCTGCTGTACTCTCCTATCTCCTCTACTCTGCTCTACTCTCCTCTCTCCACTTCTCTGCTCTACTCTCCTCTCTCCTCTACTCTGAAATACTCTCCTCTCTCCTCTACTCTGCTCTACTCTCCTCTCTCCACATATCTGCTCTACTCTCCTCTCTCCTCTACTCTGATCAACTCTCCTCTACTCTGCTCTACTTTCCTCTCTCCTCTACTCTGATCTGCTCTACTCTCCTCTACTCTCCTCTACTCTGATCTGCTCTGCTCTACTCTCCTCTCCTCTCTCCTCTCCTCTGCTCTACTCTCTTGTCTCTCTACTCTGCTCTACTCTCCTCTCGCTCCTCCTCTGCTCTACTCTCTCCTGCTCTACTCTCCTCTCTCCTCTTTTCTACTCTTCTCGCCTCTGCTCTACTCTCCTCTACTCTGCTCTACTCTCTCCTCCACTCTGCTCTACTCTCCTCTCTCCACTCCTCTGCTCTACTCTCCTCTCTCCTCTACTCTGCTCTACTCTACTCTCTCCTCTATTGTTCTCTACTCCCCCCTCTCCTCTACTCTGCTATACTCTCCTCTCTCCTCTACTCTACTCTGATCTACTCTCCTCTCTCCACTTCTCTGCTCTACTCTCCTCTCTCCTCTACTCTCCTCTCTCCTCTACTCTGCTCTCCTCTACTCTACTCTCTCCTCTACTCTGCTCTCCTCTCCTCTCTTCTACTCTGCTGTACTCTACTCTCTCATCTACTCTGCTGTACTCTCCTATCTCCTCTACTCTGCTCTACTCTCCTCTCTCCACTTCTCTGCTCTACTCTCCTCTCTCCTCTACTCTGAAATACTCTCCTCTCTCCTCTACTCTGCTCTACTCTCCTCTCTCCACATATCTGCTCTACTCTCCTCTCTCCTCTACTCTGATCAACTCTCCTCTACTCTGCTCTACTTTCCTCTCTCCTCTACTCTGATCTGCTCTACTCTCCTCTACTCTCCTCTACTCTGATCTGCTCTGCTCTACTCTCCTCTCCTCTCTCCTCTCCTCTGCTCTACTCTCTTGTCTCTCTACTCTGCTCTACTCTCCTCTCGCTCCTCCTCTGCTCTACTCTCTCCTGCTCTACTCTCCTCTCTCCTCTTTTCTACTCTTCTCGCCTCTGCTCTACTCTCCTCTACTCTGCTCTACTCTACTCTCTCCTCCACTCTGCTCTACTCTCCTCTCTCCACTCCTCTGCTCTACTCTCCTCTCTCCTCTACTCTGCTCTACTCTACTCTCTCCTCTATTGTTCTCTACTCCCCCCTCTCCTCTACTCTGCTATACTCTCCTCTCTCCTCTACTCTGCTCTGCTCTACTCTCCTCTCTCCTCTACTCTGCTCTACTCTACTCTACTCCCCTCTCCTCTCTCCTCTACTCTCCTCTACTCTGATCAACTCTCCTCTCTCCTCTACTATGCTCTGCTCTACTCCCCTCTACTCTGCTCTACTCCACTCTCTCCTCCACTCTGATCTACTCTCCTCTCTCCACTCCTCTGCTCTACTCTCCTCTCTCCTCTACTCTGCTCTACTCTACTCTCCTCTCTTGTTCTCTACTCCCCCCTCTCCTCTACTCTGCTATACTCTCCTCTCTCCTCTACTCTGCTCTGCTCTACTCTCCTCTCTCCTCTACTCTGCTCTACTCTACTCTACTCCCCTCTCCTCTCTCCTCTACTCTCCTCTACTCTGATCAACTCTCCTCTCTCCTCTACTATGCTCTGCTCTACTACCCTCTACTCTGCTCTACTCTCCTCTCTCCTCTACTCTGCTCTACTCTCTTCTCTCCACTTCCTTGCTCTACTCTCCTCTCTCCTCTACTCTCCTCTCTCCTCTACTCTGCTCTCCTCTTCTCTCCTCTCTCCTCTACTCTGCTGTACTCTCCTCTCTCCTCTACTCTGCTGTACTCTCCTCTCTCCTCTACTCTGCTCTACACTCCTCTCCTCTCTCCTCTGCTCTGTTCTACTCTCCTCACTCCTCTACTCTGCTCTACTCTCCTATCTCCTATCCTCTGCTCTACTCTCCACATCTCTGCTCTACTATCCTCTCTCCTCTATTCTGAAATACTCTCCTCTCTCCTCTACTCTGCTCTACTCTCCTCTCTCCTCTGCTCTTCTATACTCTCCTCTCTCCTCTACTCTGAAATACTCTCCTCTCTCCTCTACTCTGCTCTACTCTCCTCTCCTCTCTCCTCTACTCTCCTCTCCTCTCTCCTCTCCTCTGATCAACTCTCATCTACTCTGCTCTACTTTCCTCTCTCCTCTACTCTGATCTGCTCTACTCTCCTCTACTCTGATCTGCTCTACTCTCCTCTCTCCTCTCCTCTGCTCTACTCTCCTCTCCTCTGCTTTCTCTCCTGTCTCCTCTACTCTGCTCTACTCTCCTCTCTCCTCTACTCTGCTGTACTCTCCTCTCTCCTCTACTCTGCTCTACACTCCTCTCCTCTCTCCTCTGCTCTGTTCTACTCTCCTCACTCCTCTACTCTGCTCTACTCTCCTATCTCCTATCCTCTGCCCTACTCTCCACATCTCTGCTCTACTATCCTCTCTCCTCTATTCTGAAATACTCTCCTCTCTCCTCTACTCTGCTCTACTCTCCTCTCCTCTCTCCTCTGCTCTGTTCTACTTTCCTCTCTCCACTACTCTTCTATACTCTCCTCTCTCCTCTACTCTGAAATACTCTCCTCTCTCCTCTACTCTGCTCTACTCTCCTCTCCTCTCTCCTCTCCTCTGCTCTACTCTCTTGTCTCTCTACTCTGCTCTACTCTCCTCTCGCCACTCCTCTGCTCTACTCTCTCCTGCTCTACTCTCCTCTCTCCTCTTTTCTACTCTTCTCGCCTCTGCTCTACTCTCCTCTACTCTGCTCTACTCTACTCTCTCCTCCACTCTGCTCTACTCTCCTCTCTCCACTCCTCTGCTCTACTCTCCTCTCTCCTCTACTCTGCTCTACTCTACTCTCTCCTCTATTGTTCTCTACTCCCCCCTCTCCTCTACTCTGCTATACTCTCCTCTCTCCTCTACTCTGCTCTGCTCTACTCTCCTCTCTCCTCTACTCTGCTCTACTCTACTCTACTCCCCTCTCCTCTCTCCTCTACTCTCCTCTACTCTGATCAACTCTCCTCTCTCCTCTACTATGCTCTGCTCTACTCCCCTCTACTCTGCTCTACTCTACTCTCTCCTCCACTCTGCTCTACTCTCCTCTCTCCACTCCTCTGCTCTACTCTCCTCTCTCCTCTACTCTGCTCTACTCTACTCTCCTCTCTTGTTCTCTACTCCCCCCTCTCCTCTACTCTGCTATACTCTCCTCTCTCCTCTACTCTGCTCTGCTCTACTCTCCTCTCTCCTCTACTCTGCTCTACTCTACTCTACTCCCCTCTCCTCTCTCCTCTACTCTCCTCTACTCTGATCAACTCTCCTCTCTCCTCTACTATGCTCTGCTCTACTACCCTCTACTCTGCTCTACTCTCCTCTCTCCTCTACTCTGCTCTACTCTCTTCTCTCCACTTCCTTGCTCTACTCTCCTCTCTCCTCTACTCTCCTCTCTCCTCTACTCTGCTCTCCTCTTCTCTCCTCTCTCCTCTACTCTGCTGTACTCTCCTCTCTCCTCTACTCTGCTGTACTCTCCTCTCTCCTCTACTCTGCTCTACACTCCTCTCCTCTCTCCTCTGCTCTGTTCTACTCTCCTCACTCCTCTACTCTGCTCTACTCTCCTATCTCCTATCCTCTGCTCTACTCTCCACATCTCTGCTCTACTATCCTCTCTCCTCTATTCTGAAATACTCTCCTCTCTCCTCTACTCTGCTCTACTCTCCTCTCCTCTCTCCTCTGCTCTTCTATACTCTCCTCTCTCCTCTACTCTGAAATACTCTCCTCTCTCCTCTACTCTGCTCTACTCTCCTCTCCTCTCTCCTCTACTCTCCTCTCCTCTCTCCTCTCCTCTGATCAACTCTCATCTACTCTGCTCTACTTTCCTCTCTCCTCTACTCTGATCTGCTCTACTCTCCTCTACTCTGATCTGCTCTACTCTCCTCTCTCCTCTCCTCTGCTCTACTCTCCTCTCCTCTGCTTTCTCTCCTGTCTCCTCTACTCTGCTCTACTCTCCTCTCTCCTCTACTCTGCTGTACTCTCCTCTCTCCTCTACTCTGCTCTACACTCCTCTCCTCTCTCCTCTGCTCTGTTCTACTCTCCTCACTCCTCTACTCTGCTCTACTCTCCTATCTCCTATCCTCTGCCCTACTCTCCACATCTCTGCTCTACTATCCTCTCTCCTCTATTCTGAAATACTCTCCTCTCTCCTCTACTCTGCTCTACTCTCCTCTCCTCTCTCCTCTGCTCTGTTCTACTTTCCTCTCTCCACTACTCTTCTATACTCTCCTCTCTCCTCTACTCTGAAATACTCTCCTCTCTCCTCTACTCTGCTCTACTCTCCTCTCCTCTCTCCTCTCCTCTGCTCTACTCTCTTGTCTCTCTACTCTGCTCTACTCTCCTCTCGCCACTCCTCTGCTCTACTCTCTCCTGCTCTACTCTCGTCTCTCCTCTTTTCTACTCTTCTCGCCTCTGCTCTACTCTCCTCTACTCTGCTCTACTCTACCTTCTCCTCCACTCTGCTCTACTCTCCTCTCTCCACTCCTCTGCTCTACTCTCCTCTCTCCTCTACTCTGCTCTACTCTACTCTCTCCTCTATTGTTCTCTACTCCCCCCTCTCCTCTACTCTGCTATACTCTCCTCTCTCCTCTACTCTGCTCTGCTCTACTCTCCTCTCTCCTCTACTCTGCTCTACTCTACTCTACTCCCCTCTCCTCTCTCCTCTACTCTCCTCTAATCTGATCAACTCTCCTCTCTCCTCTACTATGCTCTGCTCTACTCCCCTCTACTCTGCTCTACTCTACTCTCTCCTCCACTCTGCTCTACTCTCCTCTCTCCACTCCTCTGCTCTACTCTCCTCTCTCCTCTACTCTGCTCTACTCTACTCTCCTCTCTTGTTCTCTACTCCCCCCTCTCCTCTACTCTGCTATACTCTCCTCTCTCCTCTACTCTGCTCTGCTCTACTCTCCTCTCTCCTCTACTCTGCTCTACTCTACTCTACTCCCCTCTCCTCTCTCCTCTACTCTCCTCTACTCTGATCAACTCTCCTCTCTCCTCTACTATGCTCTGCTCTACTACCCTCTACTCTGCTCTACTCTCCTCTCTCCTCTACTCTGCTCTACTCTCTTCTCTCCACTTCCTTGCTCTACTCTCCTCTCTCCTCTACTCTCCTCTCTCCTCTACTCTGCTCTCCTCTTCTCTCCTCTCTCCTCTACTCTGCTGTACTCTCCTCTCTCCTCTACTCTGCTGTACTCTCCTCTCTCCTCTACTCTGCTCTACACTCCTCTCCTCTCTCCTCTGCTCTGTTCTACTCTCCTCACTCCTCTACTCTGCTCTACTCTCCTATCTCCTATCCTCTGCTCTACTATCCTCTCTCCTCTATTCTGAAATACTCTCCTCTCTCCTCAACTCTGCTCTACTCTCCTCTCCTCTCTCCTCTGCTCTTCTATACTCTCCTCTCTCCTCTACTCTGAAATACTCTCCTCTCTCCTCTACTCTGCTCTACTCTCCTCTCCTCTCTCCTCTACTCTCCTCTCCTCTCTCCTCTCCTCTGATCAACTCTCATCTACTCTGCTCTACTTTCCTCTCTCCTCTACTCTGATCTGCTCTACTCTCCTCTACTCTGATCTGCTCTACTCTCCTCTCTCCTCTCCTCTGCTCTACTCTCCTCTCCTCTGCTTTCTCTCCTGTCTCCTCTACTCTGCTCTACTCTTCTCTCTCCTCTACTCTGCTGTACTCTCCTCTCTCCTCTACTCTGCTCTACACTCCTCTCCTCTCTCCTCTGCTCTGTTCTACTCTCCTCACTCCTCTACTCTGCTCTACTCTCCTATCTCCTATCCTCTGCTCTACTCTCCACATCTCTGCTCTACTATCCTCTCTCCTCTATTCTGAAATACTCTCCTCTCTCCTCTACTCTGCTCTACTCTCCTCTCCTCTCTCCTCTGCTCTGTTCTACTTTCCTCTCTCCACTACTCTTCTATACTCTCCTCTCTCCTCTACTCTGAAATACTCTCCTCTCTCCTCTACTCTGCTCTACTCTCCTCTCCTCTCTCCTCTACTCTCCTCTCCTCTCTCCTCTCCTCTGATCAACTCTCATCTACTCTGCTCTACTTTCCTCTCTCCTCTACTCTGATCTGCTCTACTCTCCTCTACTCTGATCTGCTCTACTCTCCTCTCTCCTCTCCTCTGCTCTACTCTCCTCTCCTCTGCTTTCTCTCCTGTCTCCTCTACTCTGCTCTACTCTCCTCTCTCCACTCCTCTGCTCTACTCTCTCCTGCTCTACTCTCCTCTCTCCTCTGCTCTTTTCTACTCTTCTCTCCTCTGCTCTACTCTCCTCTCTCCTCTACTCTGCTGTACTCTCCTTTACTCTGCTCTATTCTATCCTTCTCTCCCCTGCTCTGCTGAACTCTCCTCTGGGTGTGACCTCTTGGGTAAATGAATGTACTTATGGTGTACCAAAAACAATAACTATGTCGGTGTTATCTAGCCGTTACTGTACATGTGCCAAATTGCTTACATGCCAATCACCAAATGCTTTTGGGAACTGGCAGAAAAAGTTTATGTAAATCCATAGAGGCAAAAATTTGAGTTGAAAATAAAGCGATCGGAGGGCCAGCAAAGTAATGTTTGGGAAAGATTTGGTGAAGTGGTAAAAGAGGGTGAAAGCTGTGTTATTTGTGATGATTGTGAGGATCAAGACGGGGACTTCAATAAGGGAAGTTCAAGGGAAATGTAGCCTACTGTTCAGATGGGTTCAATGGAAACTGAAATTTAGAAGACCTATAACTTTAGGTCTTCTAAATTTTGGAAAACAGTAAATGCACTGAAGTGTACAAATTCCTCTTCTTCCCTGCCTAAGCAAGTTCTGTCTGACTCTGGCATCATACATGAGAAGAATGGGATAAGTGATGCTTTTAATCATCATTTTATTTCGGCATTCCTTGGTTTCTCTAATGACTGCCTCGCCTGGTTCACCAACTACTTCTCAGATAGAGTTCAATGTGTCAAATCGGAGGGCCTGTTGTCTGGACCTATGGCAGTCTCTATGGGGGTGCCACAGGGTTCAATTCTTGGGCCGACTCTTTTCTCCGTGTATATCAATGATGTCGCTCTTGCTGCTGGTGACTCTCAGATCCACCTCTACGCAGACGACATCATTTTGTATACATCTGGCCCTTCATTGGACACTGTGTTAACAAACCTCCAAACGAGCTTCAATGCCATACAACACTCCTTCAGTAGCCTCCAACTGCTCTTAAACAATAGTCAAACTAAATGCATGCTCTTCAATCGAACGCTGCTGGCACCCGCCCACCCGACTAGAATCACCACTCTTGACGGGTCTGACCTAGAGTATGTGGACAACTACAAATACCTAGGTGTCTGGTTAGACTGTAAACTCTCCTTCCAGACTCACATTAAGAATCTCCAATCCAAAGTTAAATCTAGAATCGTCTTCCTATTTCGCAACAAAGCCTCCTTCACTCATGCTGCCAAACATGCCCTCGTAAAACTGACTATCCTACCGATCCTTGACTTCGGCGATGTCATTTACAAAATAGCCTCCAACACTCTACTCAGCAAATTGGATGTAGTCTATCACAGTGACATCCGTTTTGTCTCCAAAGCCCCATACACTACCCACCACTGTGACCTGTACGCTCTTGTTGGCTGGTCCTCATTACATGTTCATCGTCAAACCCACTGGCTCCAGGCCATCTATAAATCACTGCTAGGCAAATCCCCGCCTTATCTTAGCTCATTGGTCACCATAGTAGCACCCACCCGTAGTCTGCGCTCCAGCAGGTATATCTCACTGGTCATTCCCAAAGCCAACACCTCCTTTGGCCGCCATTCCTTCCAGTTCTCTGCTGCCAATGACTGGAACGAATTGCAAAAATCTCTGAAGCTGGAGACTCTTATCTCCCTCACTAACTTTAAGCATCAGTTGTCAGAGCACCATACCGATCACTGCACCTGTACACAGCCCATCTGAAATTAGCCCACCCAACTACCACCATCCCTATATTGTTATATATTTTGCTATTTTGCACCCCAGTATCTCTATTTGCACATAATCTCTTGCACATCTAGAATTCCAGTATTAATACTAATTGTAATTATTTAGCTCTATAGCCTATTTATTGCCTTACCTCCATAACTTGCTACATTTGCACACACTGTATAGATATTTTCTGTTGTATCTTTTGACTTTATGTTATTTTACCCCATATGTAACTCTGTGTTGTTGTTTTTTTCACACTGCTTTGCTTTATCTTGGCCAGGTCGCAGTTGTAAATGAGAACTTGTTCTCATCTGGCTTACCTGGTTAAATAAAGGTTAAATAAAAAAATAAAAAAATAAAAAATCTGAGACCCTGGTCAGTCAATCGACTGCTCTTCCCTCTGCCAGCCTCTACCTGACTCGATGGTTAAACCCATCAACTTCCAATGAATCTTTGTTTTCATTTCAACAATTTACTACCTGTGATGCGCTAGATGCCTTGCTTAAGATTGATGGAGAAAGAAAATCCACTGGAGCTGATATGCTTGATCAATTTTTGCTGCTGCTCTCTGCCCCCCTGATTGCTGAATCATTAACTCATATTTGTAACCTGACGATTATATCTGGTACTATCCCCAAGGTTTGGAAGGCGGCCCATGTACTCAACCATCACAAAGGTGGTGAAGCCTATTTCTAAACTTTCTTGCCTAGATAAAATATTTGAATCCTTGATTAATTCTCAACAAAGATCTTTCTTATCTTTGAAATGTATTCTAAATGTACATCAGTCGGGTTTTACACTAGGTCATAGCACTATCTCTGCTGCATCCCTAGTTATAAATTATTTAGTTAACTGTATGTTAAAAATGGCAACATTGTGCTGCCCTCTTCATTGACCTGTCAAAGGCTTTCGATACTGTTGATCACTCACTGCTAATTCAGTTGCTTTCCTCTATTGGCCTAGACCAGGCTGCATGTAACTGGTTTAAAAACTACATTGACCTGAAATTAGTGCTGAATGCAGGTAAAACGAAGTATATTGTTCTCCAGAGCACATGAAAATAAGTCTGATGATATAAGCATATGTACTTTGGATGGTGTCCATATTGATCGTGTCCGTGCTTACAAATATCTGGGCATCTGGATAGACGAAAAACGGTCTTTTCAAAAGCATATTGATGAGTTAGTTAAGAAGCTGAGAATAAAAATGGGCTTCTTCTATAGAAATAGGTCCTGCCTATGGCTAAATAGTAATTCAGTCGACGTTCATATCGGTCCTAGACTATGGCAACATCATCTATATGAATGCAGCTGCCACTTCATTAAAGCCAGTAGGTGCAGTTTATCATAGCGCACTGTGCTTTATTATGGGCGACAATTTTAGTACTCATCACTCCATTCTCTACTAGAAAGTTGGTTGGCCCTCTTTGATGTCACGTAGGTTGATACATTGCTATGTTTTCATTTATAAATCCCTTTTACAAAAAGTCCCACAGTACCGACCATCATTACTAAACTTTAGACATACGAATAACCACACCCGGTATCAGGGATGCTAACTCTGGAAATTCCTTTGGTCTCTACTGAGTTAACTAACAGCTGATTTACCTTGCTTGTACCTTATTTGTGGAACAATCTTCAACATTTTCTTAAATTTGATGTTCTGGTTTCTCTAGGGCTACTAAGAAAGCTGTTTGAGGATGTTATTACTGATGAATGTGTTTGTTTTTTATGACCGTATGTTTCTTTCTTTCTGCTTGAATTTTGTATTTATGTTATGATGTGTGTATGTTCTGTAATTTGTTTAATTCAGGGCTCATCTGTAAAAGAGACCTTGGTGATTCCCGGATAAAATACAGGTTAAATTAAATCCTACAGAATTAAGCATTTATTGCAGTAAATGATACACCAAATGTCGGATTTTTTTTGTCTCGGGACAGGAGTGGAGAAATATTTATTTATTTCAGCATCTTGAGAGAATGCCAATGCTCAGTTAGATACCATCTGTAGAGGTGCTATCTTTATCAGCATCATAACAGCTGATAGTATTTCAACCACATGAAATATGCATCCAAGCTGAACTGAAACCTGTTGGGTCATATTCACAGCTTTCTATTTCCTTACAACCAGTCAAACTGATGTCATTTGGAAATGTTGCACAGAAAATCGTTCCTTGCTCCGGTTCTACTAAGCAATATGGAATTGTTTAAAGAAGGTCATACCATGGACAATATTTCTATTTGATTTATAATTTTAAGACCCCTTGAAGTATAAAAAAAACTATATATAAATATTAGCCCATTCAAAAACATTGAATAACAGATTCACTACATGGAACAATAGATAGTCCCCCCCCCCAAAAAAAAATATAAACTATGTTTGTTCTGAATTGTCTGTCCTATATCTGAGAGATATAAGAAAGATCAAGAAACATTCTTTTTTTTTTTTAATGTACATTTAACCCCTTACTTTTGGCACTAAACAGTCTCCATAGATGCTTCCATTCATTTTTTCAACTGGTACCGGGGGACCTTCAGACGAGGCCTTTGGGTGTCCTAGAGCAAAACGTGTTCGTGAGAGTCTCACCTTCCCACAGAGGGGTCAGATTAGTGTGCAGCCCCAACTGTTCGGACGCTACAGATAGAAGTTGGCAAACTGGCTGTACCGACTTCAGACGAGTCCCAAGACACTGTGGGGGTCGTAGAGTAAAATGGAGAACACCATCATGTTCATGAGATTATCATCTTTCCAAAGAAGGGTCATAATAGTTTGTACGCTACAGACGATTCTGTGAGAAGACTGATTTTCAGGATGTCTCATGGTCTGACAAACAACACAGATGCAGAAGCGTTACACAGGCGGACACAATGGATTGAGACGCATATATCTCTAGCTTAAACGGACAGATTTTTATGGGGATTTTTTTATTTTGCTAGTTAGATTTCCGCGGGGGCGCGGACATCGGCCTAGGGGGTTAAGATTAAAATGTGTGAATTCTTTGAAAGAACTCATCCACCTAGTCAATTCATGTCAGCATGACAAATCATTGAGGTGAGGGGAATTTATGTGTTTTTCATAGGTGAAAGTAAAATAAATATGTCTTGGTATTTTCTCTATGTTTGAATTATGGGAGTATACATGAACAATTATGTTTGTTAAAAAAAGGAAAGGGAGAGCTAGATTCAAAAACTATTTCTGAGTTGCTAGGTCAAGCCATGTGGTAACAAGGCAACAGTAATTATGTTGTCCCCCATGAATGATGCAGCCCTGAAATTCAAAGTTTGGAATTCCAGTTGATTATTATAGCGCCCCCCTTGGGCCTATCAGTGTAATTTTCTACATGCCAGAGTTCAATGGCAAGAGGCATCATTCACCCAAGTTTCGTTAAAATCGGCCCAGTGTTGTCTGAGATATTGTGAATAACGTATGAACGGATGGAGTCAGATCCATAGTCCCCCATCCCATGTCATCGTGGGGGACAGTAACAATGTTTTAGAAATTAGAAATAAGAAAGAAATAAGCGATAGAAAAAGGACAGCGCCCTCCTCACAACCTCTCCAATCAGTCTTGTGAGAGAGAGAGCTTAGTGACAGCTTGGTAAATATGTTCTCTCTCGTATTACTTCTGGGTGTATCATTAACCATGATGATAAAAGGCAACAGTAAACATGTAGTCACCCACAAATAATGTAATAAATGACAGATCTCCACGGCAAGCCGCATCATTCGAACGAACAAACGTACTAACGAAAGTACAAATTAACGTACGTGTGTTTGGAATATTTCGTGTGGAGAGCGTTTGCATATTGGGAAGATGTCGCCGAGAAATCAGAATAGAATGTTGATGCCTGGTCGACGTGTAAACAATGTAGAACTGTAGAATTTACAAAAGGGGTCGCCAACCTTTTGCAGCATGAGAGCTACTTTCAAAAAAAATTGCGAGCTACATATTTCTTTCTAGCTTTCAAATAGGCACATTTCTCTCTTCTCCTCTCCCCTGCAACTCTTGGTGTACAAGAGAAAGTAGAGCACTATGCTTTAAGTCGATATACCTGGTAAAATAGTGGTAAATTACAGTTGTTCATAGAGCAAATGCTCACCTACGATGGCCACTGGCACGCTGGAGAAGTGTGCTCTTCACGGATTAATCCCGGTTTCAGCTGTACCGGGCAGATGGCAGACCGTGTGACGTCGTGTGGGCGAGCGGTTTGCTGATTTCAAAGTTGGGAACAGAGTGCCCCATGGTGTCGGTGGGGTTATAGTATGGGCAGGCATAAGCTACGGACAACGAACAGAATTGCATTGTACCGATGGAAATTTGAATGCACAGAGATACCGTGACGAGATCCTGAGGACCATTGTCTTATTTGTATTTATTAAGGCAAGGAAGCAGCTACTCTTCCTTGGGTCCAGCATCATTAAGGCCATCATATACAATACACAATATTACATGACATTCAATTTCATAACCCTTTTCACAACATCATTAACCCCCATGATGGTTCAAGTTTTTATATTTTATTTTCTTCTGTTCATTATGAAATCCTGCAGTGTCTGACAGATTCAATTTCATTAAGTTTGCCGACGACACAACAGTGGTAGACCTGATCACCGACAACGATGAGACAGCCTATAGGGAGGAGGTCAGAGACCTGGCCGTGTGGTGCCAGGATAACAACCTCTCCCTCAACGTGACCAAGACAAAGGAGATGATTGTGGACTACAGGAAAAAAAAGAGGACTGAGCACGCCCCCATTCTCATCGACGGGGCTGTAGTGGAACAGGTTGAGAGCTTCAAGTTCCTTGGTGTCCACATCACCAACAAACTATCATGGTCCAAACACACCAAGACAGTCGTGAAGAGGGCACGACAAAGCCTATTCCCCCTCAGGAGACTGAAAAGATTCGGCATGGGTCCTCAGATCCTCAAAAAATTCTACAGCTGCACCATCGAGAGCATCCTGACTGGTTGCATCACCGTCTGGTATGGCAACTGCTTGGCCTCCGACCGCAAGGCACTACAGAGGGTAGTGCGTACGGCCCAGTACATCACTGGGGGCAAGCTTCCTGCCATCCATGACCTCTATACCAGGCGGTGTCAGAGGAAGGCCCTCAAAATTGTCAAAGACTCCAGCCACCCTAGTCATAGACTGTTCTCTCTGCTACCGCACGGCAAGCGGTACCGGAGTGCCAAGTCTAGGTCCAAAAGACTTCTCAACAGCTTCTACCCCCAAGCCATAAGACTCCTGAACAGCTAATCATGGCTACCCGGACTATTTGCAATGCCACCCCATCTTTTTACGCTGCTGCTACTCTGTTAATTATTTATGCATAGTCACTTTAACTCTACCCACATGTACATATTACTTCAACTACCTCAACTAGCTGGTGCCCCCGCACATTGACTCTGCACCGGTACCCCCCTGCCTCCCTACTGTTATTATATTTTTCTTCTGCTCTTTTTTTCTCAACATTTTTTTGTTGTTGTTTTATTTTACTTTTTTTTATAGAAAATAAATGCACTGTTGGTTAAGGGCTGTAAGTAAGCATTTCACTGTAATGTCTGCACCTGTTGTATTCGGCGCATGTGGCCAATAACATTTTATTTGATTTGATTTGAGATCAGAAGGACAACTGGAATTGATGGTTTTTCAGACAGAATAGCACTCTCTAGTGGTAGCAGTTGTAATGGGAGTCCCACACAAAGCGTTTAGGGAAGACCGAGGTTGGTTGTCCTCTTCTCTTCTCTTCTCTTCTCTCTCTCTCTCTCCCCTCTCTCTTTTCTCCTCTCTATCCTCTCTCTCATATCTCTCCCCTCTCCCCTCTCCCCTCTCCCCTCTCCCCTCTCTCCTCTCCTCTCCTCTCCTCTCCTCTCCTCTCCTCTCCTCTCCTCTCCTCTCCTCTCCTCTCCTCTCCTCTCCTCTCCTCTCCTCTCCTCTCCTCTCCTCTCCTCTCCTCTCCTCTCCTCTCCTCTCCTCTCCTCTCCTCTCCTCTCCTCTCCTCTCCTCTCCTCTCCTCTCCTCTCCTCTCCTCTCCTCTCCTCTCCTCTCCTCTCCTCTCCTCTCCTCTCCTCTCCTCTCCTCTCCTCTCCTCTCCTCTCCTCTCCTCTCCTCTCCTCTCTCCAGGGTCCTGCTGGCTCGTCTCAGAGCTAACAGCCTGCCATGGAACAACACCCACACACACACACACACATATACACACACACACTGTACATGAGTCTCCACATCACACTGCATTAATCATAATCTTAATAAAATGGATGGAGAATATTCTGAAAATACAGCTGGTTTGAACCGGGAAAAGAAAGGCCAGAGGCTGCAAGGGACAGGAAGAGGAGGAGGGGGGTCATACAGAGGTCAAACCAAGAGGGTGGATGGTTACACCACAGAACTATAATGATAATTTAACCATTCCATTTCTATGCCTTACACCGTGTCCAAAAAGTAGGGACTAGGGACAAGTAGACAATCCCACATCCCTTCAACTAGTTATATGGCACCACCTAGTGGTGAAAAACACAGGTACGTCTGTCAGAGTAAATTATGATTGGTTCCTTATGATCTTGTACAAGACACAACCCTGGAGGCTACAGCTCTTGAAGACACACCTGTACTACAGTGGAAAATAAACTGTTACCTGATTAATACATAATGAACACCCGTTTTCCTAAAACAGTGACTGAATATAAAGTATAGTAACAATGTAACTGTGAGTGTTTGTCATGGCGTTCTTAGTGCCACCATGGAAGGTTCAGTGGAGTTCTCTGCCAAACTCATAAGATCTATGTCTATGGGAATCTGTCTCACCTTAATCAGAATGTTCTCTGGTTTGACGTCCTGCTGGAAGAGACCATGACTGTGGGGAGAGAATCTACATGTCAGAGAAATCAACTGAAATGACCCTTGACCTTGACACACTGCTCTCCTATGCTCATCTGTGATTACCTGTGATTACCTGTGCATGTGGTCCAGAGACTTGCAGAGCTGGTACATGTAGTTGTGGATCCTGTTCTCTGGCATGGGGTACTGTTGGGTCAGAGGTCAGGGGTTATGGTAGAAATGAAGCACAGTTTTTACACCTCAGTCACCCCTGATAAAATCACCAGTTTACTGCTGATTCCAGCAAAGGTAAAGGCTGTGTTTCATTCCTGATAGATGTGAATGTTCCCTCCCTTTTGCCCTCTTTAACTCTGGTAGGATTGGATATGTGGAAGAAATATGACGGGAAACTAGATGGAACAACTGCTTACGACCACCAGTCTGAAATCTATGAAGGGGAGTGAATGAGGGAAGAAAGAAGGGAACAATGTTTTGGAATGAAATGCAGCCATACACTAAGAGTAGACTTAGACTACATGAACCTTCACTGACCTTTAATCAGCTCATAGATGTTCAACTCCATCAGCTCACAAGTATTCAGACCCCTTGACTCTTTCCACATTTTGTTACGTTGTTGTTTTTTCCCCCTCATCAATCTACACACAATACCCCATAATGACAAAGCAAAAACAGTTATTTCTTTGTGCAAAAAACCCCCAACTGATATCACATTTACATAAGTATTCAGACCCTTTACTCAGTACTTTGTTGAAGCACCTTTGGCAGTGATTACAGCCTCGAGTCTTCTTGTGTATGACACTACAAACTTGGCACACCTGTATTTGGGGAGTTCCTCCCATTCAAGTCCAGGCTCTGACATGCACTGTCAACTGTGACCTTATATAGACAGGTGTGTTCCTTTCCAAATCATGTCCAATCAATTGAATTTACCAAAGGTGAACTCCAATCAAGTTGTAGAAACGTCTCAAGGATGGTCAATGGAAAAGGATGCACCTGGGCTCAATTTCGAGTCTCATAGCAAAGGGTCTGAATACTTATGTATATAAGGTATTTCTGTTTTTTATGTTTAATACATTTGCAAACATTTCTAAAAACCTGTTTTCGCTTTGTCATTATGGGGTATTGTGTGTAGATTGATGAGGGAAAACTATTATTTAATCCATTTTAGAATAAGGCTGTAACATAACAAAATGTTGAAAAAGGAAGGGGTCTGAACACTTTTCGAATGCACTGTATCAGAGACACTGAGCCTCTGTTCTCATCACTGACAGGACACCATCAGACAGAAGAAGAAATTAAGTATGCGAATAGGAAAGAAATGATAGTCTTGTGAGGAGCACAGGTATGCCTTGATTTGGACAAGAGAAACAAACACACACTGTAGTGTTCCTCACATGATGATCTCATGTAGCTGTAGGATGTTGGGATGAGAACTCAGTCTCCTCATGGCCTGGAACTCCCTTAGGTTACAGCCATGCCCAGAGCTGAACCACAACACAACACAACACACCACAGCACAGTCACTAACAACCATCTACACAAACATGTACATCTGTAAATGTAGAATTGTTTTATGTAAAATAAAGTTGTGTGTAAGACCCTCGATATGTCTGTATAACAAGGTGCACTTCTCTGCTCGTCTGTGAGTTACATTACCTTTCTTGAGACTGCTTTAATGTCTTACAGGCATAGTACTTTCCATCCTTTTTACATCTGGTCTTTACAACAACTGCAAACGTCCCCACTCCATTTTTCTTGATGATTCTGTATTTTATAAGAGATAGTACTGAGCAATTAAACAAAATGTCGTTATTTTTTAAATTTTAAACAAGTAATTGACCGACATCCAATTATTTAGTTCAGTTTGCGCACATGCACAGTATCTCTAGAGATAAATCAGATCCAGCCTGAACTGTGCGATGTAGAAGGGAGTTGTAGTTTCCAACAGGACAATATTATACATAATGTAGCGCATAAAACGTGGTAATTAACTACAATGACCAAAATCCATTGCGCATCTACTTGTACGGTCTGTGTTTATTTTACGCCTGCTACAGAAAAGACAAGAATGTGCTATGGTCAGGGGATATAGAGAGGCAACTGCTGCTTTGCAAAGGATCTCTACCTGAAAATACATGATCTAAGTGATTTTCCGTTGGTATTCAGCAGTCATAAAACTATGCCTTATTTACTTTGAAGAGCTACAAAATAGTGATTTTGTCAGACAGCATATGCAGCAGCTCTATAGAGATGAGATGATGATTTGGAATGAAATAATAAAGTCATCAAATGAAACACACAACAACTGAAAATTTTTATGAAAGAAAAGTAATGTGAATAAATTATGGTTATAAAGTGAGAAGTAGTAATAGGCAGTCACTACCATCATGGGACATTTATTAATTGTTTTATTGTCTGTTGTTACAGCATTCAAACCAAAAAATTTAAACCAAAATCGAACACAGTGATTATTTTTTAATTATCGAACCAATGTTAAAAAGCACTAATTGCTCAGCACTAATAAGATAATGCAGAAGACAATACAAAATACATTACAAGACATGAACGAAGGAGGGAAGCTACTCAAAGTTTTTACAAATAAATTACGTTTGATGAATATACAACATTTGTAATATATATCTATATATATGATTATAAATGAAAACGAAAAAAAAATAGTAATATCTCAACCATTTGTAATAAAGGTTTCGATATTTCAGAAATAATAGTCTGGAATATAAACCACAAAATCTTACTTACCATCCATCCTTTAGACTGCTCAAGAACTCTGATTTACATATTTCATATGGTCCCAAAATGTTAATCATATCTAAATTCCTGGGAAAATGATAACCAATTTCATTAAGACATTTGAGGTTTCATTACAACATCATCGCCTGGCAACAAATGGCTATAAATGATGATCCTGTGTTAAATCATGAACACAAGTGTCTTTTTGCAAGAATATTTTGCTCTCAACTGGCCCTGCAGCATTATATTATTTCCTAATTTTGTCAGTAGGAGTCAGTATAATTCTCAATTGTCTTTGGTAACCTGCTAATGATCTGCTAAACAACATTTTGTAGAGGCAATTCCCACCGTGAAGCAGTTTTGTTTAACAAATAAAAATAAATGAAGAAAGGATTGCGATGTCTTGCCAAGTCTGCACTGCAGCGTCTATTCACAGGCACTATCCCACTACTGGAGGGCACGGGGGGGGGGGGGGGGCGTTGGCCTGCTTCGTTTCCGACCTGGGCCAGTGCACCCATCCTTAAAAGACCTGGTGGTCCCGGACTCCCACAAGAGCACCATATCGATACCGAATCAGAGAAGAAGCAAGGTTTGGGCCTGATGGTCACATTGGAAAATGGTTCAATAAAGAGAGCTGAAAAAGGGTTGCTATAGACAGAGAGGTTTGGAACTTTCTCTCTTATTAGTCTATTAACTAATTACTGCCTTGTGATGTCACCAGACAGGCCAAAACTCCATCCCACCAAAACAGGCTGAAATTTCAGGCGGTCTTTTCAAACAGCTCTTACACTAAAAGGGCATTATGATCATTTTCACAATTTCACAGTATTATTACAACGTTATAGTGTGGAAATATATAAAACACCAGAAATTACTTTTTTGACTGCACTGGGCCTTTAACCATGTTTTGAGGCTATATAGTGTTTGTTTACATGTACTTTGTTTACAAACATCAGAGTAAAAGAAAGCCTATATTTTGGGTTTTGATGGGGTACGACAGTTGAACTAAGCTCATGAGGCATTTATAAGTTATATTCTTTAAGAATGAATGGGTACATATCATTAATTTGTAAGTAAAACAATTGATGTAGCAACTGCAGATTGCCCCTTTAATGAACAGGAAAAAATGGGTGTTCTGTGGGGCCCTGATGCCTGACAGGAATCAAAGTATGGGTACTCTCTTCTCTACCAATTCAACATTGATATCCCACACAGAAACAGATCCAACATTTAAGAAACACTGCTTGACAGGAACACTACTAATTTCTATTAATCCAGATGGCACATGGAAGATGTACTATATCTGCACCACAGGAGGCTGCTGAGGGGAGAACGGCTCATAATAATGGCTGGAATGGAGCAAATGGTATGACATTAAACACATGGAAACCATGTGTTTGATGTATCTGATACCATTCCACCAATTCCACTCCAGTCATTACCTTTAGCCCATCCTCCATAATTAAGGTGCCACCAAACTCCTGTGATCTGCACACATCATACAGATGGGAATGTTTTTTACCTGGGACCGTGGAGATGACTTCACCATCATCATAATCATACTAATTATAAGTGCCTGTGTTTTCAGTATCTAATTCACAAGGAGTAGAACATACTTTTTAGTTTTTTTTTTCAATAAGTCATTATCAGACACATACAGTACAGTTTAAAGTTTAAAGTTTTAATGTCATGTGCACTAGCACAGTCAAATACCTTTCTTGCAAGCTATAAACCCAACAATGTAGTGATCAATATCAATGGTGTACTAAAAAATAACAACGGTAGAACAAAAACACATGAGAAATAAAAATAAGAAATAAAAAGAACAGGAGAAAGTAAGAAGCTACAGTATCATACGAAATGGATGATGGACATCCACAAATGAATACATACCATACGGAACGTAACATTTCTTAATAAATGGTGTGTCTCAGATTTACGTACAATACGTTACGAATTGCAATTCGTATAATATGTTACGAATTTGCAAAACGTACAATATGTTATGAATTTGCAAAACGTATGATATGTTACGAATTCCAATTTGTTGTGGCTAATGTTAGCTAGGTGGCTAAATGGCTAACACTAACTTTAGCTAGCTGGCTAATGCTAGCTAGAGGTTAGGGTTAGGGGTTAAGGTTAAAGGGTTAAGGTTAGGGGAAGGGTTAGCTAACATGCTAAGTACTTGCAAAGTAGCAAGTAGTTGCAAAGTTGCTAATTAGCTCAAGTTCTCCACGATGAGATTTGAACACACAACCTTTGGGTTGCTGGACGTTCAAGTTGAACACCCACCAATCCACAAAAGTCAACAAGATGAGATTTGGAAGGATGTCCACACAAGACTAACATTCACACAACCCCACAGCCAATAACAGTGTCTTTGTCTCAGTTCCCATAGTCACAGTATAGGCTACAGTTCCGACTGTATCTTTATATACTGTTGTTGCGAAATGCAAACTCTTCTCAATCTTTTTAACGTGTGAAATGACTAGCTATGTTAGTTTAGAGTGAGAAAATATGCTGTGGTAAAATTAAAAGACAACTCATGATCTCTTTTTCTCTCTCTCTGGTCAGCCTCAGAAAAACAGAAGTGGTCTGAGCTGAAAGAACCACTGAGAGAAGGACAAGTTGCAGACATAGACATATTTATTCATTCTTCTGTGTATATCTACATCATTGATTGCAGTTACATTCAGCTCTCTAACAATTGACATTCCCTCAATTACCAAGGTGGGATATCAGCCTTTAGAGGAAATGTTTTGCATATTTAGTTTGTAAACACGTAACAATTCTCAAATCTTTCATTTTTTGATGTTTTCGCTAAAAACACAGTTAAACATGTTGCTTCTATAAGCTGGTATGAGCAATATACCCTGCTATTGATGTAGAAAATTGTCCTTATACTTATTAAAAAACCAAAAAACTTCTAGAGTTTTTGTAGAGTCAAGATAGACTTTATTACACAAGCAATAGAGCCGAGCTGGTCTGCAACTAACGTTCCACCTCTCAGCTCTCAGTTTATATACATTTTCATCCTTACTCATTTTACACACATTTTAGCTTAATCCCTCCCTGATAGTTCCTCCACCACTGTTTCCAGTTTTCACCTCTTGACCACTCCACCCACTTCCTTATTTTATAATAGTGGTGAAATCTGACTTCTCTTCCTTCTATGTATTCAGTTTCTGGAAACAATAGTGGTGGGACCAAGCCCTGTCATGTAAAAATAACAGAGCCATTTCCCGGCTCTGTTCTGACCCCTCAACTGATTCCCAAACATATCAATCGATACTTAAACATGGCTTAAACATGGCAGGTCCATTTTCTGAGCCACAATCAATTCCCAAACATATACAGTTCCCACACATAGCAGTACCATTCCCACACATAGCAGGCCCATTTTCAGGCCCATTCCCAGGTCCATTTCCTGGCTCTGTTCCAGGCCTCTCCCCTCTGTACCACTTAGTCCCAACGCCTGTCATGCTGTGATTAACCATGTTTAACTTATAGTCTGAAAATATTTACCTATGTTTAACCCTGGCTCTGTTCCAGGCCTCTTCCTTCTGCACCACCTAGTCTCAAAGCCTGTCACATGTCATGTTGTGATTAACTATGTTTAACTCACCGTCCGAAAATATATAACTATGCTTAACACATAGTTTAACTTATAGTCTACTGATTCTGAAAAGATCTAACTATGTTAACATATAGTTCAACTTATAGTCTACTGAAAAATCCCCAATACTATTACAGGAAGGTGATTGGATGCCCAGTTCATCTCTTGATAGGTTTAGGTTATTTGAACATATTGGTACATAGGCAGAAACCTACATCAAATTTGATGTCATACACAAACAGGTACAAATATATAATCTGCATTAATATATGGACAGTAGATCATCAAAAGTCACACACAACAAATAGACACACCATTAAATCAATAAATAGAGCTCTTGTCAATACTGATGTTTGGTGTCTGGTAGTGCAGCTTGTTGCATTGATCTCCTCAGATCATACTGTCTCTGTGTAGGGGTTAGAAACTTGTTCAGAGGACTTGTGTGATTGGACAGGACCGCTTTGAAGGTCTTGGGAGTGAGCTGTAGGAAGTGCCAATGATGCAGCAGCAGCGTCTCTGAATGCCTTCCAAGTCCTTGGAGAGACAAGAGACTTGATTCCACTGATATGTCATGTTGACATGTTGACTATGTCACTTGACTTATTTCCATCCTGTAAACAATTTAAAGAAAGACAGCATGTACACAGAATTAGAGGAACGGAGGTGTACCAATTATGATTAACCAATCAAGTGAATATGACCATATTAAGGCAAATTCACTACATCACTACATCATCACTACACACTCTCATACAGTACATGTGAATAAGGCCTTCAACTGCTGGTGAGCTGGAGCATTCTTACCAAGGTGTCAGAAATGCTTTCCGTTTTAATACTTGTTCCATTACAGAAAAAAACATGACCTCTTTGAGGAAGTGATGCTATAGTGGTGAATAGAGATACTGCTGTATGGTGAGAAACGTATGGTCCTGAGACACTCTGACAGAGGAGAGAAAGAGAGAGAGAGAGAGAGAGAGAGAGAGAGAGAGAGAGAGAGAGAGAGAGGACAATGGCTGATGTCTATCATTCATTTTTGGGACTGCTTGTGACTGTTTTGTACCTGCTAACAGGTAAGACAGAGGAGAGAGAGAATAACAATACTATTTATTAAGAGACCATCACTCACGTTCAACACGGAAAACCATACATCTGAAAAAAAAAGATATGCTGAAGTTATGTTTACATTTGTTGTTTTTCTGTCTACTTTTATCTTCACTATTGTATATATAATTACTTTATTATTATTCAGTACACCTGTGAAGAATATCAATAAGAATACCTATGAAATATAATGTAATCTGTATTACCAGTGAATAATCATCTGATGCCATTCTCTTGTCAGGTGTCAGTGGAAACACTCTTCCTCTGTACCCCATTGTTGGAGGTAATGTCAGTCTGCCGTGTACCAATGTGGTTTATCCAAACTGCTCCTCAACTACATGGAACTATAACAGAGATGGATATTATGTTACTATTGAAGAAGTTGTCCTGGGGAGGGTGAAAAAGGAAAAACTGAACAACAGAGCAGACAGACTGAGTTTAGGGTCTGACTGTTCTCTACATGTTAGTGATGTCAGAGCTGAGGATGCTGGAGTCTACACCTGTCAACAGTTCCTTACAGAGGGTGGACCACAACATGGAGGTGATGCTCCTGTTCATCTGTCTGTTCTAACTGGTGAGTATTACTGTTCCAACTCAGTGAGTACACCCAGATACTCAATACATACTGTACATACTAGTCTTCTTTTTCAGTATCCTCGTCAACACCAGTGACAGATCTAAAGCCTGATGGAACAGTGGCGTTAAGGTGTTCTCTGCTCACCTTTGATGGAAAGTGTAACTGACAGATCATTAGTGGTGTTCATCTGTAGATCATCTGTATGACATATGCATATGCAGTACATCGTCAATGTGCCATCTGGTTCCGTAGAAATGGGTCCTGTCCCTGTAAAGCAGTCTTAAATGCTGGGTCAGGGTTTGTCCCAATGGCTTGAAACTTTTGCTCTACCAAAGTCAAGACACTTGAATTCATGTTTTTCCAGACAGTTCTGATAGAACAACTCTGATTCATGTCAAGACAACCACCAGTACTATGCAACAGTCTAAGTTAGACTTGTAATGTAAAAACAGCCCCAAACATATTTATAGGAAGTACTGCTTGTCTAGTGCTCTAGAGATTGGAGAAAGATTTAGCAGATTGCAGTAGAGAAAACTCTACAGGCAACATAGAGTGAGTCAGTGGATGTGGATCCATTCTGTACTGTGATGTCACCCTTATTCACCAATGAAAAGTGGGCACCCTGCTGGTATTGTATTTGCTACTATTTCCATTCTCAGTTGTATAGTAGATTGTTTGGGAGGTACAGCATTGGGCCAAAGTCAGCTATATTACCTTGGTCAATACGCAGAGCATATACAGTATTTGTATTTGCAGCCTAACTTTCATGTTTTTAATTTTTAATTTGCTGTGGTGCACTTCACACTTCTGTCACGATCGTCGTATTGAATAGACCAAGGCGCAGCGTGATGAACGAACATAGTTAACTTTATTATCTTTAGTGATAATAGACAACAAGAAACAAAACAAGAAACGACTCGTGAAGTCCACGGTAACAATGACCAACACGGAACAAGAACCCACAAACACAAAGGGAAAACAGACAGTTTAAATATGGCTCCCAATCAGAGACAACCAACGACAGCTGACACTCGTTGCCTCTGATTGGGAGTCACTCTAGCCAACATAGAAATAACACAACTAGAACTACCAACATAGAAATCTAACACAGAATGAACACACCCTGGCTCAACATATAGAGTCCCAGAACCAGGGTGTGACAGTACCCCCCCCTAAAGGCGCGGACTGCGACCGCGCCTCAACTAGAGCAAAACAGGGGAGGGCTGGGTGGGCATACCTCCTCGGCGGCGGTTCTGGCTCCAGCCTTGCCCACCACCCTCCAATAAACCCCCCATAGCGCCCCTGGTCCAGTCTGGCCCCGCTGGCTGGAGCTGAACTGGACGTAGCAGGAGCGGTTAGCTTCAGCTCCGTAGTGGAGCAGTTGACCGGGACCTTACCAGGCACCGGTGACCCAGGCACGGGTTGTGCTGGACTGACGACGCGCACCCCTGCCTTGGTGCGTGGAGGAGGAACGGGCCTTACCAGGCTGACGACGCGCACCCCTGGCTTGGTGCGTGGAGGAGGAACGGGCCTTACCAGGCTGACGACTCGCACCCCTGGCTTGGTGCGTGGAGGAGGAACGGGCCTTACCAGGCTGACGACGCACACCGTAGGCTTGGTGCGTGGAGCAGGGACAGGCCGGGCTGGGCTGGCGACGCACCCCGTAGGCTTGGTGCGTGGAGCAGGGACAGGCCGGGCTGGGCTGGCGACGCACCCCGTAGGCTTGGTGCGTGGAGCAGGGACAGGCCGGGCTGGGCTGGCGACGCACACCGTAGACTTGGTGCGTGGAGCAGGGACAGGCCGGGCTGGGCTGGCGACGCACACCGTAGGCTTGGTGCGTGGAGCAGGGACAGGCCGGGCTGGGCTGGCGACGCACACCGTAGGCTTGGTGCGTGGAGCAGGGACAGGCCGGACCGGGCTGGCGACGCACACCGTAGGCTTGGTGCGTGGAGCAGGGACAGGCCGGACTGGGCTGGCGACGCACACCGTAGGCTTGGTGCGTGGAGCAGGGACAGGCCGGGCTGGCGACGCACACCGTAGGCTTGGTGCGTGGAGCAGGGACAGGCCGGGCTGGCGACGCACACCGTAGGCTTGGTGCGTAGAGCAGGAACAGGCCGGACTGGGCTGGCGACGCACACCGTAGGCTTGGTGCGTGGAGCAGGGACAGGCCGGACTGGGCTGGCGACGCACACCGTAGGCTTGGTGCGTGGAGCAGGGACAGGCCGGGCTGGCGACGCACACCGTAGGCTTGGTGCGTGGAGCAGGGACAGGCCGGGCTGGCGACGCACACCGTAGGCTTGGTGCGTAGAGCAGGAACAGGCCGGACTGGGCTGGCGACGCACACCGTAGGCTTGGTGCGTGGAGCAGGGACAGGCCGAAACGGGCTGTGGAGACGGATAGGAGACCTGGAGTGAAGAGCGGCCACAACCCGTCCTGGCTGAATGCCTACCTTCACACACTCTGTGTGAGGCATCCGCACAGGACGTACAGGGCTGTGTACCCGTACTGGCATAACAGCACGTGACACTGGAGCAGGATATCCGGGACCGCGGAGAGGCATTTGAGACCACGAGCGTTGAGCCGGCACACTCCGTCCTGGCTGCATACCCACCTTCGCACGACACGTGCGGGGTGCTCGCACAGGACGTACAGGACTATGCCGGACCACTCGTGGCACAGTACGCCGATCCGCATACCGCGGAACCTGCCCCGTCCCATGCTGCCATGCCGGAGTACAGGAAGTTGGTTCCGCTCTCCATCCAGGCTCCGCCAACCTGCCTTCTGGCCCCCCTAACCCGGTGGCCTCCTCTCCAAATCGCCCTGTGGCAGCCTCCTGCTGCCCAGCCGCCCATGCCGTGTGCCCCCCCCCTAAACATTTTCTGGGGTTGCCTCTCGCCTGTCCGACATTGACACTGCTGACGCCGCTGCTCCTCTCTCGCCAGGGCCTTAATCCTAGCCCATGGCCCTTTTCCCCCGAGCATGTCCTCCCAGGACCACACTTTGCCCACCTGGGCCATTGCCAACCTCTCCATCTCCTTTCCCGGCGCTTCCTCCCATGTCCAGTCCAAGATCTGCCCCTGGACACGCTGCTTGGTCCTTGTATGGTGGGTTCTTCTGTCACGATCGTCGTATTGAATAGACCAAGGCGCAGCGTGATGAACGAACATAGTTAACTTTATTATCTTTAGTGATAATAGACAACAAGAAACAAAACAAGAAACGACTCGTGAAGTCCACGGTAACAATGACCAACACGGAACAAGAACCCACAAACACAAAGGGAAAACAGACAGTTTAAATATGGCTCCCAATCAGAGACAACCAACGACAGCTGACACTCGTTGCCTCTGATTGGGAGTCACTCTAGCCAACATAGAAATAACACAACTAGAACTACCAACATAGAAATCTAACACAGAATGAACACACCCTGGCTCAACATATAGAGTCCCAGAACCAGGGTGTGACAACTTCTCTCTACCCATGTGTATTTCTGCTTGTCTAGGTAACGCTGACGTCCCCTTGCCAAAGCTAAACTTTAATGACATTAAAGTGAATATCAAACCTGATCCTTTCTCTTGATTTTGGTGATTAGTGAACAAGCATACTGCTTGTGTCTGATGATAAAGAGTTAAACTAAAAGAGGATGTTCTTATCCTACTGAACTACATATTAAAGACAAGGGCACTGAAGATGGTGGTGATTTCACCTTCAAGGTCTCAGGTTTTAAAAAAACTCAGATATAGTACATCTTCCATGTGCCATCTGGATAAATAAAATGAATACTGCTCCTGTAAAGATGGTTCCCAAATGTTGGGTCAGTGCTGGTCCCTCATGCTTGAGACTGGGTTATAAAAAAAAAAGTATATATCAAAGTCAAGACACTTTAATTAATGTTTTTCAGATGGAACAACTCTGAATCCTGTCAAGACAACCACCAGTACTCCGGAGCAGTCTAAGACTGGTAATGTAAAAACAGCCCCAAACATATTTATAGGAAGTACTGCTTGTCTAGATATTGGAGTAGAGTAAACTCTACAGGCAACACCGAGTGAGTCAGTGGATGTGGATCTATTCTGAACTGTGATGTCACCCTTATTCACCAATGAAAAGTGGTCACCCTGTTTGTTTTCAACAACTATGCAGGGAGTACATAGTTTGAGTGCCAGTCTCTTTAGCTAACATTCCACTCCTTGCCACTCCTTGCAATTGCCATTGCGGGAATCTCAACATTCAATAGAGTACCACAGTATGAGCCATAATACCCATAAAACCTAGTGGTCAAACACGGAAATGGTTCCAATCGTTTTTCCATCATTACATTTTCCCATAGGGGATTTTAGAGACACTTCAAATAAGGGTTGTGTTTCGTGTAGGCTTACCCTGGCATGACGTTTTGATAATATATTCGCCTGTATTTACCCCGAAAAAATTGCCTTTAGAAAATATTCATACTCCTTGACTTATTCCACATTTTGTTATGTTACAATTCAAAATGGATTAAATGTCTCACCCATCTACACACAATAGCCCTTAATGACAAAGTGAAAACAGAAATATCTAATTTAAATAAGTATTCACACTCCTGATTCAATACATGTTAGAATCACATTGGGCAGAGATTACAGCTGTGAGTATTTCTGGGTAAGTCTCTAAGAGCTTTGCACACCTGGATTGTACAATATTTGCATATTATTCTTTTTTTAATTCTTCAACCTCTGTCAAGTTGTTGATCATTGCTAGACTGCCATTTTCAAGTCTTGCCATAGATTTTCAAGCCGATTTAAGTCAAAACTGTAACAAGGCCACTAAGGAATATTCAATGTTGTCTTGGTAAGCAACTCCAGTATATATTTGGCCTTGTGTTCTAGGCTATTGTCCTGTTGAAGGGTGAATGTATTTCCCAGTGTCTGTTGGAAAGCAGACTGAACCAGGCTTTCCTCTAGGATTTTGCTTGTGCTTAGCTCTATTCCGCTTCTTTTTTCCCCCCAAAACTCCCTAGTCTTTGCTGATGACAAGCATACCAATAACATGATGCAGCCACCACTATTCTTGAAAATATGAAGAGTGGTACTCAGTGAAGTATTGTGTTGCATTTGCCCCAAACATAACACGTTGTATTAAGGACATAAAGTGAATTTCTTTGCCACATTTTTTGCAGTTTTACTTTAGTGCCTTATTGCATGTTTTGGCAGGTTAAAAAAACTCAGATATAGTACATCTTCCATGTGCCATCTGGATAAATAAAATGAATACTGCTCCTGTAAAGATGGTTCCCAAATGTTGGGTCAGTGCTGGTCCCTCATGCTTGAGACTGGGTTATAAAAAAAAATGTATATATCAAAGTCAAGACATTTTAATTAATGTTTTTCAGATGGAACAACTCTGAATCCTGTCAAGATAACCACCAGTACTCCGGAGCAGTCTAAGACTGGTAATGTAAAAACAGCCCCAAACACATTTATAGGAAGTACTGCTTGTCTAGATATTGGAGTAGAGTAAACTCTACAGGCAACACCGAGTGAGCCAGTGGATGTGGATCTATTCTGAACTGTGATGTCACCCTTATTTACCAATGAAAAATGGTCACCCTGTTTGTTTTCAACAACTATGCAGGGAGTACATAGTTTGAGTGCCAGTCTCTTTAGCTAACGTTCCACTCCTTGCCACTCCTTGCAATTGCCATTGCGGGAATCTCAACATTCAATAGAGTACCACAGTATGAGCCATAATACCCATAAAACCTAGTGGTCAAACACGGAAATGGTTCCAATCGTTTTTCCATCATTACATTTTCCCATAGGGGATTTTAGAGACACTTCAAATAAGGGTTGTGTTTCGTGTAGGCTTACCCTGGCATGACGTTTTGATAATATATTCGCCTGTATTTACCCCGAAAAAATTGCCTTTAGAAAATATTCATACTCCTTGACTTATTCCACATTTTGTTATGTTACAATTCAAAATGGATTAAATGTCTCACCCATCTACACACAATAGCCCTTAATGACAAAGTGAAAACAGAAATATCTAATTTAAATAAGTATTCACACTCCTGATTCAATACATGTTAGAATCACATTGGGCAGAGATTACAGCTGTGAGTATTTCTGGGTAAGTCTCTAAGAGCTTTGCACACCTGGATTGTACAATATTTGCATATTATTCTTTTTTTAATTCTTCAACCTCTGTCAAGTTGTTGATCATTGCTAGACTGCCATTTTCAAGTCTTGCCATAGATTTTCAAGCCGATTTAAGTCAAAACTGTAACAAGGCCACTAAGGAATATTCAATGTTGTCTTGGTAAGCAACTCCAGTATATATTTGGCCTTGTGTTCTAGGCTATTGTCCTGTTGAAGGGTGAATGTATTTCCCAGTGTCTGTTGGAAAGCAGACTGAACCAGGTTTTCCTCTAGGATTTTGCTTGTGCTTAGCTCTATTCCGCTTCTTTTTTCCCCCCAAAACTCCCTAGTCTTTGCTGATGACAAGCATACCAATAACATGATGCAGCCACCACTATTCTTGAAAATATGAAGAGTGGTACTCAGTGAAGTATTGTGTTGCATTTGCCCCAAACATAACACGTTGTATTAAGGACATAAAGTGAATTTCTTTGCCACATTTTTTGCAGTTTTACTTTAGTGCCTTATTGCATGTTTTGGCAGGTTAAAAAAACTCAGATATAGTACATCTTCCATGTGCCATCTGGATAAATAAAATGAATACTGCTCCTGTAAAGATGGTTCCCAAATGTTGGGTCAGTGCTGGTCCCTCATGCTTGAGACTGGGTTATAAAAAAAAATGTATATATCAAAGTCAAGACATTTTAATTAATGTTTTTCAGATGGAACAACTCTGAATCCTGTCAAGATAACCACCAGTACTCCGGAGCAGTCTAAGACTGGTAATGTAAAAACAGCCCCAAACACATTTATAGGAAGTACTGCTTGTCTAGATATTGGAGTAGAGTAAACTCTACAGGCAACACCGAGTGAGTCAGTGGATGTGGATCTATTCTGAACTGTGATGTCACCCTTATTCACCAATGAAAAGTGGTCACCCTGTTTGTTTTCAACAACTATGCAGGGAGTACATAGTTTGAGTGCCAGTCTCTTTAGCTAACATTCCACTCCTTGCCACTCCTTGCAATTGCCATTGCGGGAATCTCAACATTCAATAGAGTACCACAGTATGAGCCATAATACCCATAAAACCTAGTGGTCAAACACGGAAATGGTTCCAATCGTTTTTCCATCATTACATTTTCCCATAGGGGATTTTAGAGACACTTCAAATAAGGGTTGTGTTTCGTGTAGGCTTACCCTGGCATGACGTTTTGATAATATATTTGCCTGTATTTACCCCCAAAAAATTGCCTTTAGAAAATATTCATACTCCTTGACTTATTCCACATTTTGTTGTGTTACAATTCAAAATGGATTAAATGTCTCACCCATCTACACACAATAGCCCTTAATGACAAAGTGAAAACAGAAATATCTAATTTAAATAAGTATTCACACTCCTGATTCAATACATGTTAGAATCACATTGGGCAGAGATTACAGCTGTGAGTATTTCTGGGTAAGTCTCTAAGAGCTTTGCACACCTGGATTGTACAATATTTGCATATTATTCTTTTTTTAATTCTTCAACCTCTGTCAAGTTGTTGATCATTGCTAGACTGCCATTTTCAAGTCTTGCCATAGATTTTCAAGCCGATTTAAGTCAAAACTGTAACAAGGCCACTAAGGAATATTCAATGTTGTCTTGGTAAGCAACTCCAGTATATATTTGGCCTTGTGTTCTAGGCTATTGTCCTGTTGAAGGGTGAATGTATTTCCCAGTGTCTGTTGGAAAGCAGACTGAACCAGGTTTTCCTCTAGGATTTTGCTTGTGCTTAGCTCTATTCCGCTTCTTTTTTCCCCCCAAAACTCCCTAGTCTTTGCTGTTGACAAGCATACCAATAACATGATGCAGCCACCACTATTCTTGAAAATATGAAGAGTGGTACTCAGTGAAGTATTGTGTTGCATTTGCCCCAAACATAACACGTTGTATTAAGGACATAAAGTGAATTTCTTTGCCACATTTTTTGCAGTTTTACTTTAGTGCCTTATTGCATGTTTTGGCAGGTTAAAAAAACTCAGATATAGTACATATTCCATGTGCCATCTGGATAAATAAAATGAATACTGCTCCTGTAAAGATGGTTCCCAAATGTTGGGTCAGTGCTGGTCCCTCATGCTTGAGACTGGGTTATAAAAAAAAATGTATCTATCAAAGTCAAGACATTTTAATTAATGTTTTTCAGATGGAACAACTCTGAATCCTGTCAAGATAACCACCAGTACTCCGGAGCAGTCTAAGACTGGTAATGTAAAAACAGCCCCAAACACATTTATAGGAAGTACTGCTTGTCTAGATATTGGAGTAGAGTAAACTCTACAGGCAACACCGAGTGAGTCAGTGCATGTGGATCTATTCTGAACTGTGATGTCACCCTTATTCACCAATGAAAAGTGGTCACCCTGTTTGTTTTCAACAACTATGCAGGGAGTACATAGTTTGAGTGCCAGTCTCTTTAGCTAACATTCCACTCCTTGCCACTCCTTGCAATTGCCATTGCGGGAATCTCAACATTCAATAGAGTACCACAGTATGAGCCATAATACCCATAAAACCTAGTGGTCAAACACGGAAATGGTTCCAATCGTTTTTCCATCATTACATTTTCCCATAGGGGATTTTAGAGACACTTCAAATAAGGGTTGTGTTTCGTGTAGGCTTACCCTGGCATGACGTTTTGATAATATATTTGCCTGTATTTACCCCCAAAAAATTGCCTTTAGAAAATATTCATACTCCTTGACTTATTCCACATTTTGTTGTGTTACAATTCAAAATGGATTAAATGTCTCACCCATCTACACACAATAGCCCTTAATGACAAAGTGAAAACAGAAATATCTAATTTAAATAAGTATTCACACTCCTGATTCAATACATGTTAGAATCACATTGGGCAGAGATTACAGCTGTGAGTATTTCTGGGTAAGTCTCTAAGAGCTTTGCACACCTGGATTGTACAATATTTGCATATTATTCTTTTTTAAATTCTTCAACCTCTGTCAAGTTGTTGATCATTGCTAGACTGCCATTTTCAAGTCTTGCCATAGATTTTCAAGCCGATTTAAGTCAAAACTGTAACTAGGCCACTAAGGAATATTCAATGTTGTCTTGGTAAGCAACTCCAGTATATATTTGGCCTTGTGTTCTAGGCTATTGTCCTGTTGAAGGGTGAATGTATTTCCCAGTGTCTGTTGGAAAGCAGACTGAACCAGGTTTTCCTCTAGGATTTTGCTTGTGCTTAGCTCTATTCCGCTTCTTTTTTCCCCCCAAAACTCCCTAGTCTTTGCTGATGACAAGCATACCAATAACATGATGCAGGCACCACTATTCTTGAAAATATGAAGAGTGGTACTCAGTGAAGTGTTGTGTTGGATTTGCCCCAAACATAACACGTTGTATTAAGGACATAAAGTGAATTTCTTTGCCACATTTTTTGCAGTTTTACTTTAGTGCCTTATTGCATGTTTTGGGATTTTTTTTTCTTCTGTAAAGGCTTTCTTCTTTTCACTCTGTTATTTAGGTTAGTATTGTGTGGTAACTACAATGCTGTTGATCCATCGTGAGTTTTCTCCTATCACAGCCATTAAACTCTGTAACTGTTTTAAAGTCACCATAAGCCTCATAGTGAAATCCCTGATTGGTTTCCTTCCTCTCCGGCAACTGAGTTAGGAAGGACGCCTATATCCTTGTAGTGACTGTGTGTATTGATACACCATCCAAAGTGTAATTATTAACTTCATCATGCTCAAAGGGATATTCAATGTCTGCATTTCTTTTACCCATCTACCAATACGTACCCTTCTTTGCAAGGCATTGGAAAACATCCCTGGTCTTATAGATGGAATCTGTGTTTAAAATTCACTGCTTGACTGAGGGACCTTACAGATAATTGGATGTGTAGTGTACAGAGATGAGATAGTCATTCAAAAATCATGTTAAACACTATTATTGCACACAGAGTGAGTCCATGCAACTTATGTGACTTGCACATTTTTACTCCTGAACTTATTTAGGCTTGCCATAGCAAAGGTGTGGAATACTTATTGACTCAAAAAATGGTTGTGCCATGCATCTGCCGCCATCACCTCATGTAGTCTTGCATGATGTCTACGTTGATGCTAATTAGCATTTTCGAATCTGTGTCACAGATTTAGCCGAGGCTGCTCCTCCTCCTTGCTCGGGCAGGCTTCGCCGTTCGTCGTCCCCGGAGTACTAGCTACCACCGATCTAGGTTTCAGCAATCATCTAGATTGGTCTGCTTTGTGTACACCTGTTTCCCATTAGTGTTGATGGTTTCTCTTTATAACCCCTGTCTGTCATTCGTTTGTTGTGTGTGATTGTTCTCCGTTTGTTTTCGGCAGGACTGTGTATTGCGATTATTGTTCCTCCCTGTTTTGGAGGTTTTGTTGTTTTGTACTTTTCATTACGTTTATTAGTAAAGTACATCTGCCAGTCTCTCGGTGTCCTGCGCTTGACTTCGTTCACCGCATACACGTTTATCCTTACAATCTGAGAGTAAATAGAGCCGAATATATTTATAAAAGTCACCTTGTCCGAGAGAGATTTACAAGGTTATCAAAACATCACCCCAGGGAAAGCCTACGTGAAACACAGACCTTGTTTGAAATGGTTCTATAATCCCCTATGTGAAAAAATGAATGGTGAATAAAAGATTCAAACAATTTCCATGTTTGACTGCAAGGTTGTATGGGTATTATATCATGTCCACTGTGGAACCAAATATTATTATAGTGGTGGGGCTCTATCCACTCTGGATACAACTTCCTCTGCGCTTGTGCATTATCATAATTCACATGCCTGCCACTAGAAATCCCTTTATTAGCATGTTTCTGTGAGCTTATACATCATGACAAAATACACCACATTACCAAAGATGGTTCTATCTGTGATATTACCATGCTAATGTGCATGGACCTTGTAAAAAAAAACATACCTGATCCAAATGGTGGCCCAATCAGGCAGGCTAGATGCAGTAATTTCGCAATAATATGCATTCAAAACGCCAGGCTTTTGACCGTTTAGTCAAACAACATAGGCTATTGACTGCAGTTTATAGCCTACAGTTTTGTGCTCACTTGAAAACAATAACATTCTTCATTACATTGTGTTGTTGTAGCCTAGGTAGGATACATTTATTGTCCCTAAAAAACTGAAACAATAGGGTAGCTTTTCCAACTGCATACCCAGGGATTGGGAGGGAGTGCACTCAGCGCAGCCTCCGTAGCCCACATAGTGTATCTGATCAACTTTTTTTATTATTTCACTGTGTAAATTGACAGGATATATTCACTGCAGTATGAGTCTAACGTTTAGTTTATTAATTATGCGCTAATATGCATACCCTTCAAATTTTGGCTATAGGCTACATCTCAATCGTGTCTGTCTTCATTTTTCTGTAGTGCAATTACACACCTGGCCTCTCCGCTGCCACGGTCCCAGGAAAAGCCAGACTACAAAAGCTTGTTGGACACTTATTCAGACATATTTATTTAGCCTACTAATAGTGTATAGGAGGAGAGATTTACGCTTGCTTCTGTTTGCTGAATGTAAAAAAGGATACATACAGCATTAACGGGCAGAGAGTTGGAAAGGAGAAGCTCATATTTTCCTATAGTAGGCCTATCTTAACACCGGGCTACATCCTGACAAAATAGGCCTACATCATATGAGTGGCCTGCTAATGTACCTTTCTGGACCTTCTAAACTGTCGAGAATAGACCCAAACTGATCAAAATAGTTGCATCATCAAGTCTACACTGTTGGCCTATGCAATTATTTCATCATGAAACAAAACAGGATGTGTGAGTGGTTATTCAAATTAACCTATACATCACTGCAGTTTACAGCCTATTGACAATAATAGTATATTCACTTGATAACAATAATACATTCCTCATTGCACTGTGTTGTTGTAGCCCAATTATTTTCTTGTCTAAAAACGTAGGCCTAGTATGTGTGGCTCAGTTGGTAGAGCATGGCACTTGCACTTGCAATGCCAGGGTTGTGGGTTCGATTCCCACGGGGGACCAGTAGGAACAAATATGAAAATGTATGCACTCACTACTGTAAGTTGCTCTGGATAAGAGTGTCTGGTAAATGTAGTAAATAGTGGAGGTTTGTGTGCTTGGGAACCACAGAGTGCAGCCTGGAGGAAACAGGGCAGGTCCTTGCCATTCATGCAAGACCAAAAAATGCTGCCCCTGAAAAACTGGAATAATCCCAGTAAGAAAAATGCCATTTAAAAGACATATTTTCCAGACGTTGAAGTTAAGTTCAATTTAGGTTCTGAATGAAAGGTGAAAATACGTATATTCCGTACATTTCAAATACATATTTTCCAGAACGTTGAAAAGGCATATTTTCTGGATGTTGAAAAATACGGATTTTCCGGACGTTGAAATCAGGTTCATTTTCGGTTCTGAATGAAAGTTGAAAATACTTATTTTTCTAATGTTGAAAACACGTATATTCCAGACGTTTAAAATATGTATTTTCCGGATATTGAAATCAGGCTAATTTTTGGTTCTGAATGAAAGTTGAAAAGACATAATCAAGGCTGGTCCAGACCGGACAAAATCTGAACCAAACATAGACGTCTATGATTGGTTCAGATTTGGTCCGGACCAAAAACCAATGTCCATGGAAGTGGAAATCAAGGCCTGTCCGGACTGTACCAAAAAAAGATTTGCAAAAAGCGTGGGCGTCGGTCCGTGCTTACTGAGGTGTAGCTCACAGCGTTACCTTAAATTGAATTATATGAATGCCTATGTGGTAAGTCTACCTTTTGTAAAACACCCAAAAAAGTTGTCCGGTCTGGGAAGGACCGGAAAAAGATGTCCAGAAGAGGTAGTCTCGTGCTTACTGGGGTGTAGCCTACCATGTCGGCCCTCATTGGAATTTTAGGCATGCCCATCCATGTGGTAGGCCCACCCTTTGTAAAACAGGCCATTGCATTGGCTTTATTAGTCCTGATTCCTCTGACTAATCAATTTGTCAATTTAAGCTCTGAATATCAGCTACCCAACTTTATCAGGAGTTATCATGAGCCTGTTTGCAATGTGTGAACACAGCTGGAAATGCAGAAGTATTTTATTTTTCGCTATGATCAGCTTGTCAAAAATTAAGCATACAAACTTGAAACCACTGATCATGACAATGGGGTGAAACTCCTGGACAACAGTTGTGATTGTCCATTCCATATTGTCCATTGTACTTTGACCTGTCCTCTTTTTAGGATATGTTGTTTGTTAACCGGACAGTGCATTCTTTATTTGATTGGGCGCCATTTAGGTTAGGCTATTTGATCAGAGAAACCTGCATGATGTAAAACGTGTCAGTCTCATTACATTGTCATACCTTTATCTCCATCCTGTAGGCTATAGAAAAGGCCACACTCTTTCTACCATATGCTATATCTGCTACATGATTTATGTTAGATATTTTTTTGACGGAACCTTGGTGGAGCGCCGCAGCGAAGCGGCTCTCCAACCGCACCCTGGAGAGACGCGCTGGGAATAGACAAACAAAATATTTTGCGCCCCTGCTTCTCACAGGGCGGCATCAATGCTTACCTAAAAAGCCCATATGCCACTGGTTGAGAGAAATTGTCATTGTTTTGGGGCAGAAATATGTGAGGATTTATATGTTGTTGTTGGAGGCGTCTTGGTCAGTTTAGCTCAGAAAATGCCGCCCTCGTCAATCTGCCACCGTAGGTGGCCGCGTAGGGTTTCCACCGCTTCCGAATTCTCCCATTACATTTCAACTGGAGCACGCCGAGCAATTCACAAGGGATTGTGGGAAGGTGAGCGGTGCGAACCCTGTTAGTAGAGCGATAAAAAAAGACAGCTCCACTCTACTTCATGCAAATTGCACGCGACCACCACTGCGGTTAACCAATCAGGTGAGGAGCAGATGTTTGCTTGAAAAAGTTCCGCCTGTCGTTAGTTCCAGACAAGCACAACCAAAAGAGATGGAGGAAAGCCAATTATTGTTGTGTCTGGTTTTCCAATTATATATGATTTTGCTTTGCTGGAATACAGAGACAAAATAATGAAGTCAATGGCATGGAGGAGGATTGTTGGTGTTGATGGTGGGTGAAGAGAAATTTGCACAACCATTTTTGCTTGTGCTGCTAGCTAGCTATGAACATCAAGCAACCTAAACCTCAAAACAGTGATCAAAGCCACCATTTGTGGCTTCCTCCACCAAACTTTACTGTTGGCACTATACATTGGGGCAGGTAGCGTTCTCCTGGCGTCCACCAAAACCAGATTCGTCCATTGGACTGCCAGATGGTGAAGCGTGTGATCAACTTTAATGTTGCAGATAGATTGTAACTTCCATAAATGTAATTGTCTGCATCACTTCCAATCCCTCATATGTTTTTTTTCTCGCAAACATATATATATATATATATATATACATACAGTGAGGGGAAAAAAGTATTTGATCCCCTGCTGATTTTGTACGTTTGCCCACTGACAAAGACATGATCAGTCTATAATTTTAATGGTAGGTTTATTTGAACAGTTAGAGACAGAATAAGAACAAAAAAATCCAGAAAAACGCATGTCAAAAATGTTATAAATTGATTTGCATTTTAATGAGGGAAATAAGTATTTGACCCCTCTGCAAAACGTAACTTAGTACTTGGTGGCAAAACCCTTGTTGGCAATCACAGAGGTCAGACGTTTCTTGTAGTTGGCCACCAGGTTTTCACACATCTCAGGAGGGATTTTGTTCCACTCCTCTTTGCAGATCTTCTCCAAGTCATTAAGGTTTCGAGGCTGACGTTTGGCAACTCGAACATTCAGCTCCCTCCACAGATTTTCTATGGGATTAAGGTCTGGAGACTGGCTAGGCCACTCCAGGACCTTAATGTGCTTCTTCTTGAGCCAGTCCTTTGTTGCCTTGGCCGTGTGTTTTGGGTCATTGTCATGCTGGAATACCCATCCACGACTCATTTTCAATGCCCTGGCTGAGGGAAGGAGGTTCTCACCCAAGATTTGACGGTACATGGCTACATCCATCATCCCTTTGATGCGAAGAAGTTGTCCTGTCCCCTTAGCAGAAAAACACCCCCAAAGCATAATGTTTCCACCTCCATGTTTGACGGTGGGGATGGTGTTCTTGGGGTCATAGGCAGCATTCCTCCTCCTCCAAACACGGCGAGTTGAGTTGATGCCAAAGAGCTCGATTTTGGTCTCATCTGACCACAACACTTTCACCCAGTTCTCCTCTGAATCATTCAGATGTTCATTGGCAAACTTCAGACGGCACTGCAGGATTTCAGTCCTTCACAGCGTAGTGTGTTACCAATTGTTTTCTTGGTGACTATGGTCCCAGCTTCCTTGAGATCATTGACAAGATCCTCCGTTCTCATGATCATTGCAACTCCACGAGTTGAGATCTTGCATGGAGCCCCAGGCCGAGGGAGTTTGACAGTTATTTTGTGTTTCTTCCATTTGCGAATAATCGCACCAACTGTTGTCACCTTCTCACCAAGCTGCTTGGCGATGGTCTTGTAGCCCATTCCAGCCTTGTGTAGGTCTACAATCTTGTCCCTGACATCCTTGGAGAGTTCTTTGGTCTTGGCCATGGTGGAGAGTTTGGAATCTGATTGATTGATTGCTTCTGTGGACAGGTGTCTTTTATACAGGTAACAAACTGAGATTAGGAGCACTCCCTTTAAGAGTGTGCTCCTAATCTCAGCTCGTTACCTGTATAAAAGACACCTGGGAGCCAGAAATCTTTCTGATTGAGAGGGGGTCAAATACTTATTTCCCTCATTAAAATGCAAATTAATTTATACATTTTTTTACATGCATTTTTATGGATATTTTTGTTGTTATTCTGTCTCTCACTGTTCAAATAAACCTACCATTAAAATTATAGACTGATTATTTATTTGTCAGTGGGCAAAAAAGTATTTAGTCAGCCACCAATTGTGCAAGTTCTCCCACTTAAAAAGATGAGAGGGGCCTGTAATTTTCATCATAGGTACACGTCAACTATGACAGACAAAATGAGAAAAGAAAATCCAGAAAATCACATTGTAGGATTTTTAATGAATTTATTTGCAAATTATGGTGGAAAATAAGTATTTGGTCAATAACAAAAGTTTCTCAATACTTTGTTATATACCCTTTGTTGGCAATGACACAGGTCAAACATTTTCTGTAAGTCTTCACAAGGTTTTCACACACTGTTGCTGGTATTTTGGCCCATTCCTCCATGCAGATCTCCTCTAGAGCAGTGATGTTTTGGGGCTGTAGCTGGGCAACACGGACTTTCAACTCCCTCCAAAGATTTTCTATGGGGTTGAGATCTGGAGACTGGCTAGGCCACTCCAGGACCTTGAAATGCTTCTTACGAAGCCACTCCTTCGTTGCCCGGGCGGTGTGTTTGGGATCATTGTCATGCTGAAAGACCCAGCCACGTTTCATCTTCAATGCCCTTGCTGATGGAAGGAGGTTTTCACTCAAAATCTCACGATACATGGCCCCATTCATTCTTTCCTTTACACGGATCAGTCGTCCTGGTCCCTTTGCAGAAAAACAGCCCCAAAGCATGATGTTTCCACCCCCATGCTTCACAGTAGGTATGGTGTTCTTTGGATGCAACTCAGCATTCTTTGTCCTCCAAACACGACCAGTTGAGTTTTTACCAAAAAGTTCTATTTTGGTTTCATCTGACCATATGACATTCTCCCAATCATCTTCTGGATCATCCAAATGCACTCTAGCAAACGTCAGATGGGCCTGGACATGTACTGGCTTAAGCAGGGGGACACGTCTTGCACTGCAGAATTTGAGTCCCTGGCGGCGTAGTGTGTTACTGATGGTAGGCTTTGTTACTTTGGTCCCAGCTCTCTGCAGGTCATTCACTAGGTCCCCCCGTGTGGTTCTGGGATTTTTGCTCACGTTCTTGTGATCATTTTGACCCCACGGGGTGAGATCTTGCGTGGAGCCCCAGATCGAGGGAGATTATCAGTGGTCTTGTATGTCTTCCATTTCCTAATAATTGCTCCCACAGTTGATTTCTTCAAACCAAGCTGCTTACCTATTGCAGATTCAGTCTTCCCAGCCTGGTGCAGGTCTACAATTTTGTTTCTGGTGTCCTTTGACAGCTCTTTGGTCTTGGCCATAGTGGAGTTTGGAGTGTGACTGTTTGAGGTTGTGGACAGGTGTCTTTTATACTGATAACAAGTTCAAACAGGTGCCATTAATACAGGTAACGAGTGGAGGACAGAGGAGCCTCTTAAAGAAGAAGAGAGCCAGAAATCTTGCTTGTTTGTAGGTGACCAAATACTTATTTTCCACCATAATTTGCAAATAAATTCATAAAAAATCCTACAATGTGATTTTCTGGATTTCTTTTTCTCAATTTGTCTGTCATAGTTGACGTGTACCTATGATGAAAATTACAGGCCTCTCTCATCTTTGTAAGTGGGAGAACTTGCACAATTGGTGTCTGACTAAATACTTTTTTTTTAAACCTACCATTAAAATTAAAGACTGATTATTTATTTGTCAGTGGGCAAACGTACAAAATCAGCAGGGGATCAAATACTTTTTTCCCTCACTGTATACGTACATACACATACATGTACACATACATACATATAAATACATATACGTACACTACCGTTCAAAAGTTTAGGGTCACTTAGAAAAGTCCTTGTTTTCGAAAGAAAAGCAATTTTTTTGTCCATTAAAATAACATCAAATTGATCCGAAATATGGTGTAGACATTGTTAATGTTGTAAATGGCTATTGTAGCTGGAAACGGCAGATTTTTTATGGAATATCTACATAGGCGTACAGAGGCCCATTATCAGCAACCATCAGTCCTGTGTTCCAATGGCACGTTGTGTTTGCTAATCCAAGTTTATCATTTTAAAAGGCTAATTGATAATTAGAAAACCATTTTGCAATTATGTTAGCACAGCTGAAAACTGTTGTGCTGATTAAAGAAGCAATAAAACTGGCCTTCTTGAGACTAGTTGAGTATCTGGAGCATCAGCAATCGTGGGTTCAATTACAGGATCAAAATGGCCAGAAACAAATAGCTTTCTTCTGAAACTCATCAGTCTATTCTTGTTCTGAGAAATGAAGGCTATTCCATGCAAGAAATTGCCAAAAACGGAAGATCTCGTACAACGCTGTGTACTACTCCCTTCACAGAACAGCGCAAACTGGCTCTAACCAGAATAGAAAGAGGAGTGGGAGGCCCCGGTGCACAACTCAGCAAGTGGACAAATACATTAGAGTGTCTAGTTTGAGAAACAGACGCCTCACTGGTCCTCAACTGGCAGCTTCATGAAATAGTACCCGCAAAACACCAGTCTCAACGTTAACAGTGAAGAGGCGACTCCGGGATGCTGACCTTCTAGGCAGATTTGCAAAGCCATTACAGTTATACCTGGCTATACTTATTTCACCACTTACCATAATGAGATACAAGTTTTAAATCTATTTATCATAATATATGTTTGTAAATTTACCAATTAAAAATACCATAGTGATTGAGTGTCCATATAGCTGTACCATGATATTTGCATTAAGAGAACGAGTTTCCATTGCTCCAGAGTCCAATGGCAGCGAGCTTTACACCATTCTAGTCGGCGCTTGGCATTGCGCATGGTGATCTTAGGCTTGTGTGCGGCTGCTCTGCCATGGAAAACCATTTCATGATGCTCCCAACGAACAGTTATTGTGCTGATGTTGCTTACAGATGCAGTTTGGAACTCGGTAGTGAGTGTTGCAACCGAGGACAGACGATATGTACACGCTACGCACTTCAGCACTCGGCGGTCCTTTTCTGTGAGCTTGTGTGGCCTACCACTTCATGGCTGAGCCGTTGTTGCTCCTAGACATTTCCACTTTACAATAACAGCACTTACATTTGACCGGGGCAACTCTAGCAGGGCAGACATTTGACGAACTGACTTGTTGGAAAGGTGGCATCCTATGACGGTGCCACGTTGAAAGTCACTGAGCTCTACAGTAAGGCCATTCTAATGCCAATGTTTTTCTTTGCAGATTGAATGGCTGTGTGCTCGATTTTATATACCTGTCAGCAACGGGTGTGGCTGACATAGCCAAATCCACTAATTTGAAGGGGTGTCCACATACTTTTGTATATATAGTGTAGCTCACTTCCTGTAAAATGCATAGGCCTACATGCACATGAATGGGTACTTTGGGTAAAGGAAATTGTGGCTTTGACTTGCAAACATTGTCGTGCAAATCTTTACCCACCATCAACACCAACATCTCTGCAATCCCCCTCCAAGCCATTGACCTTCAGATTTTGTCTCTGTGTTCTATAATCAAATAAACGAGGGAGAATTACAAAGCTCCCCACACCACAGTAATTTCCTTTTTGACATTTTTAAATAGCCTACAAATGGCCAGCTCCTTATTTTTATGTACAGTACTGTACCTAGAATACAAGGGTTGCATTTGCACTAAACAATTTTCATGTCAGAAAAATAATGTAGAAAATCTGGCTTATACAATATCTACTGGTATCATTTTCAATTGAGAACATACAGCTAGCTCATCAATATGCAAATTATGTGTGAGTTTAGCTATTCTCTGCTTCAGATGTACAATGACAAGGGGCACATTGATTGCACATGCACAATAGGCCAGTTATGCCATCATACTGTATGCTTCTGGCTGCATTGGTGATGCATGCCATTATGATAAGCTGCAAAATGGGTTCACATGGCTGATATCCTGAGACAGTGACAATCAAATATAACCGATTGGAGAGCTCACAACTGGACAAAAAGGTTATCTGTGATGAATGAACATTGACACTAGTTCATCTTGAATAAAGTTTTAAGTTAACAATTAAAACAAGTTTAAACACTTCACTTCAATGAATCAACATTGAATGAATCAAAATATAATAAAAAAATGTACAAATAATCGAACTTGTTTGTAAATGTTAGACATCTCAGTAAGCATAATTTCAGGTGAACAAAAAAGTCCATACTCTCTGATCTACGGGGTGAGCAGACTTCTATTCCATCCCAGCAATAATACACATTATTATCAACTCATTAGGTTTGATAAGTTGAATCAGGTGTGTTAGTGCTGGGCTGGAACAGAAGCCTGCACACACAGCATACCTCCAGGAGAAGGATTGGCCTGCTACAGTTGTAATATGTTTGTAGCCTACATTGTGTGTGACTTTTAACTATATTGTTTTATAAAACATTAGCTAACATAAGTACACGTACAAACCATGGCATACAAGGATCTGCCAGCAGTCTCTTGGGACATTCACTGGGACCTCTTCATCTGCAGACAGGCTTTTGCAGCTCTCCATATCTGAAGACAGACATCACAAAGAAACAGGCTTCATTTTATTACAATTAGACAGCCCTGACTATTATCTCTCTACATCAAGATATAGCTAATATGAAGGTAACTAGCTGATGATACAGTACTTCACTTAGCTATAGTATGTAAAGTTGGCTAGCTAGCTAGCTAACAAGCATCTCATTAGCCTACAGACAGTGGCCTGCTAGCTAATAATAAAAAAACATTATTTTTTTATTCAAAATGTATTTACTTACTTACTTGAATACGTTCACGCCTTCGCCTACGCCTACGAAACGGCCAATCTTTTGGACAGAAGAGCTGCCATTTCATAATCTGTTAATTCATTTCTCTTGCACTTGGACAGGTAAATATTTAGCCTATAGTCCTAATATTTAGCTAATGAATGGCCTAATATCTAGCTAATATATAGCTTTTTACTTCGGATACACATCACTAGCCTCTCTCTTGCATCTGTTTTTGTGCACAACAGGCAATAGGCTACTCAAGCCTCTCCAGAATAGGCCATTCCTCTTCTTGTGAAATCCCAGGAAAAGCTATAGGCTACAAAAGCTATAGGACATATATTTTGATTATTTGTTATACTATGCCTAATTGCCTATTCAGGGAAAGAAGCAGGCTTGCTCTTGTTAACTACTGAATGTAAAACAGGCCAAAAGCATAGAAAATGCATATCGGGGAAAGTTGAGGAGAGAAAGAGCATTGGTGTGATCACTTTTGGACAGTTATGATAACATTGTTGCACTGACGCATTGCAAGTAGTTGCACAGGACAGACATACAGTGGGGAAAAAAAGTATTTCGTCAAATCAAATCAAATCAAATTTGATTGGCCACATGCGCCGAATACAACAGGTGCAGACATTACAGTGAAATGCTTACTTACAGCCCTTAACCAACAGTGCATTTATTTTTTACAAAAAAAGTAAAAATAAAACAACAACAAAAAAAGTGTTGAGAAAAAAAAGAGCAGAAGTAAAATAAAATAACAGTAGGGAGGCTATATATACAGGGGGGTACCGGTGCAGAGTCAATGTGCGGGGGCACCGGCTAGTTGAGTTAGTTGAAGTAATATGTACATGTGGGTAGAGTTAAAGTGACTATGCAGAAATAATTAACAGAGTAGCAGCAGCGTAAAAAGGATGGGGTGGGGGGGCAGTGCAAATAGTCCGGGTAGCCATGATTAGCTGTTCAGGAGTCTTATGGCTTGGGGGTAGAAGATGTTGAGAAGTCTTTTGGACCTAGACTTGGCACTCCAGTACCGCTTGCCGTGCGGTAGCAGAGAGAACAGTCTATGACTAGGGTGGCTGGAGTCTTTGACAATTTTGAGGGCCTTCCTCTGACACCGCCTGGTATAGAGGTCCTGGATGGCAGGAAGCTTGGCCCCAGTGATGTACTGGGCCGTACGCACTACCCTCTGTAGTGCCTTGCGGTCGGAGGCCAAGCAGTTGCCATACCAGGCGGTGATGCAACCAGTCAGGATGCTCTCGATGGTGCAGCTGTAGAATTTTTTGAGGATCTGAGGACCCATGCCAAATCTTTTCAGTCTCCTGAGGGGGGATAGGCTTTGTCGTGCCCTCTTCACGACTGTCTTGGTGTGTTTGGACCATGATAGTTCGTTGGTGATGTGGACACCAAGGAACTTGAAGCTCTCAACCTGTTCCACTACAGCCCCGTCGATGAGAATGGGGGCGTGCTCAGTCCTCTTTTTTTTCCTGTAGTCCACAATCATCTCCTTTGTCTTGGTCACGTTGAGGGAGAGGTTGTTGTCCTGGCACCACACGGCCAGGTCTCTGACCTCCTCCCTATAGGCTGTCTCATCGTTGTCGGTGATCAGGCCTACCACTGTTGTGTCGTCGGCAAACTTAATGATGGTGTTGGAGTCGTGCCTGGCCATGCAGTCATGGGTGAACAGAGAGTACAGGAGGGGACTGAGCACGCACCCCTGAGGGGCCCCCGTGTTGAGGATCAGTGTGGCAGATGTGTTGTTACCTACCCTTACCACCTGGGGGCGGCCCGTCAGGAAGTCCAGGATCCAGTTGCAGAGGGAGGTGTTTAGTCCCAGGATCCTTAGCTTAGTGATGAGCTTAGAGGGCACTATGGTGTTGAATGCTGAGCTGTAGTCAATGAATAGCATTCTCACGTAGGTGTTGCTCTTGTCCAGGTGGGAAAGGGCAGTGTGGAGTGCAATAGAGATTGCATCATCTGTGGATCTGTTGGGGCGATATGCAAATTGGAGTGGGTCTAGGGTTTCTGGGATAATGCTGTTGATGTGAGCCATGACCAGCCTTTCAAAGCACTTCATGGCTACAGACGTCAGTGCTACGGGTCGGTAGTCATTTAGGCAGGTTATCTTAGAGTCCTTGGGCACGGGGACTATGGTGGTCTGCTTGAAACATGTTGGTATTACAGACTCAGTCAGGGACATGTTGAAAATGTCAGTGAAGACACTTGCCAGTTGGTCAGCACATGCTCGGAGTACACGTCCTGGTAATCCGTCTGGCCCTGCGGCCTTGTGAATGTTGACCTGCTTAAAAGTCTTACTCACATCGGCTACGGAGAGCGTGATCAGGCACCAATTGTGCAAGTTCTCCCACTTAAAAAGATGAGAGGCCTGTAATTTTCATCATAGGTACACATCAGCTATGACAGACAAATTGAGAAAATGATTTTTAATGATTTTATTTGCTAATTATGGTGGAAAATAAGTATTTGGTCACCTACAAACAAGCAAGATTTCTGGCTCTCACAGACCTGTAACTTCTTCTTTAAAAGGCTCCTCTGTCCTCCACTCGTTACCTGAATTAATGTCACCTGTTTGAACTTGTTAGCAGTATAAAATACACCTGTCCACAACCTCAAACAGTCACACTCCAAACTCCACTATGGCCAAGACCAAAGAGCTGTCAAAGGACACCAGAAACAAAATTGTAGACCTGCACCAGGCTGGGAAGACTGAATCTGCAATAGGTAAGCAGCTTGGTTTGAAGAAATCAACAGTGGGAGCAATTATTAGGAAATGGAAGACATACAAGACCACTGATAATCTCCCTCGATCTGGGGCTCCACGCAAGAGCTCACCCCGTGGGGTCAAAATGATCACAAGAACGGTGAGCAAAAATCCCAGAACCACACGGGGGGACCTAGTGAATGACCTGCAGAGAGCTGGGACCAAGGTAACAAAGCCTACCATCAGTAACACACTACGCCGCCAGGGACTCAAATCCTGCAGTGCCAGACGTGTCCCCCTGCTTAAGCCAGTACATGTCCAGGCCCGTCTGAAGTTTGCTAGAGTGCATTTGGATGATCCAGAAGAGGATTGGGAGAATGTCATATGGTCAGATGAAACCAAAATAAAACTTTTTGGTAAAAACTCAACTCGTCGTGTTTGGAGGACAAAGAATGCTGAGTTGCATCCAAAGAACACCATACCTACTGTGAAGCATGGGGGTGGAAACATCATGCTTTGGGGCTGTTTTTCTGCAAAGGGACCAGGACGACTGATCCGTGTAAAGGAAAGAATGAATGGGGCCATGTATCGTGAGATTTTGAGTGAAAACCTCCTTCCATCAGCAAGGGCATTGAAGATGAAATGTGGCTGGGTCTTTCAGCATGACAATGATCCCAAACACACCGCCCGGGCAACGAAGGAGTGGCTTCGTAAGAAGCATTTCAAGGTCCTGGAGTGGCCTAGCCAGTCTCCAGATCTCAACCCCATAGAAAATCTTTGGAGGGAGTTGAAAGTCCGTGTTGCCCAGCGACAGCCCCAAAACATCACTGCTCTAGAGGAGATCTGCATGGAGGAATGGGCCAAAATACCAGCAACAGTGTGTGAAAACCTTGTGAAGACTTACAGAAAACGTTTGACCTGTGTCATTGCCAACAAAGGGTATATAACAAAGTATTGAGAAACTTTTGTTATTGACCAAATACTTATTTTCCACCATAATTTGCAAATAAATTCATAAAAAATCCTACAATGTGATTTTCTGGATTTTATTTTCTCATTTTGTCTGTCATAGTTGACGTGTACCTATGATGAAAATTACAGGCCTCTCTCATCTTTTTAAGTGGGAGAACTTGCACAATTGGTGGCTCACTAAATACTTTTTTCCCCCACTGTATACTGTAGTTATTGACTTGGTGAATGGCCCAGGCCTTAACTCTGACACAACACAACTAAAGTTATTATCACAACAGAACTAGCCTAACAGTAAGTCTAGCTAACGTTAGAGAACTTGAATGAAATAAATATAGAATTACACTCATACTTGTTTACTTGACTTTTATAAATGGACTCTTTCAAATAATTTACTCTGGCAAGTTTGCCACCAGTTCGCTGCAGTAGTGAAGTAAAGCGGAAGTCGAATCCATCACTTCAGTTGTTTGGCAGTGCCCATAGCAACGTTAGAAAATGAGGTGGATGTGTGCTGGAGTTACAGCAGAGTTGCTCATGGGTTGTTAGAAATGACATTAATATTTTCCATGACAACATGTGGAGCCTCGAAAATATAATTAGAATTTATAACCAGTCAAAAACAAACATTTACCTGTTTGCTAGTCAAGTTGTATTTTGAGGCTTAAAGTCAAAACTAAGATGTTTTGTGGTTTTGTGGTAATTACAGTATGTATTTTAGTTCGAGAGTTTTGACAGGTTTCATCTGGACAAACAAAAATCAGTTGCTTAGCAACCGGATACCAACTGTGTTCTGTGGAGGAAAAAAGTGATCGAGTTCCAATATTTGCATAATTGTTGTGATTGGAGGATAGCTGTGAGGGCGATAGAATCAGGATCAAATCCTCTGTTCTCCTCAAGCAAATTAATGAGAGAATGTTCATATTTGAAGATGACAGAAAGGCCAGTCTCTTTGGCACATGACATTGAGTACAGGGAGTGGATTAGCTAAAGAGACTGGTACTCAGGTTAGGGAGTACAGCCTCTACTGCAAGACAAGTCTTGTCAGCAACCTTTCGGTTACTGACCCAACGCTCTTAACCGCTAGGCTACCTTCCGCCTCACTACTTCCCATTTCTGTCTTCCTGTGTGAATTTCTGCTTGTCTGGGTAACGCGGATGTCTTTTCTGCTAAATTACGTGCGAGTAAACAATTCTCTGGTTCTCCTCAACTAAACCAGACCCCCATCCCTTCTCTGGTCCTGTCTGGTTCTCCCCCATGAAACCAGACCCTGTCTCCTCACTGGTCCCCCATAACCAGACCCTCCTCCCCTCTCTGGTCCTCTCAGGCAGGGCATAAGCGACATACATGTAAGTGGTCACGTAGGGCCACCGGCCCTTTCTGGAACTCAGTCGGGGTCTCAACTTACTATTGAGAGTAAAATTAGTACAATACACCAGCTGCAATTTCGAAATTTGTTTGTGCATCAGCAGTTTTTCTCTTGTTAAGTCAGTCACTGACAGTGACTCAATTATCCATGTCAGCCAACAATTTTTAGATTGGTAGTTAGTCTAGTAGTAATCATGGCTGAATACCGACCGGCACGTGCCCAGGAGCCCTGACCTTCACGAGTCCCCCTCTGATTTTGTTAGTCATTCTCACCAATATATTATATGAAGATGACATAAGTCAATACAAAATGTGTAGAATTGTAGCTAAAAAAACTGTCTCTCCACCCCATGGCAAAATGGATAGAATTGCAGAACATTTACAGTAAAACGGACTGAAGTTTGTTATAAAAGGTGATAAATGCAGTCGTTTTTATCTCAATATCAAATCATTTCTGGTTAACAATTATGTACCTTACTGTGATTGTTTTAAATTAAAGAAAAAAAATAGCTTCTTAGCAAAGAGCAATTTCTCAAGCAATAATTTTGCTAGGACTGTCTGGGAGTGGGGAGGGGCAAACTGAAGAATTGCTATTATTGTCAGAGAGGTTTGGAACTCTCTTTCCTATTAACTATGTTACCTCATGGGGATGTCACCATGGAGGGCTAAAACTCCATCCCACCAAAACAGGCTGAAATTTCAGGCGGTTTCATAATATATATATACAGTACTAGCCACAAGTTTGGAAACACCTACTCATTCAAGGGTTTTTTCTTTATTTTTACTATTTTACATTATAGAATGATAGTGAAGACATCAAAACTATTAAATAACACATATGGAATCATGTAGTAACCAAAAAAGTGTTAAACAAATCAAAATATATTTTATATTTGAGATTCTTCAAATAGCCACCTTTTGCCTTGATGACAGCTTTTTACACTCTTGGCATTCTCTCAACCAGCTTCACCTGGAATGCTTTTCCAACAGTCTTGAAGGAGTTCCCACATATGCTGAGCACTTGTTGGCTGCTTTTCCTTCACTCTGTAGTCCAATTCATCCCAAACAATCTCAATTGGGTTGAGGTCGGGTGATTGTGGAGGCCAGGTCATCTGATGCAGCACTCCATCACTCTCCTTCTTGGTCAAATAGCCCTTACACAGCCTGGAGTGTGTTGGGTATTTGTCCTGTTGAAAAACGAATTTATAGGCCCTGTGTAGCTCAGTTGGTAGAGCATGGCGTGGCAATGCCAGGGTTGTGGGTTCATTTCCCACGGGGGGCCAGTATGAAAACAAAAATGAAAAAAACAATGTATGCACTCACTAACTAAGTGGCTCTGGATAAGAGTGTCTGCTAAATTGCTAAAATGTAAGCGCAAACCAGATGGGATGGCGTATCGCTGCAGAATGCTGTGGTAGCCATGCTGGTTAAGTTTGTAATTATTTTGCACTATAGCCTATTTATTGCCTTACCTCCATAACTTGCTACATTTGCACACACTGTATATATATTTTCTGTTGTATTTTTTTTGACTTTATGTTTTTTTTACCCCATATGTAACTCTGTGTTGTTGTTTTTATCGCACTACTATGCTTTATCTTGGCCAGGTCGCAGTTGTAAATGAGAACTTGTTCTCAACTGGCTTACCTGGTTAAATAAAGGTTAAATAAAAAATAAATAAAAGTGTGCCTTGAATTCTAAATAAATCACAAACAGTGTCACCAGCAAAGCACCCCGACACCATCACACCTCCTCCTCCATGCTTCACGGTGGGAACTACACATGCGGAGATAATCCATTCACCTACTCTGCGTCTCACAAAGACACAGCGGTTGTAACCAAAAATCTCAAATTTTGACTCATCAGACCAAAGGACAGATTTCCACCAGTCTAATATCCATTTCTTGCGTTTCTTGGCTCAATCAAGTCTCTTGTTCTTATTGGTGTCCTTTAGTAGTGTTTTCTTTGCAGCAATTCAACCATGAAGGCCTGATTCACGCAGTCTCCTCTGAACAGTTGATTTTGAGATGTGTCTGTTACTTGAACACTGTGAAGCATTTATTTGGGCTGCAATTTCTGAGGCTGGTAACTCTAATGAACTTATCCTCTGCAGCAGAGGTAACTCTGGGTCTTCCTTTCCTGTGGCGGTCCTCATGAGAGCCAGTTTCATCATAGCGCTTGATGGTTTTTACGACTGCAATTGAAGAAACTTTAAAAGTTCTTGAAATGTTCCGTATTGACTGACCTTCATGTCTTAAAGTAATGATGGACTGTTGTTTCTCTTTGCTTATTTGAGCTGTTCTTGCCATGATATGGACTTGTTTTTTTTACCAAATAGGGCTATCTTAAGAAGCATTAAGAAGGAAATAAATTCCACAAATTAACTTTTAAGAAGGCACACCTGTTAATTGAAATGCATTCCAGGTGACTACCTCATGAAGCTGGTTGAGAGAATGCCAAGAGTGTGCAAAGCTGTCATCAAGGCAAAGGGTGGCTATTTGAAGAATCTCAAATATAAAATATATTTTGATTTGTTGAACACTTTTTTAGGTTACTACATGATTCCATTTGTGTTATTTCATAGTTTTGATGTAGTTATAATGTAGAAAATAGTAAAAATAAAGAAAAACCCTTGAGTAGGTGTTCTAAAACTTTTGACCGGTAGTGTATATCTTTATAAAACACAGGAAAATCACGTTTTGGACTGCACTGGGCCTTTAAAACTGCAACACCCCCACGGCAAAATGTGTAGAATTGGAAGACATTTACTTTAAAACGTAAATGTTTCTTCCCCAACCAAATCTCGCTTAGGGCCCCCAACAGGCTAGAGCCGGCCCTGCTCTCAGGTACCCCACTAAACCCTGCTCCCCTCTCTGGTCCTCTCAGATTATCAGATCCTCATCTTCACGGTGGCTGTAGGAGTGGCTGTGGTAGCAGTGGTGTGTGTCATTGCTGCCGTCATCATAGTACGCAGAAGGAGAGAAAGTAAGGACTTACTGTACATTTGTCTTTGATCTTTCTTTGAGTTTAATGGAGTTCATTAATAACACAGTAATAGATGGAGCCAGCCATTGAAATTCTTCTTATGTTTTTGGGGGGGTTCTTTGCAGAGAATCAAGTGCCGAATGATAACAGCATTGTGAGTAACAAAGACATGTAATTGATGCGCTGTGGCTTAATAAACACAGTTAGTGTATTATACTATTGTTGTAGGAAATTAACTAAGAGTTTGCTCTGTAATTCTATTGTTTTGAATCCATTACCATTGTTACTAATTTATGAAGGGTCTGAATGCAGTAAACCACTCCACCCCACCAACCAATGATGAAAGGGTCAGTTCCTCAATATATTAATGGAATTTGAAACATGGTTAATATGAAACATGATTTCACCCAGTTGTTATCATGTATTGAGACTAATGTCCAGTTTAAATGATACATGTTTCAATAACAATTTTGACACTTGTAGAGTCAACCTGCTGACAGAATCACCTATGCTTCCATTGACCACTTCAATCAAAATCCCCCTCAGAGAGTTGATGTAAGTGAAGCTATACTGAACATATTGTAAAGGTATTGCTCTCCCTCCTATTCACTGTTTAAAGCCTTTCCTTTGTTGTGATGTGTGTGTGTGTGTGTGTGTGTGTGTGTGTGTGTGTGTGTGTGTCTGTAGGCCCAGGGTGAAGATGCAGTGACATATGCCTCAGTTATGCCCTCTTCTGGCAGAGGGAGAGAGCCAGCGAACCCTGCTGATCCCAGCCCCCTTTACTCCACTGTCAGCAAACCTCAGGGAGCCAAGACATCAACATGAGGACTGCAATCACTCTTTCACACCCTAATACCAGACCCGATTTGGTTCTAGGAACAGGGGTTTTCGTGCTATTAAAAGGGGCAATCTGCACTAGTTACATCCATTTCTGGACTTATAAATTAATGATGTTTAGCCATTGATTCTTGAAAAATAAAACGTATAAATGCCTCATGAGTTTAGTTCAACTGTCATACCCCATCAGAACCCAAAATATACACTTGTTTTACTCCAATGTTTGTAAACAAATTAAATGTAAACAAACACACTGTATAGCCGCAAAACATGGTTAAAACTATCATTTTGATATCATGGATGGCCAGTCCTTGCATCCATAGCTCTGTCTATGAATTTGAGAGTGGTTACATTTCTCCAGCCCCATCCCTCAGCTTTTTAGCAAAACTATGGCGTGGAGTATGCTTTGTTACTGTTTCAGCTACTGATTGCCGCTTTAAGATGTGTGTATTTCATTCATATAGACCAATGAGATAGGAGACTGGAAAAGTGGAAGAGTTTGAGAGTCAGAAGAGCATGCTTCAGATTCAACTCATGCTGACTCTGGTAGCCTAGGCTGTACAGTGCATTCGGAAAGTATTCAGACCCCTTGACCTTTTACACATTTTGTTACTTTACAGCCTTATTCTAAATGGATTAAATCGTTTTTTTCCCCCTCATCAATCTACACACAATACTCATAATGACAAAGTAAAAAAGGTATTTAAACATTTTTGCAAAGAAATATCACATTTACATAAGTGTTCAGACCCTTTACTCAGTACTTTGTTGAAGCACATTTGGCAGCGATTACAGCCTCGAGTCTACTTGGGTATGACACTAAAAGCTTGGCAAACCTGTATTTGGGGAGTTTCTCCCATTCTTCTCTGCAGATCCTCTCAAGCTCTGTCAGGTTGGATGGGGAGCGTCGCTTCACAGATATTTTCAGGTCTCTCCAGAGATGTTTGATCAGGTTCAAGTCCGGGCTCTGGCTAGGCCACTCAAGGACATTCATGGACTTGTCCGGAAGCCACTCCTGCGTTGTCTTGGCTGTGTGCTTAAGGTCGTTGTCCTGTTGGAAGGTGAACCTTCGCCCCAGTCTGAGGTCCTGAGCGCTCTGGAGCAGGTTTTCATCAAGGATCTCTCTGTACTTTGCTCTGTTCATTTTCCTTCGATCCTGACTAGTATCCCAGTCCCTGCCGCTGAAAAACATCCCCACAGCATGATGCTGCCACCACCATGCTTCACCATAGAGATGGTGCCAGGTTTCCTCCAGATGTGACGCTTGGCATTCAACTCAAAGAGTTCAATCTTGGTTTCATCAGACCAGAGAATCTTGTTTCTCATGGTCTGAGTCCGTTAGGTGCCTTTTGGCAAACTCCAAGCAGACTGTCATGTGCCTTTTACTGAGCAGTGGCATCCGTCTGGCCACTCTTACATAAAGGCCTGATTGGTGGAGTGCTGCAGAGATGATTGTCCTTCTGGAAGGTTCTCTAATCTCCACAGAGGAACTATGGAGCTCTGTCAGAGTGACCATCGGGTTCTTGGTCACCTCCCTGAACAAGGCCCTTCTTCCCCGATTGCTCAGTTTGGCCTGGCGGCCAGCTCTAAGAAGAGTCTTGGTGGTTCCAAACTTCTTCCATTTAAGAATGATGGAGGCCACTGTCTTCTTGGGGATCTTCAATGCTGCAGAATTTTTTTGGTACCCTTCCCCAGATCTGTGCCTTGACACAATCCTGTCTCGGAGCTCTACGGACAATTCCTTCGACCTCATGGCTTGGTCTTTGCTCTGACATGTACTGTCAACTGTGGGACCTTATATAGACAGGTGTGTGGCTTTCTAAATCATGTCCAATCAATTTAATTTACCACAGGTGGACTCCAACCAAGTTGTAGAAACATCTCAAGGATGATCAATGGAAACAGGATGAACCTGAGCTCAATTTCGAGTCTCATAACAAGGGGTCTGAATACTTATGTAAATAAGGTATTTCTGTTTTGTTTTTTAAATAAATGTGCAAAACATTCTAGAAACCTATTTTTGCTTCATTATTATGGGGTATTGTGTGTAGATTGATGAGGATTTGTATTTATTTATTTAATTTTAGAATAAGGCTGTAACGTAACAAAATGTGGAAAAACTTTCCGAATGCACTGTATACAAGTGGACCGCTGGACCACACAGGCCACTAAGATGATTACTAGATGGATAAGGTAGAACACTGGTTTTATGTTTTCTTTTAGGATAATAGCAGCTTCTTTGCCAAACATTTTTTCTATGCAGATAAACTCATGACTATTATTTCCAGCATTACTCTTGTTTAAAATGATATTGACTAAAGTGACATACTTAATAAAATGGAAATAAATCCGAACTGAATGTTTCATTTTGATATTACTTATTGGGGTTTTCTTCAGTAATTTACTCTATTCTTCAGTAGGAGGCAGTATACATTCTCAAATGTGAGATAGGTCCATATTGATCGTCTTTGCTTTTTGTTCTACTAAGAAGCAGTTGCCATAATGAAGCAGAATATTTATTCTGAAAATAAATAAGGGTCCAGAGGACCGAGTTTGGAAAACCTTGTATTATTACAAGAACCAGATCCCTGCCTAACCTAAGTACACGGGTACCTAATGTAAACTGGACCTGTTTCCTCCATTGGAAAAGTCTATAAGACTGTCCCACTTTAGCTACTCCTTTCTGTCCTACTTTAGCTAGCTATGGTTGCATTACAAAATGTAAACATAATACTGACAACTATGTATTTTGATGCACCAGAACGTAATATGCATTTTTACACTGAACAAAAACATAAACGCAACATACAACAATTACAAATATTTTACTGAGTTACAGTTCATATAAGGAAATCAGTCAATTGAAATAAATTCATTAGGCCCTAATCGATGGATTTCACATGACTAGGAATATCTGTTGGTCACAGACACCTTAAAAAAAAAAGTAGGGGCATGGATCAGTAAACCAGTTAGTATCTGGTGTGAACACAATTGCCTCATGCACATGCCTGCTTCTCAAAGAGTTGATCAGGCTGTTGATTGTGGCCTGTGGAATGTTGTCCCATTACTCTTCAATAGCTGTGAGAAGTTGCTGGATATTGGTGGGAACTGGAACACATTGTCGTACACGTCGATCCAGAGCATTCCAACCATGCTCAATGGGTGATGTCTAGTGAGTATGCAGGCCATGGAAGAACTGGGACATTTTCAACTTCCATGAATTGTGTATTGGGTCGTGCATTATCATGCTGAAACATGAGGTGATGGCGGCGGATGAATGGCACGACGGTGGGCCTCAGGATCTCATCACGGTATCTCTGTGCATTTAAATTGCCATCGATAAAATGCAATTGTGTTCGTTGTCCATAGCTTATCCTTGCCCATACCATAACCCCACCGCCACCATGGGGCACTCTGTTCACAACGTTGACATCAGCAAACCGCTCGCCCACACAACGCCATCTGCCCGGTACAGTTGAAACCGGGATTCATCCGTGAAGAGCACACTTATCCAGCATGCCAGTGGCCATCGACCGTGGTGAGGACGACGAGCATGCAGATGAGCTTCCCTGAGACTGTTTCTGACAGTTTGTGTAGAAACACAGTTTCATCAGCTGTCCGGGTGGCTGGTCTCAGACGATCCCGCAGGTGAAGAAGCCGGATGTGGAGGTCCTGGGCTGGCGTGGTTACACGTGGTCTGCGGTTGTGAGGCCGGTTGGACGTCCTGCCAAATTCTCTAAAACAACATTGGAGGCGGCTTATGGTAGAGAAATTAACATTTCATTCTCTGGCAACAGCTTTGGTGGACATTCCTGTAGTCAGCATGCCAATTACACGCTCCCTCAAAACTTGAGACATCTGTGGCATTGTGTTGTGTCACAAAACTGCGCATTTTATTGTCCCCAGCATAAGGTAATGATCATGCTGTTTAATCAGCTTATTGATATACCACACCTGTCAGGTGAATGGATTATCTTGGCAAAGGAGAAATGCTCACTAACAGGGATGTAAACACATTTGTGCACAAAATTTGAGAGAAATAAGCTTTTTGTGCGTATGGAACATTTCTGGGATCTTTTATTTCAGCTCATGAAACATGGGACCAACACTTTACATGTTGCATTTATAGTTTTGTTCAGTGTACATCAAAATTTGTCACAGTGCATTATTTATGACAGTTTTATGACCTTAACATCAAACCTTGAGCTTCGAGGGGTGAGCTTCCTGTTTGAAGCTTGCTCTGCCACCGTCTATGATGCCACACCAATGAAGTGATGTGATTTTGATCATGTGGTTTCTCTGCAAGTGCTTAGGAACAACAGTTTAGATTTTTCTCTTGTCAGACCATTGAAATCAAAGTGTCAGGATTAAGCTGTCCCAGTTTATATGGTGTCCCACTCCTTCCGAATTCACAGTATAGATCGTTTTTCATTGGACAGCAGATTAAGTTATTACACATATTTTGAAATGTAAAATCGTATAAATAAACGTCTATACAATTTGTAATAGCCTATGGGCTACTGAATTATAACAATTTGTCTCGACTTAATTCTGAACATTCTGATTACAAATACCCATACAGTATATTCCAGTCAATACAAGACTTCTCAAAAACCCCATAATAAGGATAGAGACTAAAGACAGTGAAATTATTTGTCAAACAAAGGTTATTTTATTATGCATACATCCACACATGCACAATTTCATGTCCACAAAATAATATTCTGGTCTTCAGTTGGTGGTCACTAGAAGATTGGCAACAAGTTAGTCAGCTGTCTGAAGAGAAAGAGAGTGTGAAAGAGTGGGAGGGGAAGGATGAGAGAGAGAGAGAGAGAGAGAGAGGTGTAGAGATAGAGAGAGAGAGAGAGAGAGGCATGTCAGGGATTTGAGCCCACTGCGTCCTCTCAGGAAAATCACTCATCACAGTGAAGCGTTTCTCTATGCACCACCTCTCCCTCCCTGAGATCCTGCTTTCCTCCCTGCCTCCCTCCTCTCTCTGCCTCCCTCCCCAGGGCTACACAAATCAATGTTGCGTTGCGCTGAGCCAGTGTAATTCCAGATTGGAGCCTCGTAACTGTCTCACATGAACCCAATAAGCTATTTTACTATAAAGAGAACATCTATCCAAGTGCCAGCATCTTCTTATGAAGGCCTGATCTGACACAAGCAGAGAGAGAGGAGGACAATCCACTTATCCAATAACTTTGCTTTCTATTTCTAATTCATAGTGGCTTATCTGGTAATAGATTATTCTGAATCAACTATTAGTAATCAGGTTAAACAATCTGGGTTGAAAATTCATTAACAAAAATACTCATATCTACAGTAGGGTTCACAGTGATTTTGCACCACATTAGGCATAAATAATGTCACAGGGTTGAACGCATAATAATAAAGCTAAATATGTGTTATGGATATAGAAAGATATACAGGTCTTGGGATCCAGTTGATTGAAAGACTCTATGGCAATTGATTCGTTTGGCAATGTGCTTCAGCATTACTCACCCCTCTCTCTCCGTGATGTTGCTCCCTTAGTGTGTGCCTCTGCATTGACCTGGCGTTGTGTTTACCCTGCACTGTGTGCAATAGCTATCAATCATTAATAAGCATACACTCTCACCAGAGCCCTGATGGTTTGGGCTGGTGGAAAGATAAAACACAGGTCTACTCCTGCCTAAAATAGACTACACAAGACCAGGCCTGCACATTGGATGTTTTAGTCTACCTTTCCTGTGTGGTACTGTATGGAGCACACCCAGTAATGATTTGACCTGCCATACTCCTTATATTAAGCAGACACACTTGCTGTGTGTTTGGGTGAGGAGATAGGGTACTCCTTCTAGAGATCTCATATTCTGAGCAGGCTTCCCCAAAAGGTTTCCTTAGACACAGATGTTGTATCATCTTACACTATGCACCATTCATAGGTCACATGACACCCCAGCAACACAGGGCACTGTCACATGCTTTTACACAAGGCCACACCAGATTAGGAATTAAATCAACCCTTTGTTTTGCACATAAACACACTACATTGAGTTCTAATCTGTCCTCAAATATTCCTTCCTTGAATAGTCCTTGCCAAAATCTTGCTGATGGGGTTGGTTGGGTTGTGAAAAAATATACAGCATTTACAGACTCTTCAATACTGATATAACTTGTATCATACAAGACGTGAGGGGTGCAGAGTAGACCATCAATAATTATTGGTATATTGGTAAAATATGTAAAACCTGTGAGTTTATTAGATACCAATCTGCTTGACAAAGGTAAATAAACAACAGATTGAAAGTAAGTATTATGTGTCCTTAGACTAGTAGATTTACACTTATGGAGATGAGGAACTGAGTCGGCCTTCGCTCTGCAGTTATCCCACATAGATCTTGTATACAGTGCTCAGGCAGGCAGGCCTAGCTTTAAACCATTGCTTTAGAGAGTAAGGGAAGGGAAATCAATGCAGCCTCAGAGAAGCCACCAAGCTAGCTTGGCATAGAGGAAACTGTCAATAGAGAGCTGCATCCTAAGCACTTCAAATGTAAATGTACTCTGCTACAGCACCAACACCAGGAATTTATAATTCATTTCAATGCGGTGAATGTTGTCTGGGAGTCATCCATATATTAAACCATGAATTTAAATAGTCACTTTGATTATATATATACACTACCAGTCAAAAGTTTGGACATACCTATTCATTCAAGGGTTTTTCTTTATTTGAACTATTTTCTACATTGTAGAATAATAGTGAAGACATCAAAACTATGAAATAACACATATGGAATCATCTAGTAACCAAAAAAGTGTTAAACAAATCAATATATATTTTAAATTTGAGATTCTTCAAACAGCCACCCTTTGCCTTGATGACAGCTTTGCATACTCTTGGCATTTTCTCAACCAGCTTCATGAGGTAGTCACCTGGAATGCATTTTAATTAACAGGTGTGCCTTCTTAAAAGTTAATTTGTGGAATTTATTTCCATCTTAATGCGTTTGAGCCAATCAGTTGTGTTGTGACAAGGTAGGGGGGGTACACAGAAGATACCACTATTTGGTAAAAGAACAAGTCCATATTATGGCAAGAACAGCTCAAATAAGCAAAGAGAAACGACAGTCCGATATTACTTGAAGACATGAAGTTCAGTCAATACGGAACATTTAAAGAATTTTGAAAGTTTCGTCAAGTGCAGTCGCAAAAACCATCAAGCGCTATGATGAAACCGTCTCTCATGAGGACCGCCACAGGAATGGAAGACCCAGAGTTACCTCTGCTGCAGAGGATAAGTTCATTAGAGTTACCAGCCTCAGAAATTGCAGCCCAAATAAATGCTTCACATGGTTCAACTAACAGACACATTTCAACATCAACTGTTCAGAGGGGACTGTGTGAATCAGGCCTTCATTGTCGAATTGCTGCAAAGAAACCACTACTAAAGGACACCAATAATAAGAAGAGACCTGCTTGGGCCAAGAAACATGAGCAAATCAAATCAAATTGTATTCGTCACATACACGTGTTTAGCAGATGTTATAGCGGGTGTAGCGAAATGCTTGTGCTTCTAGCTCCGACAGTGCAGTAATATCTAACCATTTCACAACATATACCCAATACACACAAAACTAGTAAGGAATGGGATTTAAGAATATATACATATATGGACAAGCAATGACAGAGCTGCATGGACTAAGATACAGTAGAATATTATAGACTAGAATGCAGTATATACATATGAGATGAGTAGTGCAAGATATGTAAACATTATTAAAGTGACTAGTGTTCCATTTCATAAAGTGGCCAGTGATTTCAATAGGCAGCAGCAGCCTCTAATGTGCTAGTGATGGCTATTTAACAGTCTGATGGCCTTGAGATAGAAGTTGTTTTTCATTCTCTCGGTCCCAGCTTTGATGCACCTGTACTGACCTCGCCTTCTGGATGATAGCGGGGTGAACAGGCAGTGGCTCAGGTGGTTGATGTCCTTGATTATCTTTTTGGCCTTCCTGTGACATCGGGTGTTGCATGTGTCTTGGAGGGCGGGTAGTTTGTCCCCGTTAATTCGTTCAGCAGAACGCACCACCCTCTGGAGAGCCCTGCGGCTGTGGGCGGTGCAGTTGCCGTACTAGGCGGTGATACAGCCTGACAGGATGCTCTCAATTGTGCATCTGTAAAGGTTTGTGAGGGTTTTAGGTGCTAAGCCAAATTTCTTCAGCCTCCTGAGGTTGAAGAGGCTCTGTTGCGCCTTCTTCACCACACTGTCTGCGTGGGTGGACCATTTCAGTTTGTCGGTGATGTGTACGCCAAGGAACTTGAAGCTTTCCACCTTCTCCACTGCGGTCCTGCCGATGTGGATAGGGGGGTGCACCCTCTGCTGTTTCCTGAAGTACACAATCATCTCCTTTGTTTTGTTGATGTTGAGTGAGAGGTTATTTTCCTGGCACCACACTCCCAGAGCCCTCACCTCCTCCCTGTAGGCGGTCTCGTCATTGTTGGTAATCAAACCTACTACTGTTGTGTCATCTGCAAACTTGATGATTGAGTTGGAGGCGTGCTTGGCCACGCAGTCATGGGTGAACAGGGAGTACAGGAGGGGGCTGAGCACGCACCCTTGTGGGGCCCCAGTGTTGATGATCAGCGAAGTAGAGATGTTGTTTCCTACCTTCACCACCTGGGGGGCGGCCAGTCAAGAAGTCCAGGACCCAGTTGCACAGGGCGGGGTTCAGAACGAGGGCCTCGAGCTTAATGATGAGCTTGGAGGGTACTATGGTGTTGAATGCTGAGCTATAGTCAATGAACAGCATTCTTACATAGGTATTCCTCTTGTCCAGATGGGATAGGGCAGTGTACAGTGTGATGGCGATTGCATCGTCTGTGGATCTGTTGGGGCGGTAAGCAAATTGAAGTGGGTCTAGGGTGACAGGTAAGGTAGAGGTGATATGATCCTTGACTAGTCTCTCAAAGCACTTCATGATGACAGAGGTGAGTGCTACAGGGCGATAGTCATTTAGTTTAGTTACCTTTGCTTTCTTGGGTACAGGAACAATGGTGGCCATCTTGAAGCATGTGGGAACAGCAGACTGGGAAAGGGAGAGATTGAATATGTCCATAAACACACCAGCCAGCTGGTCTGAACATGCTCTGACGACGCGGCTAGGGATGCCGTCTGGGCCGGCAGCCTTGCGGGGGTTAACATGCTTAAATGTCTTAATCACGTCGGCCATGGAGAAGGAGAGGCCACAGTCCTTGGTAGTGGGCCTCGTCAGTGGCACTGTGTTAACCTCAAAGCGGGCAAAGAAGGTGTTTAGCTTGTCTGGAAGCGAGACGTCGTTGTCGGCGACGTGGCTGGTTTTCTTTTTGTAGTCCGTGATTGTCTGTAGACCCTGCCACATACGTCTCGTGTCTGAGCCGTTGAATTGCGACTCCACTTTGTCTCTATACTAATGTTTTGCCAGTTTAATTGCCTTGCGGAGTGAGTAGCTACACTGTTTGTATTCTGCCATATTCCCAGTCACCTTGCCATGGTTGAATGCGGTGGTTCGCGCTTTTAGATTTGCGCGAATGCTGCCATCTATCCACGGTTTCTGGTTAGGGTAGGTTTTAATAGTCACAGTGGGCACAACATCACCTATACACTTCCTGATAAACTCAGTCACTGTTTCAGTGGATTCGTCTAAATTATTTTCGGAAGCTACCCGGAACATATCCCAGTCCGCGTGATCAAAACAATCTTGAAGCGTGCATTCCGATTGGTCAGACCAGCGTTGAATAGTCCTTAGCACGGGAATTTCCTGTTTGAGTTTCTGCCTATAGGAAGGGACAAGCAAAATGGAGTCGTGGTCAGATTTGCCGAAAGGAGAGCGGGGGAGGGCCTTATAACCATCCCGGAAGTTTGAATAGCAATGGTCGAGGGTTTTAGCAGCGCGAGTACAACAGTCGATATGTTGATAGAACTTCGGCAGCCTAGTCCTCAAATTTGCTTTGTTAAAATCCCCGGCTACAATAAATGCAACCTCAGGATGTGGTTTCCAGTTTGCATAAAGTCCAGTGAAGTTCTTTGAGGGCCGTCGTGGTATCGGCTTGAGGGGGGATATACACGGCCGTGACTATAACCGAAGAAAATTCTCTTGGGAGATAATACAGTCGGCATTTGATTGTGATACTCTAGGTTGGGTGAACAGGAGGACTCGAGTTCCTGTATGTTACTACAATTACACCATGAGTCGTTAATCATGAAACACACACCTCCGCCCTTCTGCTTCCCGGAGTGATATTTATTTCTGTCTGCGCGATGAACTGAGAACCCATCTGGCTGGACCGATTTCGACAGAATATCCCAAGAGAGCCATGTTTCTGTGAAACCGAGTATGTTACAGGCCTTGATGTCTCTCTGGAAAGAAATACTTGCCGTAGTTCGTCGACTTTGTTAACCTAAGATTGAACATTAGCGAGTAGGATACTTGGAAGTGATGGGTGGTGTGCGCGCCTCCTAAGTCGAACCAGCTGGCCGCTCCGAGTGCCTATCCTCCGCCGGCGATGTTTTGGGTCAGCCGCTGGAATCAGTTCAGTTGCCCTGGGGAGAGCAAACAAAGGATCTGCTTCGGGAAAGTCGTATTCCTGGTCGTAATGCTGGTGAGTTACCGCCGCTCTGATATCCAATAGTTTTTCCCGGCTGTATGTAATGATGCAAAACACTTTCTGAGCTAATAATGTAAAAAATTATACATAAAAAAAACAAAATACTGCAAAGTTTCCTAAGAGCTAGTCGCGAGGCCGCCATCTTCGTCGGCGCCAGGATCAAACATTAGACAGGTGGACATTAGACAGGTGGACATTTGTCCTTTGGTCTGGAGTCTAAATTTGAGATTTTGGGGTCAAGCCGCTGTGTCTTTGTGAGACGCGGTGTGGGTGAACGGATGATCTCCGCATGTGTAGTTCCCACCATAAAGCATGGAGGAGGAGGTGTTATGGTGTGGGGGTGCTTTGCTGGTGACACTGTCTGTGATTTATTTAGAATTCAAGGCATACTTAAACAGCATGGCTACCACAGCATTCTGCAGCGATACACCATCCCATCTGGTTTGAGCTTAGTGGGACTATCATTTGTTTTTCAAAAGGGCAATGACCCAACACACCTCCAGGCTGTGTAAAGGCTATTTGACCAAGAAGGAGAGTGATGGAGTGCTGCATCAGATGACCTGGCATCCACAATCTTCCGACCTCAACCCAATTGAGATGGTTTGGGATGAGTCGGACGGCAGCGTGAAGGAAAAGCAGCCAACAAGAGCACAGCATATGTGGGAACTCCTTCAAGACTGTTGGAAAAGCATTCCAGGTGAAGCTGGTTGAGAGAATGCCAAGAGTGTGCAAAGCTGTCATCAAGGCAAAAGGTGGCTATTTGAAGAATCTCAAATCTCAAATATATTTTGATTTGTTTAACACTTTTTTGGTTACTACATGATTCCATGTGTTATTTCATAGTTTTGATGTCTTCACTATTATTCTACAATGTAGAAAATAGTAAAAATAAAGAAAAACCCTTGAATGAGTAGGTGTTTCCAAACTTTTGAGTGGTACTGTATATATATATGATTCTTTATATACACTGGGTGTACAAACATTAAGAACACCTTCCTAATGTTGAGTTAATAATATAATAATATAATATGCCATTTAGCAGACGCTTTTATCCAAAGCGACTTACAGTCATGTGTGCATACATTTTTACGTATGGGTGGTCCCGGGGATCGAACCCACTACCCTGGCGTTACAAACGCCATGCTCTACCAATTGAGCTACAAAAAATTAAGAGACCACTGCACATTTTCTTAAATCAGCATCTCTACATGTATGACAGCCATTCCATTCCAGTGTCTGTTGAATTCCAACACAGGTACACCTCATTCTACTGAATTAGGTACTGATTAGGTGATCACCTGAACCAAATCTTATTTAACGAGGAAAAGTATAAAAACCACTGCAGTGGTCATCACTATCCTCTTGCAATAGGACCAGCTGGATGGCAAAAACAGTGCTAATAGTACCTCAAAAGTAATATTAATAAAAAAATAACTATTGACCATGCCAAGAGTTGAAAAGGAAAGTTGAGTGAGGAAAAGAAGGGTTCAATTCTGGCTTTACTGGCAAAGGGATACAGTGAGCATCAGGTTGCTTCCATCCTTAAAATGTCAAAGACGGCAGTTCATAAGAACAAGGTCAAGCAGCAGACATTGGGGACAACAAAGCTACAGACTGGCAGAGGGCAAAAACGACTCTACTGACCGGGATGACCGCCAACTCATTCGAATGTCACTCAACAACCGTAGGATGACATCAAGTGACCTACAAAAAGAATGGCAAATGGCAGCTGGGGTGAAGTGCACGGCGAGGATGGTTCGAAACAGGCTCCTAGGGGCAGGGCTCCTTCGTGCAAAGCTAGAAAAAAGCCCTTCATCAATGAGAAGCAAAGAAGAGCCAGGCTGAGGTTTGCAAAAGACCATAAGGATTGGACCGTAGAGTCCAATTTTCAGCTTTGCCCAACACCTGGTCGTCTAATGGTTAGACGGAGACCTGGAAAGGCCTACAAGCAACAGTGTCTCGCACCCACTGTGAAATTTGGTGGAGGATCGGTGATGATCTGGGGGTACTTCAGCAAGGCTGGAATTGGGCAGATTTGTCTTTGTGAAGGACGCATGAATCAAGCCACGTACAAGGTTGTCCTGGAAGAACACTTGCTTCCTTTTGCTCTGACATTGTTCCCCAACTCTGAGGATTGGTTTTTCCAGCAGGACTATGCGCCATGCCACACAGCCAGGTCAATCAAGGTGTGGATGGAGGACCACCAGATCAAGACCCTGTCATGGCCAGTCCAATTTCCAGACCTGAACCCCATTGAAAACTTCTGGAATGTGATCAAGAGGAAGATGGATGGTCACAAGCCATCAAACAAAGCCGAGCTGCTTGAATTTTTGCGACAGGAGAGGCATAAATTCACCCAACATCAATGTGAAAGACTGGTGGAGAGCATGCCAAGACGCATGAAAGCTGTGATTGAAAATCAGGGTTATTCCACCAAATATTGATTTCTGAACTCTTCCTAAGTTAAAACATTAGTATTGTGTTGTTTAAAAATTAACATGAACTTATTTTCTTTGCATTATTAGAGGTCTGACAACACTACATATTTTTTGTTATGTTTTGTTTGTTATTTTGACCAGTTGTCATTTTCTGCAAATAAATGCTCTAAATGACAATATTTTTATTTGGAATTTGGGAGAAATGTTGTCAGTAGTTTACAGAATAAAACAAAAATGTTATTTTTACCCAAACACATACCTATAAATAGTAAAACCAGAGAAATTGATAATTTTGCAGTGGTCTCTTAATATATACAGTGGGGAAAAAAGTTTTTAGTCAGCCACCAATTGTGCAAGTTCTCCCACTTAAAAAGATGAGAGAGGCCTGTAATTTTCATCATAGGTACATGTCAACTATGACAGACAAATTGAGGAAAAAAAATGCAGAAAATCACATTGTATGATTTTTAATGAATTTATTTGCAAATTATGGTGGAAAATAAGTATTTGGTCACCTACAAACAAGCAAGATTTCTGGCTCTCACAGACCTGTAACTTCTTCTTTAAGAGGCTCCTCTGTCCTCCACTCGTTACCTGTATTAATGGCACCTGTTTGAACTTGTTATCAGTATAAAAGACACCTGTCCACAACCTCAAACAGTCACACTCCAAACTCCACTATGGCCAAGACCAAAGAGCTGTCAAAGGACACCAGAAACAAAATTGTAGACCTGCACCAGGCTGGGAAGACTGAATCTGCAATAGGTAAGCAGCTTGGTTTGAAGAAATCAACTGTGGGAGCAATTATTAGGAAATGGAAGACATACAAGACCACTGATAATCTCCCTCGATCTGGGGCTCCATGCAAGATCTCACCCCGTGGGGTCAAAATGATCACAAGAACGGTGAGCAAAAATCCCAGAACCACATGGGGGGACCTAGTGAATGACCTGCAGAGAGCTGGTACCAAAGTAACAAAGCCTCCCATCAGTAAAACACTATGCCGCCAGGGACTCAAATCCTGCAGTGCCAGACGTGTCCCCCTGCTTAAGCCAGTACATGTCCAGGCCCGTCTGAAGTTTGCTAGAGTGCATTTGGATGATCCAGAAGAGGATTGGGAGAATGTCATATGGTCAGATGAAACCAAAATATAACTTTTGGGTAAAAACTCAACTCGTTGTGTTTGGAGGACAAAGAATGCTGAGTTGCATCCAAAGAACACCATACCTACTGTGAAGCATGGGGGTGGAAACATCTTTGGGGCTGTTTTTCTGCAAAGGGACCAGGACAACTGATCCGTGTAAAGGAAAGAATGAATGGGGCCATGTATCGTGAGATTTTGAGTGAAAACCTCCTTCCATCAGCAAGGGCATTGAAGATGAAACGTGGCTGGGTCTTTCAGCATGACAATGATCCCAAACACACCGCCCGGGCAACGAAGGAGTGGCTTCGTAAGAAGCATTTCAAGGTCCTGGAGTGGCCTAGCCAGTCTCCAGATCTCAACCCCATAGAAAATCTTTGGAGGGAGTTGAAAGTCCGTGTTGCCCAGCAACAGCCCCAAAACATCACTGCTCTAGAGGAGATCTGCATGGAGGAATGGGCCAAAATACCAGCAACAGTGTGTGAAAACCTTGTGAAGACTTACAGAAAACGTTTGACCTGTGTCATTGCCAACAAAGGGTATATAACAAAGTATTGAGAAACTTTTGTTATTGACCAAATACTTATTTTCTACCATAATTTGCAAATAAATTCATAAAAAATACTACAATGTGATTTTCTTGATTTTTTTTTCCTCATTTTGTCTGTCATAGTTGACGTGTACCTATGATGAAAATTACAGGCCTCTCTCATCTTTTTAAGTGGGAGAACTTGCACAATTGGTGGCTGACTAAATACTTTTTTTCCCCACTGTATATATATATTTAAATATACACACAGTATATATCGAATGCAAAGAAAATATGTATCCTCCCCATGAGCATCTTACTCAGATTAAGGCAGAGAGCAGGGAAATGGTCATGAAAGGATCTGATGACTTTCCTTTGACTAAAAGGTACATCTTTGAGTAACTTCAGGGACAAACAGTTAAGTGCCAAATTGAGAGGTTTAATACCTTGGTGACTTACATATGAGGATGATGCATTAAGCACTGCATTAACCTGATGCTGTAATATTATGATTCCAATCAGCATTCCTAGGCGCACCTCTCTTAATAGAGTCTTGATACTTGGGAAGGAAGGATACATTGTTAAACCTGTTGAGAATGGAAGCTAAATGAGATACTGTAAATGGGACAAGGTGTCTCTGAGGACCTGCTTTGATCTCAGCAAATATGTGATAAAATACTTTCAGAAATTAATTATGCATGCACACTGGGATCGCAAATTCCACTAGTTCACTAGATTTGACTGTCCCCAACCCCCTCTCATTCTGGACCCAATTTACACATGATGCACATATATACAGTTTGAGTCTTTCTTGCTCGTAAAAGCTATTACGACTGCAAATAATTACATACTTGAACAATTGTCATTTTATCAGATAACATACTGTATAACTTTTTGGAGGAGATATACAGTGAGGGGAAAAAAGTATTTGATCCCCTGCTGATTTTGTACGTTTGCCCACTAACAAAGAAATGATCAGTCTATAATTTTAATGGAAGGTTTATTTGAACAGTGAGAGACAGAATAACAACAAAAAAATCCAGAAAAACGCATGTCAAAAATGTTATAAATTGATTTGCATTTTAATGAGGGAAATAAGTATTTGACCCCCTCTCAATCAGAGAGATTTCAGGCTCCCAGGTGTCTTTTATACAGGGAACGAGCTGAGATTAGGAGCACACTTAAAAGGGAGTGCTCCTAATCTCAGTTTGTTACCTGTATAAAAGACACCTGTCCACAGAAGCAATCAATCAGATTACAAACTCTCCACCATGGCCAAGACCAAAGAGCTCTCCAAGGATGTCAGGGACAAGATTATAGACCTACACAAGGCTGGAATGGGCTACAAGACCATCGCCAAGCAGCTTGGTGAGAAGGTGACAACAGTTGGTGCGATTATTCGCAAATGGAAGAAACACAAAAGAACTGTCAATCTCCCTCGGCCTGGGGCTCCATGCAAGATCTCACCTCGTGGAGTTGCAATGATCATGAGAACGGTGAGGAATCAGCCCAGAATTACACGGGAGGATCTTGTCAATGATCTCAAGGCAGCTGGGACCATAGTCACCAAGAAAACAATTGGTAACACACTACGCTGTGAAGGACTTAAATCCTGCAGTGCCCGCAAGGTCCCCCTGCTCAAGAAAGCACATATACATGCCCGTCTAAAGTTTGCCAATGAACATCTGAATGATTCAGAGGAGAACTGGGTGAAAGTGGTGGTCAGATGAGACCAAAATCGAGCTCTTTGGCATCAACTCAACTCGCCGTGTTTGAAGGAGGAATGTTGCCTATGACCCCAAGAACACCATCCCCACCGTCAAACACGGAGGTGGAAACATTATGCTTTGGGGGTGTTTTTCTGCTAAGGGGACAGGACAACTTCACCGCATCAAAGGGACGATGGACAGGGCCATGTACCGTCAAATCTTGGGTGAGAACCTACTTCCCTCAGCCAGGATATTGAAAATGGGTTGTGGATGGGTATTCCAGCATGACAATGACCCAAAACACAAAGCCAAGGCAACAAAGGAGTGGCTCAAGAAGAAGCACATTAATTAATTAATTAATTAATATGCCATTTAGCAGACGCTTTTATCCAAAGCGACTTACAGTCATGAGTGCATACATTTTTGTGTATGAGTGGCCTAGCCGGTCCTGGAGTGGCCTAGCCAGTCTCTAGACCTTAATCCCATAGAAAATCTGTGGAGGGAGCTGAAGGTTCGAGTTGCCAAACGTCAGGCTCGAAACCTTAATGACTTGGAGAAGATTTGCAAAGAGGAGTGGGACAAAATCCCTCCAGAGATGTGTGCAAACCTGGTGGCCAACTACAAGAAACGTCTGACCTCTGTGATTGCCAACAAGGGTTTTGCCACCAAGTACTAAGTCATGTTTTGCAGAGGGGTCAAATACTTATTTCCCTCATTAAAATGCAAATCAATTTATAACATTCTTGACATGCATTTTTCTGGATTTTTTTGTTGTTATTTTGTCTCTCACTGTTCAAATAAACCTTCCATTAAAATTATAGACTGATCATTTCTTTGTCAGTGGCCAAACGTACAAAATCAGCAGGGGATCAAATACTTTTTCCCCTCACTGTATGTATGTATGTATGTATGTATGTATGTATGTATGCATGCATGCATATATATATATATATATATATATATATATATATATATATCTCTCTATCTCAATGTTTTGGATATACATAAAGAGACACTTGTGACAAAGAAGCCCAAACCCAACATACTTTTTATTTGGAAGAGTCCGATAAAACAGGCAATATGAAGAAATATTCCATAAAGATTATTTTCAAAAGGCTTTCTTTTTCTTAAATTCAGAGGATGCCAAAAAGAGAATAGTGACAATATAGTCCTAGTAATTATAATAAGGTCACTGTAATCGAAGGTAGCTCTTGCAGAGTTCATGGTCCCTAATGTCCCCCCAGCCCCCGTTCTTCACGTGGGGCGCCACCCCCCCTGCCCCGTTAGCCGGAAGTCTCTTAGTAATCAGCAGGTTCTTGGGGAACAGCTGATGGCTGCTGCTCTGAAGGATGTTCTCTATCTTGGTCTTTTGGCTTGACGGCATACACACAGACTTCTTGTGGTGCATCCCGCAGTCCCCGGCGTGGAAGACCCGAGGCGCCTCGCTCACCATGACCTTCCAGTAGGAGGGCAGGCAGGTTACGGTCAGGTGCTGCAGGGACCAGTCCCAGTTGTAGTCGTCATAGGTGCAGAAGGCGTCGGTGCATTGGATAAGCTTCTGGTAGGTCTCCCTGCTCAGAGCCATGCCCATGTTGTGCTCGGTGGACTTCCAGGCTTTCACCTCCACCTTGTTGGCTTTACTTGCGTAACTAATGTGGCCGTAGCTCCCCAGAGACAGGATGTCACAGTCAGGGCAATTCTCCCTCTTCAGGATCGACATCAGCTTGAGGAGGTGGAGGAAGTCCGGGGAGAGGAAGTGGTCCTCCTCAATGAGAAGCACCAGACCCCGGTGGTCCTTCAGGGCCCGGATCCTGTCCCACACAAAGTGCAGCTTCCACCACCAGTGGTGCTTGGTCTGGGAGAACTTGGCCTCGCGGTAGTGACCGAACGAGTCGGGGTACTCTGCGTTGATGCAGTCCAGCTTTAAGGCGTCTATCTTGGAAATGTCTCTGGGGCAGTCCCTGGGGTCGTGGCCCGGGAACTCCTGGGGGTACAGCTGGATGCTGAAGGGAAAGAAGATCTGGAGGACCTGGCAGAAGTCCACCGAGGCCACCACCTGGTTGATCTCTGGGGACCAGAAGTCGTGGCTGAAGATGAGCAGGATGTTCTCCACGCCCCTGGCCTTCCTCAGACTCTCCACCAGCAGTCTCAGGTAGTCTGGTCTGTTGTGCACCTGGACCACCACCACCAGATCGTCCTTCTTCCTCGCTGCCCTGAACTTCTCCTCATGTCTCACTGTCTGGTCGAAGTTGAGCTGGAACACAATGCCACGGTAGACCAGGGTGGTGTTGTCCACCTCCGGTTTTACCTCCTTCCCCAGGTGCTTTTCGGGGTGGTTATTCGGGTGTGTCTCGTTGGCAGGTGCTACAGGTGCGATGGGTGGTACGATAGGTCTCCGGCTGACTGCAGACGTGGCCTGCGGCTGTACCTGTACCTGGCTACTGCTGCTTCTCCTTGCCACCTCAGCCTCTTTCGGGACCACCACTCTACTGCTCTTCTTCAGCTTCACACTGGTCCAGAAGGCAAGGCCACACACCACCACCACCAGTGTCAGTATCACCACCTGGACATAAAATACATATCATATCCCATGCCCGGTTTTGGACTCATTGGCATCGTTATTTCTATTCTCTTTTTTGATTTAAAGATACAGTAAGATTATTTATTTGTATTTATTATGGATCCCCAAGTAAGAGTTCATATGAGTTTACATTAGTTAATAACTTATTGAATCATTCAATTAATCCAGTGGGTCCTGCTTCTTCAGCAGAACTAAATATGTCACAATAAATGACGTTTTATTGTCTATTACTGTTTTCAAATACATTTGTTTTGTTGGTGCCATTTAAAACATGCCCAGTACAGAAACATGCAGCACATACACATGACTTGGGACTCGTCGTGTATTGTACCTTCCTCTTGTAGACTCGGAATCTCATGATAGGCAGTCACCCCCTTTGGGAACAGAGAGGAGTTGATTGTAGAGAAACTGAAAAAGGCAGGTTTGCAAGTTCTAATGGCACTGCTGTGCTTGGGGGAGGCAGGCAGGCAGGCAGGCAGGCAGGCTTGGTAGAAAACGGCTTCAAATTGTGTTGGTTGCTAACGCTTGTTGCTTGCTGCTAGTGCTCATTTTTGGAATGTAGACATGGGTCTTTGTGGAATGTAAGTGATGCCAGGTGAGAGTCCCATAAGGCATGTTGGTCTCTGACAGTCAGCAGGGTAGCGGTGTGCATGGAACCCACTGGAAGACAAAATAAGAGAAAATTATTAAAGCAATTGTACTATTTCTTATTGTCTGTACTAAACATGGTTGATTTATTAAATGCAACATGCATACATACCATCAATAATAAAACAATTGCTGTTACGGAGTCATAACTTGTTTTATGATAAGAGCTGATACAGTGCATTCTGAAAGTATTCAAACCCCTTGACTTTTTCCACATTTTGTTACGTTACAGCCTTATTCTAAAATTGATTAAATTGTTATTTTCCCTCATCAATCTACACACAATAGACCATAATGACAAAGCAAAAACAGGTTTTTAAACATTTTTGCAAATGTATTAAAAATAGAAAAATGAAATATCACATTTACATACGTATACTTTATTGAAGCACTTTGGCAGCGATTACAGCCTTGAGTCTTCTTGGGTATGACGCGACAAGCTTGGCACACCTGTTTCTCCCATTCTTCTCTGCAGATCCTCGCAAGCTCTGTCAACTTGGATGGGGCGCGTCACTGCACTACTATTTTCAGGTCCCTCCTGAGATGTTTGATCGGGTTCAAGTCCGGGCTCTGGCTGGGCTACTCAAGGACATTCAGACTTGTCCCGAAGCCACTAATGCGTTGTCTTGGCTGTGTGCTTAGGGTCGTTGTCCTGTTGGAAGGTGAACCTTCGCCCCAGTCTGAGGTCCTGAGCGCACTGGAGCATGTTTTCATCAAGGATTTCTCTGTACTTTGCTCCGTTCATTTTTCCCTCGATCCTGACTAGCAGTGAAAAACATCCCCACAGCATAATGCTGCCACCACGTTTCACCGTAGGGATGGTGCCACGTTTCCTCCAGACGTGACGCTTGGCATTCAGGCCAAAGATTTAAATCTTGGTTTCATCAGACCAGAGAATCTTGTTTCTCATGGTCTGAGAGTCCTTTAGGTGCCTTTGACAAACTCCAAGCAGGCTGTCATGTGCCTTTTACTGAGGAGTGGCGTCCGTCTGGCCACTCTACCATAAAGGCCTGATTGGTGGAGTGGTGCAGAGATGGGTGTCCATCTGGAAGGTTCTCCCATCTCCACAGAGGAACTCTGCAGCTCTGTCAGAGAGACCATCAGGTTCTTGGTCACCTCCCTGAACAAGGCCCTTCTCCCCAGATTGCTCAGTTTGGCCAGGCGGCCAGCTCTAGGAAGAGCCTTGGTGGTTCCAAACTCCTTGCATTTAAGAATCAAATCAAATCAAATCGAATGATGGACTCCAATCAAGTTGGAGAAACATCTCAAGGATGATCAATGGAAACAGGATGCACCGGAGCTCAATTTCAAGTCTCATAGCAAAGGGTCTGAATACTTATGTAAATAAGGTATTTCTAGTTTTTTTTAAATATATATATACACTAACGGTCAAAAGTTTTAGAACACCTACTCATTCAAGGGTTTTTCTTTATTTTTACTATTTTCTACATTGTAACTACATAAAAACTATGAAATAACACATTTGGAATCATGTAGTAACCAATCAAAATATATTTTATATTTGAGATTCTTCAAATAGCCACCCATTGCCTTGATGACAGCTTAGCACACTCTCGGCATTCTCTCAATCAGCTTCACCTGGAATGCTTTTCCAACAGTCTTGAAGGAGTTCCCACATATGCTGAGCACTTGTTGGCTCCTTTTCCTTCACTCTGACATCCGACTCATCCCAAACCATCTCAATTGGGTTGAGGTCGGGGGATTGTGGAGGCCAGGTCATCTGATGCAGCACTCCATCACTCTCCTTCTTGGTCAAATAGCCCTTACACAGCCTGGAAGTGTGTTGGGTCATTGTCCTTTTGAAAAAAAAATGATAGTCCCACTAAGCCCAAACCAGATGGGATAGCGTATTGCTGCAGAATGCTGTGGTAGCCATGCTGTTTAAGTGTGCCTTGACAGTGTCACCAGCAAAGCACACCCACACCATAAAACCTCCTCCATGCTTTACGGTGGGAAATACACATGCAGAGATAATCTGTTCACCCACACCGCGTCTCACAAAGACACGGCGGTTGGAACCAAAAATCTCAAATTTCGACTCCAGACCAAAGGACACATTTCCACCAGTTTTTAATGTCCATAGTAGTGGTTTCTTTGCAGGAATTTCACCATGAAGGCCTGATTCACACAGTCTACTCTGAACAGTTGATGTTGAGATGTGTCTGTGAATAATTTATTTGGGCTGCAATTTCTGAGGCTGGTAACTAATGAACTTATCCTCTGCAGCAGAGGTAACTCTGGGTCTTCCATTCCTGTGGCAGTCCTCATGAGAGCCAGTTTCATCATAGCGCTTGATGGTTTTTTACCAAATAGGGCTATCTTCTGTATACCCCCCCTATCTTGTCACAACACAACTGATTGGCTCAAACTCATCAAGAAGGAAAGAAAATCCTCAAATTAACTTTCAACAAGGCACACCTGTTAATTGAAATGCATTCCAGGTGACTACCTCATGAAGCTGGTTGAGAGAATGCCAAGCGTGTGCAAAGCTGTCATCAAGGCAAAGGGTGGCTATTAGAAGAATCTCAAATATAAAATATATTTTGATTTGTTTAACACTTGTTTGGTTACTACATGATTCCATGTGTCATTTCATAGTTTTGAAGTATTCACTATTATTCTACAATGTAGAAAATAGTTTTAAAAAATAAAATAAAAAAATTGAATGAGTAGGTGTTCTAAAACTTTTGACCGGTAGTGTACATTTTTGCTTTGTCATTATGGGGTATTGTGTGTAGATTGATGAGGAAAATGTTTTATTTAATCATTTTTAGAATAAGGCTGTAACTTAACAAAATGTGGAAAAAGGTAAGGGGTCTGAATACTTTCCAAATGCACTGTAAGTGACAACCCATCTACAAAATGCACCACTGCCAACGCCCCTGACAAAAACATTCCCCATAACCAGTAGCCTAAATCTCAAACTGTAAGATACATAATTTAGGCCTAATACTTTATCTATCTTCACAAAGTATCTGCAGCCAGTCATCACGATTTAGATTCTTAATTTAGACACACTAGCCCTCCCATACCAGCCTGTGCTCCACTTTAACATTCTATGATTAGTTCTCTATTCTCTTATCTTTGCAGCGTTTCTTGGTTGAACTAGCTCATCCCTGTCTACTGCCCAGAGGCACTGTCACAATCAATACACATATCAATACATCCACAAAATGGGAAGCTGAATAGCCTTCGCACTGGATCACAGACTCCCTTGCCTAAAACACAGCAATAATATGTATTTTTTTTTGTTGCAAAACATGCACTTCAAATAGACTGTAGCTAACAGCCTATGGTGTCCTTATGTACTTAACAGTGTACATTACACGCCTGTTATGCTGACTTTCACTACATGACGCGATACACACACAGTTAACAAGATGTAGAGCTAAACTAGCCACCGCCTATCATTTCAAACTAGACCGTTTTCTTATGTTTCTGAACATTAATGTAATAAACATTTTGGTCGTATAACATGTCCTCCTTCCCATGGCCCCCGTTGGTCAAGAAGGAAATGGGTGTTCTCTAGCCAAATCTAGTTAATGTAAGTTAAACTAGCTTCCTTCTCCCTACACTAGCAATCGTCTTGTTAGCGCCTGGACTCCAGGCTGGTGCGGGGGACACCGACATCAAACCACGGCACCAACCCCATTTCGCTCGAGATTCGTGCCGTGTAGCGTTACATACACAACTAGTTAGCTAGCTATATTTAGTAGCTTAAACATTGTTTACCGAGTGATGTTATGGAAGCTACTAGCCATGTAGCTAGCTAGCTAGCAAGCTAAATGTGTATCATAGTTAGCTGGAGCAAGCGTATTATATTTAAAAGCAAGCACTCCATAGTCGCGCCTCAGTCATTGGCCAAAACAGACTGTCGCAATAAGCTTCATAGTGTGGAAAAAAATGCGTTTGAATAGTTACCTAAAATAGTAGTCGTGCTATGCAGCTTTCTCTGCCGAAATTAACAGTGCGATGAATCGAGGTATTCATTCTCCTCCATCCCTTCTCACCTGCTCCCAATTTCTGGGGGAAATAACACATTAGCAAGCTAGCTAACGTTGGCACAAAGTACCAAATACGGAACCACTGCCTAGCTTTGTCTCCCACAATGCATTACTCCGGAGGGGCTCTCAATACATAAAAAAATGAATTGATATATTAGGCTAGTGTGCTACAATGTTGCATTAAACTGAACCATTGAATTGTAGATAAACTTATAAACAATGTAACAATATGGAGATCTTACATGTAGTCGGTATAATATTTCTTTAGAATTAGTAGTTTGTTTGAACAATAGATAAATAAAGGCTTCTTCTGATCTGTTTTATTTTTTTAAAATTATATAGGCCACTATGATAATCATCTAAACCAGTTAGATATTATTGTCGGTATATGAAATTATTCTTGATTATATTCTATACAAAAGACAGGCAAAACGAATATCACTACTAGACTAACTTTAGGCCATTATTGTTCGATATTCAAGAAATCATGAAAAATAAATGATGGTCCTACTGGCATTACTTTACATTTCAAAGTGGGAAAGTATCCAAAGGATTTTTACTGGAACACTTCTGTGTTGGTAGTTGTTGTACACAGTATGTTCTGTTGGATTTGTTGTTCTTATTAAATACTAATTGCACTATGAAACAAATAAAATATGGTACTTGCTATTGATTGACATACTATTGGTATAATTATATTTCTTACCGTTTTTTTAAATCACTTTGGTGCAATTTTCACAAGTAAGTGGTACATTTTCACAACTCTAAGCACTAAAATCAAATCAGATCATCAAAATGGCTCATGTTTCAAAACTAAGCACATTTTCAATACACTAAGTCAATTGTTGATAACACCAAATCACTCAATTTGGATACATATTCAATCTTAGTATCTGCTTTTCAAAATGCAACATTCACTTTACTTTTGATATGCTTTTCTTGTCATTTGTTAACAATACAATTAACTATATAACTTAATCAAACTGCTCAAAATTGATAACTAACTACTGAACCAGGAAGTTGGGGGGGGGGGGGGGGGGGGGGGGGGGCAGGTAGCTGACTATTGGTGGCAATTCAGCAGCTTGATGGTCTTGGGGTAGAAGCTATTGGCCAGTCTTACAGTTTTTGCCATGATGCTCCTATACTGCCCGCGCCTGAGTGATGGAAACGGGAAGAACAGGCCATGGATCGGGAGGCTGGGGTCCCTGATGATCTTCTTGGCCTTCCTGCGACACCTGGTGTTGTAGGTGTCCTGGAAGGCAGTCAGTACCACCCTCTGAGCGTACCACTCTCTGTAGCGCCTTGCGGTCTGCGGCGGTGGAGTACCAGGCTGTGATGTAGCCCGACAGTATGCTCTCGATGGTGCTCCTGTAGATCACTGTGAGAGCCCTCGGGGACAAGCTCAATTTCTGAATGGGGTTGTGCCCAGCCTGGTTCCTCCTGAAGTCCACAATCAGCTCCTTTGTTTTTCTGACATTGAGGGAGAGGTAGTTTACCTGGCACCAAGCCGTCAGAGTGCCTACCTCCTCCCTGTAGGCTGTCTCGTTGTTGTTGGTAATCAGGCCTACTACTGTCGTGTCTTCAGCAAACTTGATGATGGCGTTGGAACTGTGTGAGGCCACGCAGTCGTAGGGGTGGCCCGTCAGGAAGTCCAGGACCCAGTTGCATAGGGAGGAGTTCAGTCCCAGGGCCGTGAGCTTTGTGGTGAGCTTAGAGGGCAGTGTGCAGTACAATGGCGATTGCGTCGTCCGTGGATTTGTCAGGGCGTTAAGAGAATTGGAGCGGGTCGAGTGTGTCGGGGAGGGAGGAGGTGAGGGGTCTTTGACTAGCCTCTAAACCCGCTGAATTGTGTAGTGTACAATGCACTGCTGAAATACCTGGGTTATACACTCACCAACCAATTTATTAGGTACACCACCCCGTTCACTCAAATAGATCGCTCCTACAGACAGTGAGTAACGTGGCCATGGCTTGCTATATAAAGCGCAGGCAGACAGGCATTGAGGCATTCAGTTACTGTTCGATTGAACGTTAGAATGGGCAAAACGAGTGACCTAAGCGACTTTAAGCGTGATATGATCGTCGGTGCCAGGCGCGCCGGATCCAGTATCTCAGAAACAGCCGCCCTCCTGGTCTTTTCATGCACGACAGTGTCTCTAGGGTTTACCAATGGTGCGACAAGCAAAAAACATCCAGTTAGCAGAAGTCCTGTGGGCGAAAACAGCTCGTTGATGAGAGAGGTCGAAAGAGAAGGGCAAGAATCGTGCAAGCTAACAGGCGGCCACAAACAGACAAATAATGGTGCAGAACAACAGTGGTGTGCAAAACGGCACCTCGGAACACACAACTCGTCGGTCGTTGTCAAGGATAGTCTATTGAAGCAGACGACCACACCGGTTTCCACTTCTATTCGCTAAAAACTAGATGAAGCGGCCCCAGTGGGCATGCCCCAGGTTTACCTCCACTGTACTCATATCCTTCCATATCCTTGTCTTTTACATAATGCCCTGAATCTATTCTACAACGCCCGGAAATCTGCCCCTTTTTTTCTCTGTACCCAACGCACTAGAAGACCAGTTCTTAAAGCCTTTAGCCGTATCCTTATTCTACTCATCCTCTGTTCCTCTGGTGATGTAGAGGTTAACCCGGGCCTGTAGCCCCCAGTATCACTCCTACTCCCCAGGCGTTATCATTTGTTGACTTCTGTAACCATAAAAGCCTTGGTTTCTTGCACGATAACATCAGAAGCCTCCTCCCTAAGTTTGAGCTATTCACTGCATTAGCACACTCATCCAACCCTGATGTTGGATGAAGGCCACCAAAAATTCAGAAATGTCCATCCCCAACTACAACATTTTCCATCTCGATAGAACTGCCAAAGGGGTGGGGTTGCAATCTACTGTAGAGATAGCCTGCAGAGCTGTATCATACTATCCAGGTCTGCGCCCAAACAGTTTGAGATTCTACTTCTAAAAATCCACCTTTCCAGAAATAAGTATTTCACTGTTGCCGCTTGCTACAGACCCCCCTCAGCCCCGAGCTGTGCCCTGGACACCATTTGTGAACTGATTGCCCCCCATCTATCCTCAGAGTTCGTACTGCTTGGTGACCTAAACTGGGATATGCTTAACACCCCGGCCAACCTACAATCTAAACTAGATGCCCTCATTCTCACACAAATTATCAACAAACCTACCAGGTACAACCCTAAATCCGTAAACATGGGCACCCTCAAAGATATCATCCTGACAAATGTACCCTCTAAATACACCTCCGCTGTCTTCAACCAGGATCTCAGCGATCACTGCCTTATTGCTTGCGTCCGTAACGGGTCCGCGGTCAAACGACCACCCTCATCACTGTCAAACGCTCCCTAAAACACTTTAGCGAGCAGGCCTTTCTAATTGACCTGGCCCGGGTATCCTGGATGGATATTGACCTCATTCCGTCAGTAGAGGATGCCTGGTTGTTCTTTAAAAGTGCTTTCCTCTCAATCTTAAATAAGCATGCCCCATTCAAAAAATTCAGAACTAAGAACAGATATAGCCCCTGGTTCTACTCAGACTTGACTGCCCTTGACCAGCACAAAAACATCCTGTGGTGTACTGCATTAGCATCAAACAGCCCCCGCGATATGCAACTTTTCAGGTAAGTCAGGAACCAATATACACAATCAGTTAGGAAAGCAAAGGCTAGCTTTTTCAAACAGAAATTTGCATCCTGTAGCAGTTTTGGGACATTGTAAAGTCCATGGAGAATAAGAGCACCTCCTCCCAACTGCCCACTGCACTGAGGCTAGGAAACACTGTCACCACCGATAAATCTACAATAATCGAGAATTTCAACAAGCATTTTGCTATGGCTGGCCATGCTTTCCACCTGGCTACCACTACCCCGGCCACCAGCTCTGCACCCTCCGCTGCAACTTGCCCATGACTCCCCCGCTTCTCCTTCACACAAATTCAGACAGCTGATGTTCTGAAAGAGCTGAAAAATCTGGACCCCTACAAATCAGCTGGGCTAGACAATCTGGACCCTTTCTTTCTAAAATTAGCTGCCGAAATACTCGCAACCCCTATTACTAGCCTGTTCAACCTCTCTTTCGTAACGTCTGAGATCCCTAGAGATTGAAAAGCTGCCGCGGTCATCCCCCTCTTCAAAGGGGGTGACACTCTAGATCCAAACTGTTACAGACCTATATCCATCCTACCCTGCCTTTCGAAAGTATTTGAAAGCCAAGTAAACAAACAGATCACCGACCATTTCGAATCCCACCATACCTTCTCCGCTATGCAATCCGGTTTCCGAGCTGGTCATGGGTGCACCTCAGCCACGCTCAAGGTCTTAAACGATATTATAACCGCGATCGATAATAGACAGTACTGTGCAGCCGTCTTCATCGACCTGGCCAAGGCTTTCGACTCTGTCAACCACCGCATTCTTATTGGCAGACTAAATAGCATTGGTTTCTCAAATGACTGCCTCGCCTGGTTCACCAACTACTTCTCAGATAGAGTTCAATGTGTCAAATCGGAGGGCCTGTTGTCTGGACCTCTGTCAGTCTCTATGGGGGTGACACAGGGTTCAATTCTCGGGCCGACTCTATTCTCTGTGTATATCAATGATGTCGCTCTTGCTGCTGGTGACGCTCAGATCCACCTCTATGCGGACAACACCATTATGTATACATCTGGCCCTTCTTCTTAACAAACCTCCAAACGAGCTTCAACGGCATTCAACACTCCTTCCGTAGGCTCCAACTGCTCTTAAACACTAGTAAAACGAAATGCATGCTCTTCAACCGAACGCTGCTGGCACCCGCCCACCCGACTAGAATCACTACTCTCGGCGGGTCTGATCTAGAGTATGTGGACAACTACAAATACCTAGGTGTCTGGTTAGACTGTAAACTCTCCTTCCAGACTCACATTAAGCATCTCCAATCAAAATTTAGATCTAGAATCGGCTTCCTATTTCACAACAAAGCCTACTTCACTCATGCTGCCAAACATGCCCTCGTAAAACTGACTATCCTACCGATCCTTGACTTCGGCGATGTCATTTACAAAATAGCCTCCAACACTCTACTCAGCAAATTGGATGTAGTCTATCACAGTGCCTTACGTTTTGTCACCAATGCCCCATATACTACCCACCATTGTGACCTGTACGCTCTTGTTGGCTGGCCCTCACTACATATTCGTCGCCAAACCCACTGGCTCCAGGTCATCTATAAATCACTGCTAGGCAAATCCCTGTCTTATCTTAGCTCACTGGTCACCATAGCAACACCCACCCGTAGTCTGCGCTCCAGCAGGTATATCTCACTGGTCATCCCCAAAGCCAACACCTCCTTTGGCCGCCATTCCTTCCAGTTCTCTGCTGCCAATGACTGGAACGAACTGCAAAAATCTCTGAAGCTGGAGACTCTTATCTCCCTCACTAACTTTAAGCGTCAGTTGTCAGAGCAGCTTACCGATCACTGCACCTGTACACAGCCATTCAGAAATTAGCCCACCCAACTACCTCATCCCCATATTGTTATTTATTTTGCTAATTTGCACCCCAGTATCTCTATTTGCACAGCATCTTTTGCACATCTATCATTCCAGTGTTAATATGAAATTGTAACTATTTTGCACTATGGCCTATTTATTGCCTTACCTCCATAACTTACTACATTCGCACACACTGTATATATATTTTCTGTTGTATTTTTGACTTTATGTTTTGTTTTACCCCATATGTAACTCTGTGTTGTTGTTTTTATCACACTGCTTTGCTTTATCTTAGCCAGGTCGCAGTTGTAAATGAGAACTTGTTCCCAACTGGCTTACCTGGGTAAATAAAGGTTAAATAAATAATAAAATAAAAAAATGCGATCACCAACACTGGACAGTTAAGGAGTGGAAAAGCATTGCCTTGAACATGACAGCGAGTTCCGTTTACTTGAGTGGCCTGCGCAGTCCACAGACCTAAACCTAATAGAGCATCTTTAGGATGCAATGGCACGGGCTGTTCGCAACATGAATGTACCGCCGTCCAATCTGCAGCAACTGCGTGATGCGTCAGCATGGACCAACATCCCTGTGGAACGTTTTCGACACCTTGTAGAATACCCCGAAGAATTCAGGCTGTTCTGGAGGCAATGGGGGGTCCGACCCGGTACTTGGTGTACCTAATAAACTGACCAGTGAGTGTATATAACAATACATTCCACTAATTATCTGAAATGTATTGATACACTGCAATCTGATGAGTTTCAAGCGAGACAGCCGATACTGTATCAGTTGACAAGTCACGTAGAAAAGTTGATCTTGTATAATGTTGCATGGGGCAGAAATGCCGTACAACACCGTGCTACTTTTTTACAGTAGCCAACTCCTTTACAACACCCCTATTTCTGATGATTTGTCCTACATATTTACTGTATAAGGATAATGAAATGTAAGACTGACATATTTGTCAACATGCTCACAACCTGCCATTGGATACAAATTATTTAAACAATTCTGCATGTCAAGTTATAGTCAAATACTGTATGGAAAATGATGTTTACCATATACTATTCTTTCTATTCAGCACTTTTAAAAAAACAGTTTTGAAATGTGCATCTTGTATTTTTTGCTACTGGATTAAATGGTAGTTAAAATGACAAAATGCTGAACCTATTTTGCATTAATGACTCAGGGGTGAAAGATGTGTGAAAGCCCAATTATTGCACAATCAAAGGTTATGAAAGTAAGATAGGGGGCATTACTGTTTTCAGCTTAGTTTTTTTACGAAGAGTTTTTCAAATTTACCACTTATACTGAAAAAATATAAACGTGTTGGTCCCATGTTTCATGAGCTGAAATAAAAGATCCAATAAATGTTCCATACGCACAAAAAGCTTATTTGTCTCAAATTTTGTGCACAAATTTGTTTACATCCCTGTTAGTGAGCGTTTCTCCTTTGCCAAGATAATCCATCCACCTGACAGGTGTGGTATATCAAGAAGGTGATTAAACAGCATGATCATTACACAGGTGCACCTTGTGCTGGGGTCAATAAAAGGTCACTCTAAAATGTGCAGTTTTGTCACACAACACAATGCCACAGATGTCTCAAGTTGAAGGAGCTGTGCAATTGGCATGCTGACTGCAGGAATGTACACCAGAGCTGTTGCCAGATAATTGAATGTTCATTTCTCTACCAGAAGCTGCCTCCAATGTCATTTTAGAGAATTTGGTAATACGTCCAACCGGCCTCACAACCACAGACCACGTGTAACCACGCCAGCCCAGGACCTCCACATCCAGCTTCTTTACCTGAGTGATCGTCTGAGACCAGCCACCCAGACAGCTGATGAAACTGAGGAGTATTTATGTCTGTAATAAAGCCATTTTGTGGGGAAAAAGTCATTCTGATTGGCTGTGCCTCGCTCCCCAGTGGGTGGGCCAGTCTCCCAAGTGGGTGGGCACCCACGGCAGCACCCCTGCCAAGTCATGTGAAATCCATAGATTAAGGCCTAATGAATTTATTTACAGCCTTATTCTAAAATGGATTTTTTTTTTTATCATCAGCAATCTACACACAATACCCCATAATGACAAACAGGTTTCTAGAAATATTTGCAAATGTATTAAAAATCAAAAACAGAAATACCTTATTTACATAAATATTCAGATCCTTTGGTATGAGACTCGAAATTGAGCTCAGGTGCATCCTGTTTCCATTTATCATCCTTGAGATGTTTCAACAACTTGATTGGAGTCCACCTGTGGTAAATACAATTGATTGGACATGATTTGGAAAGGCACACACCTGTCTATATAAGGTCCCACAGTGGACAGTACATGTCAGTGCCAAAACCAAGCCATGAGGTCGAAGGAATTGTCCGTAGAGCGCCGAGACAGGATTGTGTTGAGGCACAGATCTGGGGAAGGGTACCAAAACATTTCTGCAGCCTTGAAGGTCCTCAAGAACACAGTGGTCTCCATCATTCTTAAATGGAAGAAGTTTGGAACCAATAAGACTTCCTAGAGCTGGCCGCCCGGCCAAACTGAGCAATCTGGGGAGAAGGGCCTTGGTCAGGGAGGTGACCAAGAACACAATGGTCACTCTAACAGAGCTCTAGTCTCTCAGACCATGAGAAACAATATTCTCTGGTCTGATGAAACCAAGCGGCAGGGACTGGGAGACTAATCAGGATCGAGGCAAAGATGAACGGAGCAAAGTACAGAGATTCTTGATTAAAACCTGCTCCAGAGCGCTCAGGATGTCAGACTTGGTCGACGGTTTACCTTCCAACAGGACAACGACCCTAAGCACACAGCCAAAACGACACAGAAGTGGCTTCGGGACGTCTCTGAATTAGCCAATCTTCAATCATTTGGAACGAAATGGCGCCAGAGAAGATGGCTGCCGTTTTACAGCCGTCTAACCAATTGTATTATTATGTGTGTTTTTCCGCGTTATTTGTAATTTATTTTGTACATAATGTTTCTGCCATCGCCTCTTATAACCAAAATGAGCTTCTGGATATCAGGACAGCGATTACTCACCTCGTATTGGACTAATCATTTTTCTTTAACGAGGCGGCCGCGAATGATATCCTACAGACACCCGACAAGGCCCAAATCCCCGTCATTCGCATTAGGAAGAGACAGAGATATCGTGGACGTAGGTCGGGGTGCCTTGTAAGGATCCGACGGCGAGCGAGTAAACTGCCGCTCCCATCAATCCTATTAGCCAATCTTCAATCATTGGAAAATAAATTGGATGACCTAAGACTACGGTTATCCTACCAACGGGACATTAAAAACTGTAATATCTTATGTTTCACTGAGTCGTGGCTGAACGACGACATGGATAACATACAGCTAGCGGGCTATACGCTACATCGGCAGGATAGAATGGCTGACTCCGGTAAGACAAGGGGTGGCGGTCTGTGTATATTTGTAAACAACAGCTGGTGCACAAAATCAAATACTAAGGAAGTCTCGGGGTTTTGCTCGCCTGAGGTAGAGTATATTATGATAAGCTGTAGACCACACTATTTACCAATTGAGTTTTCATCTATATTTTTCATAGCTGTCTATTTACCACCACAAACCAATGCTGGCATTAAGATTGCACTGAATGAGCTGTATAAGGCCATAAGTCAACAGGAAAACGCTCATCCAGAGGCAGCGCTCCTAGTGGCCGGGGACTTTAATGCAGGGAAACTAAAATCCGTTCTACCTAATTTCTACCAGCATGTTAAATGTGCAACCAGAGGAAAAAAAACTCTAGACCACCTTTACTCCACACACAGAGACGCATACAAAGCTCTCCCTCGCCCTCCATTTGGCAAATCTGACCATAACTCTATCCTCCTGATTCCTGCTTATAAGCAAAAACTAAAGCAGGAAGCACCAGTGACTCGGTTAATGAAAAAGTGGTCAGATGACGCAGATGCTAAGCTACAGGACTGTTTTGCTAGCACAGACTGGAACATGTTCCGGGATTCTTCAGATAGCATTGAGGAGTACACCACATCAGTCACTGGCTTCATCAATAAGTGCATCGATGATGTCGTCCCCACAGTGACGGTACGTACATACCCCAACCAGAAGCCATGGATTACAGGAAACATCCGCACTGAGCTAAAGGGTAGAGCTGCCGCTTTCAAGGAGCGGGACTCTAACCCGGACGCTTATAAGAAATCCCCCTATGCCCTCCGACGAACCATCAAACAGGCAAAGAGTCAATACAGGACTAAGATTGAATCGTACTACACCGGCTCTGACGCTCGTCGGATGTGGCAGGGCTTGAAAACGATTACAGACTACAAAGGGAAGCACAGCCGCGAGCTTCCCAGTGACACAAGCCTACCAGACGAGCTAAACCACTTCTATGCTCGCTTCGAGGCAAGCAACACTGAAGCATGCATGAGAGCACCAGCTGTTCCGGATGACTATGTGATCACGCTCTCCGTAGCCGATGTGAGTAAGACTTTTAAGCAGGTCAACATTCACAAGGCCGCAGGGCCAGACGGATTACCAGGACGTGTACTCCGAGCATGTGCTGACCAACTGGCAAGTGTCTTCACTGACATTTTCAACATGTCCCTGACTGAGTCTGTAATACCAACATTTTTCAAGCAGACCACCATAGTCCCCGTGCCCAAGGACACTAAGATAACCTGCCTAAATGACTACCGACCCGTAGCACTGACGTCTGTAGCCATGAAGTGCTTTGAAAGGCTGGTCATGGCTCACATTAACAGCATTATCCCAGAAACCGTAGACCCACTCCAATTTGCATACCGCTCCAACAGGTCCACAGATGATGCAATCTCTATTGCACTCCACACTGCCCTTTCCCACCTGGACAAGAGGAACACCTACGTGAGAATGCTATTCATTGACTACAGCTCAGCATTCAACACCATAGTGCCCTCAAAGCTCATCACTAAGCTAAGGATCCTGGGACTAAACACCTCCCTCTGTAACTGGATCCTGGACTTCCTGACGGGCCGCCCCCAGGTGGTAAGGGTAGGTAACAACACATCTGCCACACTGATCCTCAACACGGGGGCCCCTCAGGGGTGCGTGCTCAGTCCCCTCCTGTACTCCCTGTTCACCCATGACTGCATGGCCAGGCACGACTCCAACACCATTATTAAGTTTGCCGACGACACAACAGTGGTAGGCCTGATCACCGACAACGATGAGACAGCCTATAGGGAGGAGGTCAGAGACCTGGCCGTGTGGTGCCAGGATAACAACCTCTCCCTCAACGTGACCAAGACAAAGGAGATGATTGTGGACTGCAGGAAAAAAAAGAGGACTGAGCACGCCCCCATTCTCATCGACGGGGCTGTAGTGGAACAGGTTGAGAGCTTCAAGTTCCTTGTCCACATCACCAACGAACTATCGTGGTCCAAACACACTAAGACAGTCGTGAAGAGGGCACGACAAAGCCTATTCCCCCTCAGGAGACTGAAAAGATTCGGCCTCCGACCGCAAGGCACTACAGAGGGTAGTGCGTACGGCCCAGTACATCACTGGGGCCAAGCTTCCTGTCATCCATGACCACTATACCAGGCGGTGTCAGAGGAAGGCCCTCAAAATTGTCAAAGACTCCAGCCACCCTAGTCATAGACTGTTCTCTCTGCTACCGCACGGCAAGCGGTACCGGAGTGCCAAGTCTAGGTCCAAAATACTTCTCAACAGCTTCTACCCCCAATCCATAAGACTCCTGAACAGCTAATCATGGCTACCCAGACTATTTGCACTGCCCCCCCACCCCATCTTTTTACGCTGCTGCTACTCTGTTAATGATTTATGCATAGTCACTTTAACTCTACCCACATGTACATATTACTTCAACTACCTCAACTAGCCGGTGCCCCCGCACATTGACTCTGCACCGGTACCCCCCTGTATATATAGCCTCCCTACTGTTATTTTATTTTACTTCTGCTCTTTTTTTCTCAACACTTTTTTGTTGTTGTTTTATTTTACTTTTTTATTAAAAATAAATGTACTGTAATGTCTGCACCTGTTGTATTCGGCGCATGTGGCCAATAACATTTTATTTTATTTGATTTGAATGTCCTTGAGTGGCCCAGCCAGAGCCTGATCGGACATCTCTGGAGACACCTGAAAATGTAAAATCGCTGTGCAGCAACCTGACAGCGCTTGAGAGGATCTGCAGAGAACAATGGGAGAAATTCCCCAAATACAGGTGTGCCAAGCTTGTAGCATCATACCCAAGAAGAATCGAGGCTGTAATCGCTGCCAAAGGTGCTTCAACAAAGTACTGAGCAAAGGGTCTGAGTATTGAAAAATAGATGCTGAACGTACAGGTTAAATCCGCATTCGCTCCAGATGGCGCGATTGATGTGTTGATGTTGCTGCTGCAGGTTGTTAGCGTCTTCTAGCGGTGTACTACAACAATGCACGCAACGCGATGTTTCCCGCTATGCATTGTGGGCGGAAAGAAGCAGAGTTTTATTTACGCATGCGCACCCGTCTCCCTTCCTTTTCGACATTCTACTCGAACGAGACAAGATGGGACATCAGAGCCTCTACTGGAGTCACCCCAGAAAATTCGGTCAGGGATCCCGATCCTGGTCAGTGTTGTTCAATATATTGTTTAGTATTTCTTATTCCATTTCAGAGTTCGGTAGGTTTTCACAGACCCCAAATGCTTATTGTACAATTCGAACCACATGGAGGCTTCGCTCGACCTAATATGGCGGCTGATGTGCATTAACGCAGGGCCCTCACATTCTTCTCGCACGTTAAAGTTAGCAATTTCTAGTAATATATTTATAGTAAAAATGTATTTATTTGAGCCATCAATATACCCCTCAATCTGAATGTTGCCGGGTTATCCACTGCTACAACTTATTGTCCTATATAATTAGCAACTAGTTAGTAGCTACAGTAGCCAGTTTAGTCGGCTTGAAGTTAACATTGGCTATGGGGAAAACTGATGGCGGCTAACCAGATATCTGGGTGAGTTTTTAAGAGCTTGAACATCCTGGACAATTTTATTAAATCGTCTTCGCCATGTTTATCCAATACTTTCGTCATGTTTTTCAGCCGGGTATGCTCCAACAGACACGGCCTGATCCGTAAATACGGGCTCAACATGTGCCGCCAGTGCTTCAGGCAGTACGCGAATGACATCGGCTTTGTCAAGGCAAGTATTTGTTTGCACTGTACTCTAGCAAATGTAACTGTTAGTCACCGTTGGCTAGTTGTTGATTCTAACGATGCTTTATGCTAATATAAGGGGTGACAAGAATGTAACACATTCATCCTTTGGAAAGATGCACACTACAAGGGATTTAACAAAGATGGGTTACATTAGTTGGCTAAATACTTTATTTATTTCATAATTCATAGGCTACCACATTTAATTGTTTTCCACAATAACAATTTAACAGTAACATTTTGTAGTACATTAATCTTAACCCTCTTTTATGTACACAGCTGGACTAACTACATTGGATGCTGAAGGTTCCCCATGGGATGCGAAACCAACATGGGATGTTGCAGTATTGCAAATAAATGTTTTCTTTAGTCCTACATAGTTGTCTTGTTTTTTGTTGATCTACACTCACTCATTCCACTGAGTGAGTGGAATGAGGTTTTCACGCCACCCTTGTACTTCATTAATGAATTAAGGTCACTAATTAGTAAGGAACTCCCCTCACCTGGTTGTCTAGGTCTTTAATTGAAAGGAAAAACTAAACCCTCAGACACGGGAATGAGTTAGATTGTTATTCAACCGGTCTATCCTGAGTCACAATGTCACACATGGGTTTACGTAAAGTGTGGACCGTACAATCTAGAGTTCCAATTCTTAGGTTATGGCCACTTGTATTAAGCTGATACCATGGTTAACTAATTCAAACATTGTTTGGCTGAAAGTATTGTTTTCTTGCTAGTATTGTGGTAGAGCTTTGAAACCTCTCTGGATAAACTCGAGGGCGGCTGCAAGTGATCACTCCTGTTGTGTACCAGTACTTGAGGTTTAAGTAATTTGACAGATTTGTTAGATATATATGGATGTTTACACAGGCAGCCCAATTCTGACATTTATTTTTCTACTAATTGGTCTTTTGATCAATCACAGATTTTTCAGAGCTAACCTGATTGGTCAAAATACCAAATAGCGAAAAGCGAAGTTGGCTGCCTGTGTTAACGCAGCGTGCTTTGTCAATTTCCGGTTTGAAAAACAAAACAAACATGCTGAGTGCAGTTGTAAAACCTTTCTGAGTGTAATTGATCCTGGTTGGTAGCAAATTACATTCATGGTGCCCGCTCACACATTGAGTGGTGTTAATATCACCTGAAGTGTACACTTGTAAACTATAAGCATTCACTACTTTCCTCTAAAAGCACCATATTTCTTTTCAAATTAGTGAAGGGATTGAACAAGTGCACACTGGGAGGAAAGAGAATTGGTATGTCACAAGGTTTTTTCAACCAGGTGGGCGCGGATGATGTGATCTTTCATAGTGTGATAATCGTAAACAATGACATTCTCTAAACTACTAAAGGCTTTGGAAAACTAGGAGTAACTGAGGATGTGGTGTATTGACCTCACTTGCCTGATCACCTTTGTGCATTTACATTTAAGTGAAATGTAATTTACAATGTTTATAATACTGCCTCGTAAAATGTATAATCATTTAAAAAGTAAATAGCTTTGATTTGAAAGGTGTCTGAGACAGGCCTATACTGAAGAAAAATATGAATGCAACAATTTCTAAAATGTCAGAGTTACAGTTCATATACGGAAATCAGTCAAAATAAATGAGGCCCTAATCTATGGATTTCACATGGGGGTGCAGCCATAGGCCCACCCACTGGGAAGCCAGCCCCAGCCAGTTTGTGAGTTTTTCCCCACAAAAGGGCTTTATTACAGACAAATATTTGGAGGCAGTTTATGGTAGAGAAATGAACATTCAATTATTTGGCAACACCTCTGGTGGACATTCTTGCAGTCAGCATGCCAATTGCACGCTCAAGACTTGAGACATCTGTGGCGTTGTGTTGTGACAAAACTGCACGTTTTAGAGTGACCTTTCAATGTGCACCTGTGAAATGATCATGCTGTTTAATCACCTTGATATGCCACACCTGTAGGTGGATGGATTATCTTGGCAAAGGAGAAATGCTCACTAACAGGAATGTAAACAAATTTGTACACAAATAAGCATTTTGTGTATATGGAACGTTTTGTATTTCAGCTCATGAAACATGGGAACAACACTTTACGTGTTGCGTTTATATTTTTGTTCAGTGTACATGCGAGTCGTTCTGTGTGGGTCGATGTCTATGTCAGTCTTTGTGTGAATGATCTTTTTCTGCCACTAGATGGCAGAGACGCTGTATTTTTAAATGTATCCTACCAATGTATTGTTGTGGAGGTGCGCAGGGCCCACCCCTTGCAGGCACCCAGTCTCTCTCAATGCAAAGTGCTTTATTGGCATGGGAAACATGATTACAATGCCAAAGCAAGTGAAATAGATAAACTAGTGAAATAAACAATATCAAATGAACAGTAAACGTTACACTCACAAAAGTTTGTCAAATGCCTATGTACAGTGTTGTAATGTGCAAATAGTTGAAGTACAAAAGGGAAACTAAATAAAGATAAATATGCAACCTGGTCTCAGAGCATGTCGTATTATTGTGTATGTAAATCCACAACACTCCATTTTTAGTATGATATCAAATTTTATTTGCCACATGGGCCGAATACAACAGCTGTAGGTAGACCTTACAAGCCCTAACCAACAATGCAGTTTTAAGTAAAGAAAAAAAGTCTTAAGTAAAAAATAGATAAGTAACAAATAAACAGATAAAATAACAGTAGGGAGGCTATATACATGGGGTACCGGTACAGAGTCAATGTGCAAGGGGGACCGGTTAGTCGAGGTAATTGAGGTAATATGTACATGTGGGTAGAGTTAAAGTGACTATGCATAGATAATAAACAGAGTAGCATCAACGTAAAAGGGGGTGGGGTGGGGGGTGGGGTGGGGGGTACAATGCAAATAGTCCGGGTAGCCAGGATTAGCTGTTCAGGAGTCTTATGGCTTGTGGGTAGAAGCTGTTAAGAAGCCTTTTGGACCAAGACTTGGCGCGCCAGTACTGCTTGCCGTGTGGTAGCAGAGAGAACAGTCTATGACTAGGGTGGCTGGAGTCGTTGACATTTTTTCGTATAGTATGTATTAAATTGTGGCTGTACATCACCCATTTCGTGTGATTTGTTATGAATTACAATTCATATAATGTTACGAATTTGCAAAACATACAATATGTTACGACTTTGCAAAACGTACAACAGTGCATTCGGAAAGTATTCAGACCCCTTGACTTTTTCCACATTTTGTTGCGTTACAGCCTTATTCCAAAATTCATTAAATATTGTTTTATTCTCATCAATCTACACACAATGCCCCATAATGACGAAGTGGCAGGAGGTTAGGAAGTACAGCTCAGTTTCCACCTCATTTTGTGGGCAGTGTGCACATAGCCTGTCTTCTCTTGAGAGCCAGGTCTGCCTTTGGCTGCCTTTCTCAATAGCAAGGCTATGCTCACTGAGTCTGTACACAGTTAATGCTTTCCTTAATTTTGGGTCAGTCACAGTGGTCAGGTACTCTGCCACTGTGTACTCTCTGTTTAGAGCCAAATAGCATTCCAGTTTGCTCTGTTTTTTTTGGTTAGTTCTTTCTGGTGTTTCAAGTAATTATCTTTTTGTTTTCTCATGATTGTGTTGCTGTCCTGGGGCTCTGTTGGGTTTGTTTGTGTTTCTGAACAGAGCCCCAGGACCAGCTTACTTAAGGGTCTCTTCTCTAGGTTAAGCTCTCTGTAAGTCATGGCATTGTTATGGAAGGTTTGGGAATCGCTTCCTTTTAGGTGGTTGTAGAATTTAACGGCTCTTTTCTGTATTTTGATCATTAGCGGGTATTGTCCTAATTCTGCTCTGCATGCATTATTTGGTGTTTTACGTTGTACCCGGAGGATGTTTTTTCAGAATTCTACATGCAGTCTCAATTTGATTTTTGTCTAATTTTGTGAATTCTTGGTTGGTGAGCAGACCCGAGACCTCACAACAATAAAAGGCAATGGGTTCTATAACTGATTCAAGTATTTTTTGCCAGATCCTAATTGGGATGTTGAATTTTATGTTTAGTTTGACGCCATAGAAGGCCCTTCTTAGACAATGATGTGTATGAACCCTGGATGACTGACAGAGGGCGCTGTATTGAAGCCACTGTGAAGCTGTTTTTGTACTTCTCCATTTTGGAATCTTTAGAAATAGATATATTTAATGTCTTAATGTCATGTTTGATAAGTATATTCTATATTCTAAATTATATTATGTGAACAGAACACACACCTGTCTCTCTGTCTCTCTCTGTCGCTCTCTCTCTCTCTATATATATATGCTCGATTTTATACACCTGTCAGCAACGGTTGTGGCTGAAATAGCAGAATCCACTAATTTCAAGGGGTGTCCACATACATTTGTATCATATATACATATATATATATATATATACAGTACCAGTCAAAAGTTTGGACACACTTACTCATTCAAGGGTTTTTCTTTCTTTTTTGCTTTTTCTACATTGTAGAATAATAGTGAAGATATCAAAACTATGAAATAACACATATGGAATCATGTAGTAAACAAAAAATGGTTAAACAAATCAAAATATATTTTATATTTGAGATTCTTCAATTAGCCACCCTTTGCCTTGATGACAGCTTTGCACACTCTTGGCATATGTATTATTTCATAGTTTTGATGTATTCACTATTATTCTACGATGTAAAAAATAGTAAAAATAAAGAAAAATCCTTGAATGAGTAGGTGTCTCCAAACCTTTGACAGGTAGAGTATATATATATATATATATATATATATATATATATATACACAGTGGGGAGAACAAGTATTTGATACACTGCCGATTTTGCAGGTTTTCCTACTCACAAAGCATGGAGAGGTCTGTAATTTTTATCATAGGTACACTTCAACTGTGAGAGACGGAATCTAAAACAAAAATCCAGAAAATCACATTGTATGATTTTTAAGTAATTAATTTGCATTTTATTGCACGACATAAGTATTTGATCACCTACCAACCAGTAAGAATTCAGGCTCTCACAGACCTGTTAGTTTTTCTTTAAGAAGCCCCTCTGATCTCCACTCAATACCTGTATTAACTGCACCTGTTTGAACTTGTTTCTCTGTATAAAAGACACCTGTCCACACACTCAATCAAACAGACTCCAAACTCTCCACCATGGCCAAGACCAAAGAGCTCTCCAAGGATGTCAGGGACAAGATTGTAGACCTACACAAGGCTGGAATGGGCTACAAGACCATCGCCAAGCAGCTTAGTGAGAAGGTGACAACAGTTGGTGCGATTATTCGCAAATGGAAGAAATACAAAATAACTGTCAATCTCCCTCGGCCTGGGGATCCATGCAAAATCTCACCTCGTGGAGTTGCAATGATCATGAGAACGGTGAGGAATCAGCCCAGAACTACACGGGAGGATCTTGTCAATGATCTCAAGGCAGCTGGGACCATAGTCACCAAGAAAACAATTGGTAACACACTATGCCGTGAAGGACTTAAATCCTGCAGCGCCCGCAAGGTCCCCCTGCTCAAGAAAGCACATATACATGCCCGTCTAAGTTTGCCAATGAACATCTGAATGATTCAGAGGAGAACTGGGTGAAAGTGTTGTGGTCAGATGAGACCAAAATCGAGCTCTTTGGCATCAACTCAACTCGCGGTGTTTGGAGGAGGAGGAATGCTGCCTATGACCCCAAGAACACCATCCCCACCGTCAAACATGGAGGTGGAAACATTATGCTTTGGGGGTGTTTTTCTGCTAAGGGGACAGGACAACTTCACTGCATCAAAGGGACGATGGACGGGGCCATGTACCGTCAAATCTTGGGTGAGAACCTCCTTCCCTCAGCCAGGGCATTGAAAATGGGTCGTGGATGGGTATTCCAGCATGACAACGACCCAAAACACACGGCCAAGGCGACAAAGGAGCGGCTCAAAAATAAGCACATTAAGGTCCTAGAATGGCCTAGCCAGTCTCCAGACCTTAATCCCATAGAAAATCTGTGGAGGGAGCTGAAGGTTTGAGTTGCCAAACGTCAGCCTCGAAACCTTAATGACTTGGAGAAGATCTGCAAAGAGGAGTGGGACAAAATCCCTCCTGAGATGTGTGCAAACCTGGTTTCCAACTACAAGAAACGTCTGACCTCTGTGATTGTCAACAAGGGTTTTGCCACCAAGTACTAAGTCATGTTTTGCAGAGGGGTCAAATACTTATTTCCCTCATTAAAATGCAAATCAATTTAGAACATTTTTTACATGCGTTTTTCTGGATGTTTTTGTTGTTATTCTGTCTCTCACTGTTCAAATAAACCTACCATTAAAATTATAGACTGATCATGTCTTTGTCAGTGGGCAAACGTACAAAATCAGCAGGGGATCAAATACTTTTTTCCCCTCACTGTAGTTAATGTACAGTACATTCGTAAAGTATTCAGACCGTATTCAGTTACGTTACAGCCTTATTCTAAAATCTATTAAATCGTTTTTTCCCCTCATCTACACACAATACCCATAATGACGAAGCAAATACAGTTTTTTGAAATGTTAGCAATTTTGCTTAATTTACATAAGTATTCAGACCCTTTACTCAGTAATTTGTTGAAGCACCTTTGGCAGCAATTACAGCCTTGAGTCTTCTTGGGTATGACGCTACAAGCTTGGCACACCTGAATTTGGGGAGTTTCTCCCATTCTTCTCTGCAGATCCTCTCAAGCTCTGTCAGGTTAAATGGGGAGCGTCGCTGCACATCTATTTTCAGGTCTCTCCAGAGATGTTTGAGTGGGTTCAAGTCTGGGCTCTGGCTGGGTTACTCAAGGACATTCAGAGACTTGTCCCGAAGCCACTCCTGTGTTGTCTTGTGTGTGAGCTTAGGGTCGTTGTCCTGTTGGTACGTGAACATTCGCCCCAGTCTGAGTTCCTGAGCGCTCTAGAGCAGATTTTCATCAAGGATCTCTCTGTACTTTGCTCCATTCATCTTTCCCTAGACCTTCACTAGTCTCTCAGTCCCTGCCGCTGAAAAACATCCCGACACCATAATGCTGCCACCACCATGCTTCACCGTAGGGATGATGCCAGATTTCCTCCAGACGTGACGCTTGGCATTCAGGCCAAAGAGTTCAATCTTGGTTTCATCAGACTAGAGAATCTTGTTTCTCATGGTCTGAGAGTCCTTTAGGTGCCTTTTGGCAAACTCCAAGCGGGCTGTCACATGACTTTTACTGAGAAGTGGCTTCCGCCTGGCCACTCTACCATAAAGGCCTGATTGGTGGAGTTCTGCAGAGATGGTTGTCCTTCTGCAAGGTTCTCCCATCTCCACAGAGGAACTCTGGAGCTCTGTCAGAGTGACCTTCAGGTTCTTGATCACCTCCCTGACCAAGGCTCTTCTTTCCCGATTGCTCAGTTTGTCCAGGCGGCCAGCTCTAGGAAGAATCTTGGTGGTTCCAAACTTCTTCCATTTAAGAATGATGGAGGCCACTGTGTTCTTGGGGACCTTCAATGCTGCAGAAATGTTTTGGTACCGTTCCCCACATCTGTACCTCGACACAATCCTGTCTCGAAGCTCTATGGACAATTCCTTCGACCTCATGGCTTGGTTTTTGCTCTGACATGCACTGTCAACTGTGGGACCTTATATAGACAGTTGTGTGCCTTTCCAAATTTACATTTTTACATTTTAGTCATTTAGCAGAAGCTCTTATCCAGAGCGACTTACAGTTAGTGAGTGCATACATTATTTTTTAAACATTATTTTCATACTGGCCCCCCGTGGGAATCGAACCCACAACCCTGGCGTTGCAAACGCCATGCTCTACCAACTGAGCTACATCCCTGCCGGCCATTCCCTCCCCTACCCTGGACGACGCACGGCCAATTGTGCGCCGCCCCATGGGTCTCCCGGTTGCGGCCGGCTACGACAGCGTGCAATTGGCATGCTGACTGCAGGAATGTCCACCAGAGCTGTTGCCAGATAATTGAACGTTCATTTCTCTACCATAAGCCAGCCCCAGCCAGTCAGAGTGAGTTTTTCCCCACAAAAGGGCTTTATTACAGACAAATACTCGTTGGAGGCAGCTTATGGTAGAGAAATGAACATTAAATTATCTGGCAACAGCTCTGGTGGACATGCCTGCAGTCAGCATGCCAATTGCACGCTCCCTCAAGACTTGAGACATCTGTGGCATTGTGTTGTGACAAAACTGCACATTTTAGAGTGACCTTTCATTGACCCCAGCACAATGTGCACCTGTGAAATGATCACGCTTTTTAATCACCTTCTTGATATGCCACACCTGTCAGGTAGATGGATTATCTTGGCAAAGGAGAAATGCTCACTAACAGGAATGTAAACAAATTTGTGCACAACATTTAAGAGAAATAAGCATTTTGTGCATATGGAACGTTTTGTATTTCAGCACATGAAACATGGGATCAACACTTTACATGTTGCGTTTATATTTTAGTTCAGTGCGATTCGATCTGTGTGTGGGTCGATGTCAAGTCAGTCTTTGTGTGAATTATTATTTTCTGCCACTAGATGGCAGAGACGCTGTATTTTTAAATGTTTCCTACCAATGTATTGTTGTGGAGGTGCGCAGGGCCCACCCCTTGCAGGCACCCAGTCTCTCTCAATGCAAAGGGCTTTATTGGCATGAGAAACATGATTACAATGCCAAAGCAAGTGAAATAGATAAACTAGTGAAATAAACAATATAAAATTAACAGTAAACGTTACACTAACAAAAGTTTGTCATATGGCTATGTACAGTGTTGTAATGTGCAAATAGTTGAAGAACAAAAGGGAAAATAAATAAAGACAAATATGCAACCTGGTCTCAGAGCATTTCATATTATTGTGCATGTAAATGAACAACACTCCATTTAGTATGATATAAAATTGTATTTGCCACATGTGCCGAATAAAACAGGTGTAGACCTTACAGTGAAATGCTTACTTACAAGCCCTAACCAACAATGCAGTTTTAAGTAAAAAATAGATAAGTAACAAATAAACAGATAAAATAACAGTAGGGAGGCTATATACACGGGGTACCGGTACAGAGTCAATGTGCAAGGGGGACCGGTTAGTCGAGGTAATTGAGGTAATATGTACATGTGGGTAGAGTTAAAGTGACTATGCATAGATAATAAACAGAGTAGCAGCAACGTAAAAGGGGGTGGGGCAATGCAAATAGTCCGGGTAGCCAGGATTAGCTGTTCAGGAGTCTTATGGCTTGGGGGTAGAAGCTGTTAAGAAGCCTTTTGGACCTACACTTGGCGCTCCGGTACCGCTTGCAGTGCGGTAGCAGAGAGAACAGTCTATGACTAGGGTGGCTGGAGTCTTTGACAATTTTTAGGGCCTTCCTCTGACACTGCCTGGTATAGAGGTCCTTGATGGCAGGAAGCTTGGCCCCAGTGATGTACTGGGCCGTACGCACTACCCTCTGTAGTGCCTTGTGGTTGGAGGCCGAGCAGCTGCCATACCAGGCAGTGATGCAACCAGTCAGGATGCTCTCGATGGTGCAGCTGTATAACTTTTTGAGGATCTGAGGACCCATGCCAAATCTTTTCAGTCTCCTGAGGGGAATAGGCTTTGCCGTGCCCTCTTCACGACTGTCTTGGTGTGTTTGGACCATGATAGTTTGTTGGTGATGTGGACACCAAGGAATTTGAAGCTCTCAACCTGCTCCACTACAGCCCCGTCGATGAGAATGGGGGTGTGCTCGGTCCTCTTCTTCCTGTAGTCCACAATCATCTCCATTTTCTTGATCATGTTGATTGTTGAGTGTCTTGGTTTTATGTAGAGAATAATACAAAATGCCCTGAGACCACGTTGTGAGTTGAAATCCCATTAAAATGCTGCGTGCATTACACCACTTTGCCTGAGGGGGCAGCTGTGCACCACAGCTGAAACCCAACAAGCCAAGACAATAGGCTTGGAACGTTCAAAGAGTGAGTCGACGGGGGCCTGCCCAGCTCCCTGGGGAGAGGCTCTCTACCCATTGTTAAGAAATACATGCAAATGCCGACTGATAAGAGTCAGCCTTGATAAGGCTGTCAGCTGGGACATAGCTAATTGAATGCTGCACGCCATTTGAAGTGCTGCACAGAGAGGGAGCAGAGGGGTGAGACCACTGGAAGCTGGGCAGGCCCCTCATCGGGGGGGGGCAGCTAACACCAAACAACGAGGAGGGGACGAGTCAAAGGCTGGACATTATGAAATGGATGTATCAATGATCTGTGTGTGGTGCATGTCTTACCTGATTCCACTGTGAAGTACGTGTGTGTACACTGAGTATACAAAATATTAGGAACACCTTCCTAATATTGAGTTTTCCCTCAGAACAGCCTCAATTTGTCGGGGAATGGACTCTACAAGGTGTTGAAAGCGTTCCTGTCACGCCCTGGCTCTGGGGACACTGTTATGTTGAGCCAGGGTGTGTAATTCTATGTTTGTATTTCTATGTTGGCCTGAGTGACTCCCAATCAGAGGCAACGAGTGTCAGCTGGTTGTCTCTGATTCGGAGCCATATTTAACTGTCTGTCTTTCACTTTGTATTTGTGGTTTCTTGTTCTTATTTGGTTTGTGTTCAAACCGTAGACATCACGTTTTTCGTCTGTTGTTTTGATCGTGTGATCAGTATAATAATAAATATAATGTTCGCATTCAACGCTGCGCCTTGGTCTCTCCCTGACGATCGTGACAGAAGAAACCACCAGAACTGGACCAAGCAGCCTAGTGAGGAGCAGAGTGGGTGGACTTGGCAACAGTGGAGGCAGAGCTTCGACTGGGTCAAGCCGAATGAGGAGCTGAATGGCGGAGATTGGAAGCAGAAGAGCGAGAGTTGGGCGAGAATTATCGAGGCCTGGCCCACGGGGAAGAGAGACTCCCAGAAATTTTTTAGGGGGGGGCTCACGACGTCGGACCAGCAGGAGGCCGCGATAGAGCGGTCCAGCGGGTTGCCAGAGGAGGCCGCCAGGTTACGGGGGCCACTGGTCGAAGAGGGGATGGAGGATGTAGAGGCACGGCGAGAGGTACTGGCGTGTGTTGCCAGTCCGGTCCGGCCCGTTCCAGATCCCGGTGTAGGGCCAGTGGTGTGTCCCCAGTACGGTCCGGTCCATTCCTGCTCCCCGCACCAAGTCAGTGGTGCGTTTCGTCAGCCCTGTCCGGCCCGGTCCTGCTCTCCGCACCAAGTCTGTGGTGCGCGTCGCCAGCCCAGTCCGGCCCATTCCTGCTCCCCGCACCAAGTCTGTGGTGCGTTTCGTCAGCCCTGTCCAGCCCGTTCCTGCTCTCCGCACCAAGTCTGTGGTGCGCGTCGCCAGCCCAGTCCGGCCCATCCAAGCTCCCCGCACCAAGCCAGTGGTGTGCGTCGTCGGTCCGGCACGGCCCGTGCCTGTTCCACTGGTGCCTGGTCCGGCACCGGTCAGATGCGTTACGCCGGAGCTAGAGCAATCCGCTCCATCAGTGTGCAGTCCAGCTCCGGCCAGCGGGGCCAGACCGGACCAGGGGTACTTTGGGGGGTTGGAGAGGGAGTGGGGATCAGGCCCGGAGCCGGATCCGCCGCCAAGGCGGAGTGCCCACCCGGTCCCTCCCCTGTGGTATTTAGTTGGCGCGGTCGGAGTCCGCGCCTTTAAGGGGGGGTACTGTCACGCCCTGGCTCTGCGGACACTGTTATGTTGAGCCAGGGTGTGTAATTCTATGTTTGTATTTCTATGTTGGCCTGAGTGACTCCCAATCAGAGGCAACGAGTGTCAGCTGCTTGTCTCTGATTGGGAGCCATATTTAACTGTCTGTCTTTCACTTTGTGTTTGTGGTTTCTTGTTCTTATTTGGTTTGTGTTCAAACCGTAGACATCACGTTTTTCGTCTGTTGTTTTGATCGTGTGATCAGTATAATAATAAATATAATGTTCGCATTCAACGCTGCGCCTTGGTCTCTCCCTGACGATCGTGACAGTTCCACAGGGATGCTAGCCCATGTTGACTGCAATGCTTCCCACAGTTGTGTCAAGTTGGGTGGATGTCCTTTGGGTGGTGGACCATTCTTGATACACACGGGAAACTGCTGAACGTGAAAAACCCAGCAGCGTTGCAGTTCTTGAAACAAACCTGTGTGCCTGGCACCTACTACCATACCCTGTTCGAAGGCACTTAAATATTTTGTCTTGCACATTCACCCTCTGAATGGCACACATACACAATCCATGTCTCAGTTGTCTCAAGGCTTAAAATTCCTTCTTTAACCTGTCTCCTCCCGTTCATCTACACTGATTGAAGTGAATTTAACAAGTGACATCAATAAGGGATAATAGCTTTCACCTGGATTCACCTTGTCAGTCTATGTCATGGAAAGAGCAGGTGTGTGTGAGATAATGTATAGTCAAAGCAGCATAAGCTGTTGTTACTAATGGATTAGACCAGACACAAGAAGAGACACAGAGAGGACTAATTAATTAGACCAGACACAAGAAGAAACACAGAGAGGACTGATGAATTAATCTAGACACAAAAGAGACACAGAGAGGACTAGTGAATTAGACCAGACACAAGAAGAGACACAGAGAGGACTAATGAATTAGACTAGACACAAGAAGAAACATAGAGAGGACTAATGAATTAGACTAGACACAAGAAGAAACATAGAGAGGACTAATGAATTAGACTAGACACAAGAAGAAACACAGAGCGGGTGAGGAGAGACATACAGAGAGTAAAATTCTGTTTGCCATCTATCCTCACTGAAACTATAAACCTGGTCACACATTCTTCAGTTTGATGTGGAGACATCCAGGTTGAGATGCAACACACAGAGAGAGAACGGGGTCAGGGGAGAGATATTTGCTATTGAGAGTGTCTCTACAAGAGTTGGCTGGTCAGAGGAAAAGGGAGAGCGAGGGAGAGAGAGTATTGCATGGTGACTTGTTCTCTGAATGTGCTACATAACCTCACGCAAAATTACATATACATTTTAGAAGGCAGTCTTATCCAGAGCGACTTATAGGAGCAATTAGGGTTCAGTGCCTTGCTCAAGGGCACATCGATAGCTTTTTCACCTAGTCGGCTCGGGGATTCAAACCAGCGACCTTTCTGTTACTGTCCCAACGCTACTAGGCTACTCATAAGTGGAATAGATCAAGAAGTGAATTTAACAATATGCACAGGAATGGTGTCACAGCACACGGTCCCCTCTCTGTCCGATCATTGTCCCCAGGCTGCCTGGGAGCATGTGGTACTCCGCCAGCTCTCTCTCTCGCTCTCTCTCATTTATTTCTGTGTTACTGGCCATGGATGGATAATCATACCATATACCTTAATAGATCAGCCACAGCCGTAATCCAGCTAGAGCTGTTTCTGCTTCTGGCCAGATGATGTGCTACATGTTCAGCTAAATGTCATGTTCCACATGAGAGTAACCTATAAACATATAAATTATATACCTCTGTGTCAGTGAATCCCTCTTGAATATTTTTGAATATGTGCATTGTAACCTATCTTTAGGCCTACTACCAGAGCTGTCTGTTACATAATAGAGGACTATACCTGCCAATAACCATATAGTGGGAATTCTATATTCCTCTTGTGAAATCCTCCTGACCTGGTGTTTGATGTTAACCTTTTGAATCTCTGTGACATTAAGGACTGAACATGGTTTACATTTAATTTTTGACATTAAACCAATACGTACCCAGGGACTGTAGTGGGCCAGCTTTGATTCAAATAATAATTGCTAAGGCTGAATTACTGGAAACATATCCATCACGTTAGACATGGACATGTAAGGTTTTTGCCGCCCAGACATTTACAGTGTTGAATATTTTTCTCTGTCTCTGGTATATAGTGATATGTATGTGACTGTCCCAGCACTTTGTCAGCGGCCTGTTATGGCCTTGCTCTTTCTCCATTCACATGTCAATGCTAGCAGTTCTATTAAAGAGGCAATCCGGGATGCAAACAACAACAAAACGGCTGCCCCAACACTTTATTTGCTAAAGAACTGAGTGATGGGGCTGGAGAAATGTAAACACTCTCAAATTCATAGATGGAGCTATGGATGCAGGGACTGACTATACATGAGATCAAATTGATAGTTTTAATCATGTTTTGAAGCTATAGATTGTTTGTTTACAATTATATTGTTTGCAAACAATTGGCTAAAGCAAGCATGTAGTTGGGGTTCTGATGGAGTAAGACAGTTCAACTAAGCTTGTTAGACATTTATAAGTCATATTCTTTGAGAATGAATGGCTATTTAATTAATTTAAAAATCCAGAAATGGATGTACCAACCAAAGACTGTAGCTTTAACTTCTAATTCAGGGTAGGAAATTAGCTGTCACGCATGTTGACTGTTCTAAAGTGGCTGCCAGACTGGTTTCCGTGACAACATCTCTGCCATTGAGAGTCCGGAGATTGTTCCTGAGTGAAAGGCATAAGGAGGCGTTGTTCTCAACCTTCCATTTTGAAGAGGGGGAAATGAGTTTAGGGCTGGCTCATAGATGCTGTACGCAGAATAGAAGTATATTCAAACACAAGGGACACGAGCAGTACTTTCTCTCTACAATCAGAGTGGTGCTTCAACCAGGGACCCCAGTGACAATTACTCCTACTACTGCCACCACTATTACTTCTACTACCACTAATGTATCCACAACTATTACGACTACCACTGCCACTATGACTGCAAATGATTCAGAGATTCTTCCCTTTTTAGAAGACTCACATGGAAGACTGCAGTGACAGCTTAGTGATTCCAGGAAACAAGAGGCCAGGATCCTTTCTCAGGAAATTGAGGTTATATCAGAATAGACGCCTGCTGAAAAACAGTCACTTTTAGAAGCGTTCTCCATTCTTTATCTCTCTGTCAGAACTGTGAATATCACATCCGAACACCTGTCTGGAGTCCAGAGACGAGATATAAAGATGGATAGTTTATGAGTCACTCACTTTACCCTTGACCCATGGCTGAATAATTCGGTGACTTGCGTGGTTACTTACCACCACTCACCGTTTGTATTTGAAATGCAGGTCAGCCAGCCGCCGTTCGCCCTCTTGCACTCACTCACGATGTCCCGCCATGGCGACCTGTCGCTGCTCAAGGACGCCTGGATCAAGAGCTTCTTGAGCTGCATTTCTGAAATAGCTTTGCCTCACTGAAGAGATCTACAGTGGGGGAAAAAAGTATTTAGTCAGCCACCAATTGTGCATGTTCTCCCAACTATGACAGACAAAATGAGATAAAAAAATCCAGAAAATCACATTGTAGGATTTTTTATGAATTTATTTGCAAATTATGGTGGAAAATAAGTATTTGGTCAATAACAAAAGTTTCTCAATACTTTGTTATATACCCTTTGTTGGCAATGACACAGGTCAAACGTTTTCTGTAAGTCTTCACAAGGTTTTCACACACTGTTGCTGGTATTTTGGCCCATTCCTCCATGCAGATCTCCTCTAGAGCAGTGATGTTTTGGGGCTGTCGCTGGGCAACACGGACTTTCAACTCCCTCCAAAGATTGTCTATGGGGTTGAGATCTGGAGACTGGCTAGGCTACTCCAGGACCTTGAAATGCTACTTACGAAGCCACTCCTTCGTTGCCTGGGCGGTGTGTTTGGGATCATTGTCATGCTGAAAGACCCAGCCACGTTTCATCTTCAATGCCCTTGCTGATGGAAGGAGGTTTTCACTCAAAATCTCACAATACATGGCCCCATTCATTCTTTCCTTTACACGGATCAGTCGTCCTGGTCCCTTTGCAGAAAAACAGCCCCAAAGCATGATGTTTCCACCCCCATGCTTCACAGTAGGTATGGTGTTCTTTGGATGCAACTCAGCATTCTTTGTCCTCCAAACACGACGAGTTGAGTTTTTACCAAAAAAAATTGGTTTCATCTGACCATATGACATTCTCCCAATCCTCTTCTGGATCATCCAAATGCACTCTAGCAAACTTCAGACGGGCCTGGACATGTACTGGCTTAAGCAGGGGGACACGTCTGGCACTGCAGGATTTGAGTCCCTGGCGGCGTAGTGTGTTACTGATGGTAGGCTTTGTTACTTTGGTCCCAGCTCTCTGCAGGTCATTCACTAGGTCCCCCCGTGTGGTTCTGGGATTTTTGCTCACCGCTCTTGTGATCATTTTGACCCCACGGGGTGAGATCTTGTGTGGAGCCCCAGATCGAGGGAGATTATCAGTGGTCTTGTATGTCTTCCATTTCCTAATAATTGCTCCCACAGTTGATTTCTTCAAACCAAGCTGCTTACCTATTGCAGATTCAGTCTTCCCAGCCTGGTGCAGGTCTACAATTTTGTTTCTGGTGTCCTTTGACAGCTCTTTGGTCTTGGCCATAGTGGAGTTTGGAGTGTGACTGTTTGAGGTTGTGGACAGGTGTCTTTTATACTGATATCAAGTTCAAACAG
>NC_140018.1:10252964-10288511 GCF_964263955.1 Coregonus lavaretus
TTGCGGGTACTATTTAATGAAGCTGCCAGTTGAGGACCTGTGAGGTGTCTGTTTCTCAAACTAGACACTCTAATGTATTTGTCCTCTTGCTCAGTTGTGCACCGGGGCCTCCCACTCCTCTTTCTATTCTGGTTAGAGCCAGTTTGCGCTGTTCTGTGAAGGGAGTAGTACACAGCGTTGTACAAGATCTTCTGTTTCTTGGCAATTTCTCACATGGAATAGCCTTAATTTCTCAGAACAACAATAGACTGATGAGTTTCAGAAGAAAGTTATTTGTTTCTGGCCATTTTGCCCACAGTTGCTGATGCTCCAGATAAAATTGCTTTTCTTTCGAAAACAAGGACATTTCTAAGTGACCCCAAACTTTTGAACTGTAGTGTATGTGTGTGTATTTGTTTGTACTGTATGTGTGTGTGGGTGTGTGTGGGTACAGAGTGCAGACAGTATAGCAATAGAGTCACCCACAACCCTCCTAATGGCATAGCTGCAGGGAGAGAGGCAGCCGGAGCAAGGGTGTGCCTGGGAATCCAGAACCCCCATTTGATCCCATTAACCTGCTATGAAATAGAAACATACAGATTAAACTCATGAGCAGTGTGACTGTAGATGTCAGCGTTGAGGTGTGAGACATGTGACTGAGCCCGAGATAGATACAGTCCATACAGAGCCCATGTGATGCGGTTTGAGATTTAGAATTTAAATCGATGCCATGTTGGGACCAAAAGTATGAATTAGAATGATATGGTGAATCGTCTTGTCTCATGGCGGATATTATTCTGAACTCTGAAGGCTGGGTTACCGGACACAGATTAAACCTGGTCTTGGATTTAAATGCATTGTAATTCAATGCAAATTCTCAGTTGAGAATCATTTTTAGTCCAGGAATAGGCTTAATCTGGGTCCGGGAAACCGATCCTGAGTCTCTGAGTGCAGGTGCCTGAGGGATAGTAGTACAGTATTCCAGAAACATGTGAGGCCACATCGAGGAAACAAAATGGAAGCAGTATAAGCAAGGCGCCACTCTCTGTCAGAGCCAACCTCCTGTTTCTATAGATAAGGTAAATCCAACCTGTCAGAGAGCTGGAGCTAAAGCCTGCTCTCTCTATGGAGAATATTACCAACATCGTGTCGATCTGCTCTCACTTATTCAGCTCTCATGAAATATAAAGGCCAAACTTGTGTGCTGCTAGAGTGATTTCATCGCTCTGCGAAAGCACTGGTTTTCACAGAAAAGGGAGCAATATGAAAAATATATCCTTGCTGAAGACTAGCCAAAAACAGACCTTCATATTTCATTAATTAAAAGTGGCGCTTGCCAAATACAACAGGCTGAAATGTATTTATTCAGGGTTATTCGTCTTTTAACACGTGTGTGTGTACAGTGTTTGTGTGTGTGATTGTGTGTGTGTGGTACATACGTGTTTTTGTTTGTGCATGCATTGGTTCATGTGTGTGTGTTAGATAGAGATAAACGGAGGGAGGAAGAGAGATGAGAGAGGAGGAGAGCGCACGTTCACGTAAGCGTATGTGTTGTCTCTCAGGGCAAACCTACAAATAGATTAGCTGACATTCTGCTGAATTTTATTAATTCATAAATGTCAGAGAGGATCACCGTGGTGTAAAATGACGACTGGTTTGGGGAATTTAAAAGTCATGGTCACAGGAGCAACTTAAAAGTCACCAACCGCTGTGCCGCTCTTCCTCCTCTCCTCCTCCACTCCTCTTTTCCTCCTCTCATCCTCCTCTCCTCCATCATCGGGGTTGGTTCATCCTCTCTTCTCCTCGCCTCTCCTGCTGCTCCTGCTCTTCCATACTTCTGTCAATGTTTTTATTCATACTTCATCAAAGCTGCTTGGAAGAAATGGGGCAGCCATAGAGATAGGGCACTAGAGTCCTCTATCTATTTCTATGGGGGCAGCACAAAGTCTAAGTAGACACCAATGGTGTGATTTTAGAAATAGACCCAAATCAAAGGGGGCTCAAGTTTTTGTTCACATCTATTAATCTCCTCTCTATCTGCCCACATAGAGAGATCTAGATGAGGTGAGTGCTGCTGCTCAGAGACGTTTCTCCCCAGACTGTGAAAGATCATGCCATGTAGGATGATGGGATAACTGCTGTGGTTTATCTGTGAGGCTATAGTCTATGGATACTCTGACATACATATCTACCAATCAGGATATTGGCCAGGGGCATCGCCCTGCGAGACGTATAATTTATCATCACAGGGCTTGACGATGACCAGGGTGTTCATATCCATGCTGTACATATAAAGGCATAAGAGTGTGTGTGTGTGTGTGTGTGTGTGTGTGTGTGTGTGTGTGTGTGTGTGTGTGTGTGTGTGTGTGTGTGTGTGTGTGTGTGTGTGTGTGTGTGTGTGTGTGTGTGTGTGTGTGTGTGTGCGGTTGGGCATTTATGAATTGTGACAGCTAAAGGATACAATTACGTTGAAAAATGGAGAATAGCGTATTCTATTGTATTCTATTACATTTACATTTTAGTAATTTAGCAGACACTCTTATCCAGAGTGACTTACAGTAATGAGTGCATACATTTTCATACTTTTTTCGTACTCTGAATATGTGTACTTGTTGTTGTTCTTGCATTATTCATGGAGGATATTATTATTTGTGACCTGGCTGCCAAAGCCTTTCTTAATTACCCCTTACTTTCACGTACGGATTGAATCCCGCCCTTGGTCTTTTCACTCTCTCATGAAGTGATGGAGAGGTCGTGGACAGAAACGACAGCAGCTTGTCCACATCTTACCCCCACACACCAACTATTACGTTTACTATCACTACAAGTTAGGTTTTGTCCTTTACCTTGTCCAATGTCCCCTCTCCTTGCTTCAATCAATCTATCAACATACACTGAGTGTACAAAACATTAAGAACACCTTCCTAGTATTGAGTTGCACCCCCCTCTTTTTCCCTCAGAACAGACTCAATTCATCGGGGCATGGACTCTACAAGGTGTCGAAAGCGTTCCACAGGGATGCTGGCACATATTGACTCAAATGCTTTCCACAGTTGTTTCATGTTGGTTGGATGTCCTTTGAGTGCGGTGGACCATTTTTGATAGACACGGGAAACTGTTGAGTGTGAAAAACCCAATAGTTTGTAGTTCTTGACACAAACTGGTGCGCCTGGCACCTACTACCATACCCTGTTCTACACTGATTGAAGTGGGTTTAAAAAGTGACATCAATAAGGGATCATAGCTTTCACCTGGATTCACCTAGTCAGTCTATGTCATGGAAAGAGCAGGTGTTCTTAATGTTTTGTACACTCAGTGTACGTCTTGCATGTCACATTTGCAGCTAACGACCACTCCTTCATGCCTATGTCAATATATACACTAGAAGTGCAGTCCTTTCCCTAATAACAAAAATATAATAAAAGAAAAACAACATCATCACAGAAGCATCTTGACGCCTAGACGTCACCCATACATTACCCATGAGCCCCATGTGCATGATTTATAGAGGGTAATTATTCTACTTTATACATGTATGGAAACATAGGATTTTTTTATATCGCCATTAGAACATGAATAATGGAATGCTGCTGGACCTAAAGGCGTTATTAATAATCAGTATCACCACGGCGACAACGTGCTTCTTTTGATTTATGAGCTTTATGTTAGGGTGCGCTGACTGTCCTAGTCTGGTTATGGTTGGATATGTAACGCGCGTGTGTGTGTGTGTACGTAATTCTGTGTAAATGTGTGTGTAAGTATGTGTTTGTGTGTTGGAGTGGACCTGTCAACCTCATCTTCAGAGAGGTCATAACTTCATTATCTAAACCCAACTGCATCCAGGAGAGAGACAACGTCCTTGTACAAGCTAAGACGTAATTATTGAGATTAATTTGATGCACCCTTCCTTGCCAACCTTATTCTAACGAAGCAGAGCATCTGGTTGGAGTCCTGTAGATTATAATGTATTGGCCATCATTTACAGGGAAATAATATGGAGGAGAAAGCTGATTATGACCGAATGGGATTTAGATGGGCTGTGTGTGTGAGTGAGCGCGTGTGTGCGTGCATTTGTGTGTGTGTGTGTGTGTGTGTGTGTGTGTGTGTGAGTGGGACAGGAGGATGTATGGGTGAGAGGTTTATCAGACTGTAATAAAGTCATCACCTCTTTGTCTTCTCAGATTGGAAAATTAGAGGCCCTTAAGTTTCAAATCTGTACTGTTACGTTGTAATAATAATAATAATAATAATTTTGGCAGCAGACTCTTTCTTCCATAATCAGTATGTACACTGCTAAAAAAAATAAAGGGAACACTAAAATAACACATCCTAGATCTGAATGAATGAAATTATCTTATTAAATACTTTTTTCTTTACATAGTTGAATGTGCTGACAACAAAATCACACAAAAAGTATCAATGGAAATCAAATGCATCAACCCATGGAGGTCTGGATTTGGAGTCACCCTCAAAATTAAAGTGGAAAACCACACTACAGGCTGATCCAACTTTGATGTAATGTCCTTAAAACAAGTCAAAATGAGGCTCAGTAGTGTGTGTGGCCTCCACGTGCCTGTATGACCTCCCTACAACGCCTGGGCATGCTCCTGATGAGGTGGCGGATGGTCTCCTGAGGGATCTCCTCCCAGACCTGGACTAAAGCATCCGCCAACTCCTGGACAGCCTGTGGTGCAATGTGGCGTTGGTGGATGGAGCGAGACATGATGTCCCAGATGTGCTCAATTGGATTCAGGTCTGGGGAACGGGCGGGCCAGTCCATAGCATCAATGCCTTCCTCTTGCAGGAATTGCTGACACACTCCAGCCACATGAGGTCTAGCATTGTCTTGCATTAGGAGGAACCCAGGGCCAACCGCACCAGCATATGGTCTCACAAGGGGTCTGAGGATCTCATCTCGGTACCTAATGGCAGTCAGGCTACCTCTGGCGAGCACATGGAGGGCTGTGCGGCCCCCCAAAGAAATGCCACCCCACACCATGACTGACCCACCGCCAAACCGGTCATGCTGGAGGATGTTGCAGGCAGCAGAATGTTCTCCACGGCGTCTCCAGACTCTGTCACGTCTGTCACATGTGCTCAGTGTGAACCTGCTTTCATCTGTGAAGAGCACAGGGCACCAGTGGCAAATTTGCCCTCTGGCAAATGCCAAACGTCCTGCACCGTGTTGGGCTGTAAGCACAACCCCCACCTGTGGACGTCGGGCCCTCATACCACCCTCATGGAGTCTGTTTCTGACCGTTTGAGCAGACACATGCACATTTGTGGCCTGCTGGAGGTCATTTTGCAGGGCTCTGGCAGTGCTCCTCCTGCTCCTCCTTGCACAAAGGCGGAGGTAGCAGTCCTGCTGCTGGGTTGTTGCCCTCCTACGGCCTCCTCCACGTCTCCTGATGTACTGGCCTGTCTCCTGGTAGCGCCTCCATGCTTTGGACACTACACTGAAAGACACAGCAAACCTTCTTGCCACAGCTCGCATTGATGTGCCATCCTGGATGAGCTGCACTATCTGAGCCACTTGTGTGGGTTGTAGACTACGTATCATGCTACCACTAGAGTGAAAGCACTGCCAGCATTCAAAAGTGACCAAAACATCAGCCAGGAAGCATAGGAACTGAGAAGTGGTCTGTGGTCACCACCTGCAAAACCAGTCCTTTATTGGGGGTGTCTTGCTAATTGCCTATAATTTCCACATGTTGTCTATTCCATTTGCACAACAGCATGTGACATTTATTGTCAATCAGTGTTGCTTCCTAAGTGGACAGTTTGATTTCACAGAAGTGTGATTGACTTGGAGTTACATTGTGTTGTTTAAGTGTTCCCTTTATTTTTTTGAGCAGTGTATGAATCAAACCCACAGCTCTTATAGGCACCATCATCATCTAACCAATGGAAGAAAGGCTACCTCCGTTAATCTATGTCCATCAGCACGGTTTAATAACTCAATTACTGTCTTTGTTATTTGTCTGTGTGTTATTCAATGAACATATGGTGGTCCTTAGTGCAACCAAGAAATCAGTTTGGGACAGTCCGTTTGGGACAGTTTAAAAATGTATTTCTATAACGTGTCCCGTTGTTTGCCCAGTGAAATAAAAGCAGAGGGCCCACAACGTGCTACTGTAGGCCACACGTCATAATGACTTGATGACAAGAGCTCATTTTTACCACAATTAAATCTTAAATGGGATTTTGAGAATATCATCACCACTGTGTGTCACTGAGCTTTATAAAGTAATATAATTAAATGGGAACCCACTGCTCAATGGATAATGAAGCATGAAAAACCACTCCCAGAGAGGTAGTGAGAGAGGATGATGGAGAGATTAAAAACATTCCCAGTTCCTAGAAAGTGAGAGGGAGGGAGAGAGAGAGAGTGCAAAAGATCAGAGAAAAATGTTTTATTTCCTTACTTTTGACGTCTGGTCATGAGCAGTCAATTCAAGGTCAGTGTTGGTTGTAGGTGAGATACTGGATAGGTTGAGTCCTTATTGAGAAGGATATGGTTGGTCGGGTTCGCATGAGAAGAGGATGATTGGATAACGTTTTGGTTGGTTGGTTTCTCATTCTAAGGATTCTGATTGGTTTATAAAGAATTAAGTCTGGTCACTTACTCCTGGGACTTATGGGAAATGATGTTCAGTCAATCTTTCACAATCAGATCTTTCCCCTCCATCTCTCATAATGACACTAATGTGATTCTACTGCTTAGGGCTGAAATACACAACATGATTCTGGGTCTACAGGCTCTACTCAGTATGATTGGACAATCGGGACAGAATCTGGCTATATTTGCTGGGCCGGTTTGCGCATGTGTAGTAAAAAAACCATCATGGCAACCGAGGAAGATGCTGCGTTCCTTTACAGTGAGGGAAAAAAGTATTTGATCCCCTGCTGATTTTGTATGTTTGCCCACTGACAAAGACATGATCAGTCTATAATTTGAATGGTAGGTTTATTTGAACAGTGAGAAACAGAATAACAACAACAAAATCCAGGAAAACGCATGTCAAAAATGTTATAAATTGATTTGCATTTTAATGAGGGAAATAAGTATTTGACCCCTCTGCAAAACATGACTTAGTACTTGGTGGCAAAACCCTTGTTGGTAATCACAGAGGTCAGATGTTTCTTGCAGTTGGCCACCAGGTTTGCACACATCTCAGGAGGGATTTTGTCCCACTCCTCTTTGCAGATCTTCTCCAAGTCATTAAGGTTTTGAGGCTGACGTTTGGCAACTCGAACCTTCAGCTCCCTCCACAGATTTTCTATGGGATTAAGGTCTGGAGACTGGCTAGGCCACTCCAGGACCTTAATGTGCTTCTTCTTGAGCCACTCCTTTTTTGCCTTGGCCGTGTGTTTTGGGTCATTGTCATGCTGGAATACCCATCCACGACCCCTTTTCAATGCCCTGGCTGAGGGAAGGAGGTTCTCACCCAAGATTTGATGGTACATGGCCCCGTCCATCGTCCCTTTGATGCGGTGAAGTTGTCCTGTCCCCTTAGCAGAAAATTGTTTTCTTGGTGACTGTGGTCCCAGCTGCCTTGAGATCATTGACAAGATCCTCCCGTGTAGTTCTGGGCTGATTCCTCACCGTTCTCATGATCATTGCAACTCCACGAGGTGAGATCCTGCATGGAGCCCCAGGCCGAGGGAGATTGACAGTTCTTTTGTGTTTCTTCCATTTGCGAATAATCGCACCAACTGTTGTCACCTTCTCACCAAGCTGCTTGGCGATGGTCTTGTAGCCAATTCCAGCCTTGTGTAGGTCTACAATCTTGTCCCTGACATCCTTGGAGAGCTCTTTGGTCTTGGCCATGGTGGAGAGTTTGGAATCTGATTGATTGATTACTTCTGTGGACAGGTGTCTTTTATACAGGTAACAAGCTGAGATTAGGAGCACTCCCTTTAAGAGTGTGCTCCTAATCTCAGCTCATTACCTGTATAAAAGACACCTGGGAGCCAGAAATCTTTCTGATTGAGAGGGGGTCAAATTCTTATTTCCCTCATTAAAATGCAAGTCAATTTCTAACATTTTTGACATTAGTTTTTCTGGATTTTGTTGTTGTTATTCTGTCTCTCACTGTTCAAATAAACCTACCATTAAAATTATAGACTGATCATTTCTTTGTCAGTGGGCAAACGTACAAAATCAGCAGGGGATCAAATACTTTTTTCCTTCACTGTATGTGCGTTGTTATCAGGGGTGCAGTGCAGCCGGCACACAGCGGAGCGTTCTTCTCAGAAGGATGCTTGTTTAATAAAGTGTAGATTAGAGTTGAATTAATGTCTCGTAAGATCTCTTAATGATTCATTAGTATTCTACATAACAAACCGAATATAATAGCGTAGTGAAATGGTAGGTTCTACTGTTAGACCAAAAACACCACGTAATTAGGCTACTTATGACATTTTATTATGATTGTGCTTAATGTTAAATTTTTTAAATCATGAGGCCAGAACTCAACAGCCCATGCCACTAGACTTAATAAGCTTTGATTGAAACAAAATACAAGAGGAAGTGTAGCTTCTTAACTCTCTCCCTTTGCTCTAAAATTCGATTTAACAGTAGTTAGCTACTTAGCCTACATCATTCAAGAATAATAAGATTGAAATGCATATTCCCATGAAACTGATAGATGTGGTGAAGAGGTCAATGCAATGTAGACCACGGGGGATAGAAAACGGACGCCAGATTGGTGCACAAAGTGAAAATCCGTCATGATTGATGTATTGTAACAGGCTCACAATGTGGTTACTAAAGCCTGATTTTGATGTATTTGGCTGTTTTTGCTGCATAACATTTAGAAGTTGTCACTTTTCAGGTTTAGAAGAAGTGACTGCTAAATGCTAACTCCCATTTGTATAAACTGGTAGCATAGCTAGCATACAGAAATCGGTGCTGATAGTCAAAGTCGTTTTTTAACTGTAATGCAGTTGATTGGTGATGATGACATGAACATGTATTGGGGTTGACATCCATAGAAGCATTATACTCCCATTTTTATCTCAACATAGTGTGAAATACACATATAAACAATAGGCTAAAGGTAGGTACATTTTGATGGGGGGCAATCAATCAAATTCAATCAAATGGATTTATAAAGCCCTTTTTAAATCAGCAGATGTCACAAAGTGCTATACAGAAACCCAGCCTAAAACCCCAAACAGCAAGCAATGCAGATGTAGTAGCACGTTGGCTATGAAAGACTCCCTAGAAAGGCAGAAACCTAGGAAGAAACCTAGAGGAGAACCTGGATATTTTCCTAACAGCATTTACATTTACATTTTAGTCATTTAGCAGACGCTCTTATCCAGAGCGATTTACAGTTAGTGAGTGCATACATTATTTTTCATACTGGCCCCCCGTGGGAAACGAACCCACAACCCTGGCATTGCAAACGCCATGCTCTACCAACTGAGCTACATCCCTGCCGGCCATTCCATCCCCTACCCTTGACGACGCTGGGCCAATTGTGCGCCACCCCATGGGTCTCCCGGTCGCGGCCGGCTATGACAAAGCCTGGATGCAGGGTGGTATGCTGCAGGGTGGTGTCTTAGACATCTTTCCCCAATGTGTTTCCATTGCATTTCCGTTGTTGTGGTTGAGTTCCATTGACCTCTTTACCGCATCTATGGGGATCAGATACAGATGCCGTTAAACGTGAAGATTTTGCAGAAAGAGCTTAAAGTAAAGAACAGGTTTAAATGTGACTTGTAACATAGACCAACAGACCAGCTAGCTCAAGTGTGTGTGTGTGTGTGTGTGTGTGTGTGTGTGTGTGTGTGTGTGTGTGTGTGTGTGTGTGTGTGTGTGTGTGTGTGTGTGTGTGTGTGTGAGTGATGAACTTGTGAGGTAGGTGAAGAGAACCTTAATCGTTCGGAGTAGCTGATTTGCTGATGGTGGGACATGCCTCGCATCTGCTCTGAGAACTGCTCATACTTGGTGATCATGGCCGATTTGAGGCTGAATATATTCAACATGTTTGAAAATGATCAGGATGCCGTAAGTGCCCGTAGAGTGCCGGGAGCCTGTGACAGCCATCAACTTCAAATCGGGTAAGTGCTTACACTTACGGGCTGCAGGGTTAAGTTTTACTCAGAGTTTGCTCTGATTTCCTCTGATTTTGGAAAAATGTGCCGCGAGCTGATTGGGAGCCCATAGATCGAGCTAAAAACATGTAGTGTCTGAGCGGCTTTACTGGATTCTCTCTGCTTCAGTCTCTCTCATTGATGTCCATGAACGCTACAAGCCATTTCCAGCCCATGATTCTGGCCTCTCTCGTAGTCTCACAGTCTTGACACATGGTATGAGCCTTGACAGAATGAGGGATAATCTGGCCTGGATGTATGCTCTCTGCTGCAGAGCAGTGGATACTTGTCATGTCTAAGACACCACCCTGCAGCATACCACCCTGCATCCCACTGCTGGCTTGCCTCTGAAGCTAAGCAGGGTTGATCCTGAATGGGAGACCAGATGCTGCTGGAAGTGGGGTTGGAGGGCCAGTAGGAGGCACTCTTTCCTCTGGTCTAAAAAATTGTATCCCAATGCCGCAGGGCTGTGATTGGGGAGATTTCCCTGTGTAAGGCGCAGTCGAATGTGATTTTAAACGGGTGACCTGACTGTCTGTGGTTACTAAAGATCCCATGGCACTTATTGTAAGAGTAGGGGTGTTAACCCTGGTGACCTGGGTAAATTCCCAATCTGGCCCTCACACCATCATGGCCACCTAATCATCCCCAGCTTCCAATTGGCTCATTCATCCTTTCCCTTGTAACTATTCCCAAAGGTCATTGCTGTAAATGAGAATGTGTTCTCAGTCAACTTACCTGGTAAGAAAATATATTGTAGCAATTGAGGTCCAATTACATGCTGTGGTGAGGGTTAAGCATGACCACCTGTGCAATAAAGGTCCAGACCTGTCGGCAGGGATGTTGTGTGTTTTACTGCATGTTTGTAGTGTTTCAGTTATGGATGTGTGTCTTTATCTGTGCTTGTAGTTGTCCATGTCTTCTTTTGCATGCCATGACAAGGCTGTGTGGATCTGTAGGTGTGGAGTGTATCATATCAGTAGACGCATGTCTTTGTTTACGCGTCTTTGTTTACATGTCTTTGTTTACGCGTCTTTGTTTTCGTGTATTTGTTTACGTGTCTTTGTTTACGTGTCTTTGTTTATGTGTCTTTGTTTACGTGTCTTTGTATCCATGTCTTTGTTTACGTGTCTTTGTTTATGTGTCTTTGTTTACATGTCTTTGTATCCATGTCTTTATTTACGTGTCTTTTATATGTGTCTTTGTTTACGTGTCTTTGTATCCATGTCTTTGTTTACGTGTCTTTGTTTACGTGTATTTGTTTACGTGTCTTTGTATACGTGTATTTGTTTACGTGTCTTTGTATACATGTCTTTGTTTACGTGTCTTTGTTTATGTGTCTTTGTTTACGTGTCTTTGTATACATGTCTTTGTATACGTGTCTTTGTATACATGTTTTTGTTTACGTGTCTTTGTATACAGGTCTTGTTTACGTGTCTTTGTACACATGTTTTTGTTTACGTGTTTTTGTACACATGTTTTTGTTTACGTGTCTTTGTATACAGTTTAAATACACCTTAGCCAAATACATTTAAACTCAGTTTTTCACAATTCCTGACATTTAATCCTAATAAATATTCCCTGTCTTAGGTCAGTTAGGAACACCTCTTTATTTTAAGAATGTGAAATGTCAGAATAATAGTAGAGAGAATGATTTATTTCAGCTTTTATTTGTTTCATCACATTCCCTGTGGGTCAGAAGTTTACATACACTCAATTAGTATTTGGTAGCATTGCCTTTAAAATTGTTTAACTTGGGTCAAACGTTTCGGGTAGCCTTCCACAAGCTTCCCACAATAAGTTGGGTGAATTTTGACCCATTCCTCCTGACAGAGCTGGTGTAACTGAGTCAGGTTTGTTGGCCTCCTTGCTCGCACACGCTTTTTCAGTTCTGCCCACACATTTTCTATAGGATTGAGGTCAGGGCTTTGTGATGGCCACTCCAATACCTTGACTTTGTTGTCCTTAAGCCATTTTGCCACAACTTTGGAAGTATGCTTGTCCATTTGGAAGACCCATTTGCGACCAAGCTTTAACTTCCTGACTGATGTCTTGAGATGTTGCTTCAATATATCCACATAATTTTCCTTCCTCATGATGCCATCTATTTTGTGAAGTGCACCAGTCCCTCCTGCAGCAAAGCACCCCCACAGCATGATGCTGCCACCCCCGTGCTTCACGTTGGGATGGTGTTCTTCGGCTTGCAAGGCACCCCCTTTTTCCTCCAAACATAACGATGGTCATTATGGCCAAACAGTTCTATTTTTGTTTCATCAGACCAGAGGACATTTCTCCAAAAAGTACGATCTTTGTCCCCATGTGCAGTTGCAAACTGTAGTCTGGCTTTTTTATGGTGGTTTTGGAGCAGTGGCTTCTTCCTTGCTGAGCGGTCTTTCAGGTTATGTCGATATAGGACTCGTTTTACTGTGGATATAGATACTTTTGTACCTGTTTCCTCCAGCATCTTCACAAGGTCCTTTGCTGTTGTTCTGGGATTGATTTGCACTTTTCGCACCAAAGTACATTCATCTTTAGGAGACAGAACGCTTCTCCTTCCTGAGCGGTATGATGGCTGCGTTGTCCTATGGTGTTTATACTTGCGTACTATTGTTTGTACAGATGAACGTGGTACCTTCAGGCGTTTGGAAATTGCTCCCAAGGATGAACCAGACTTGTGGAGGTCTACAATTTTTTTTCTGAGGTCTTGGCTGATTTCTTTAGATTTTCCCAGATGTCAAGCAAAGAGGCACTGAGTTTGAAGGTAGGCCTTCAAATACATCCACAGGTACACCTCCAATTGACTGAAATTATGTCAATTAGCCAAAACTTGCCAAAACTATAGTTTGTTAACAAGACATTTGTGGAGTAGTTGAAAAACAAGTTTTAATGACTCCAACCTAAGTGTATGTAAACTTCCGACTTCAACTGTACATGTCTTTGTTTACGTGTCTTTGTATACATTTCTTTGTTTACGTGTCTTTGTATACATCAAATCAAATCAAATCAAATTGTATTGGCCACATGCGCCGAATACAACAGGTGCAGACATTACAGTGAAATGCTTACTTACAGCCCTTAACCAACAATGCATTAATTTTTAATAAAAAAGTAAAATAAAACAACAACAAAAAAATGTTGAGAAAAAAAGAGCAGTGGTAAAATAAAATAACAGTAGGGAGGCTATATATACAGGGGGGTACCGGTGCAGAGTCAATGTGCGGGGGCACCGGCTAGTTGAGGTCGTTGAAGTAATATGTACAGTGGGGGAAAAAAGTATTTAGTCAGCCACCAATTGTGCAAGTTCTCCCACTTAAAAAGATGAGAGAGGCCTGTAATTTTCATTATAGGTACACGTCAACGATGACAGACAAATTGAGAATTTTTTTCTCCAGAAAATCACATTGTAGGATTTTTTAAGAATGTATTTATAAATTATGGTGGAAAATAAGTATTTGGTCACCTACAAACAAGCAAGATTTCTGGCTCTCACAGACCTGTAACTTCTTCTTTAAGAGGCTCCTCTGTCCTCCACTCGTTACCTGTATTAATGGCACCTGTTTGAACTTGTTATCAGTATAAAAGACACCTGTCCACAACCTCAAACAGTCACACTCCAAACTCCACTATGGCCAAGACCAAAGAGCTGTCAAAGGACACCAGAAACAAAATTGTAGACCTGCACCAGGTTGGGAAGACTGAATCTGCAATAGGTAAGCAGCTTGGTTTGATGAAATCAACTGTGGGAGCAATTGTTAGGAAATGGAAGACATACAAGACCATTGATAATCTCCCTCGATCTGGGGCTCCACGGAAGATCTCACCCCGTGGGGTCAAAATGATCACAGGAACGGTGAGCAAAAATCCCAGAACCACACGGGGGGACCTAGTGAATGACCTGCAGAGAGCTGGGACCAAAGTAACAAAGCCTACCATCAGTAACACACTACGCCGCCAGGGACTCAAATCCTGCAGTGCCAAACATGTCCCCCTGCTTAAGCCAGTACATGTCCAGACCCGTCTGAAGTTTGCTAGAGTGCATTTGGATGATCCAGAAGAGGATTGGGAGAATGTCATATGGTCAGATGAAACCAAAATAGAACTTTTTGGTAAAAACTCAACTCGTCGTGTTTGGAGGACAAAGAATGCTGAGTTGCATCCAAAGAACACCATACCTACTGTGAAGTATGGGGGTGGAAACATCATGCTTTGGGGCTGTTTTTCTGCAAAGGGACCAGGACGACTGATCCGTGTAAAGGAAAGAATGAATGGGGCCATGTATCGTGAGATTTTGAGTGAAAACCTCCTTCCATCAGCAAGGGCAATGAAGATGAAACGTGGCTGGGTCTTTCAGCATGACAATGATCCCAAACACACCGCCCGGGCAACGAAGGAGTGGCTTCGTAAGAAGCATTTCAAGGTCCTGGAGTGGCCTAGCCAGTCTCCAGATCTCGACCCCATAGAAAATCTTTGGAGGGAGTTGAAAGTCCGTGTTGCCCAGCGACAGCCCCAAAACATCACTGCTCTAGAGGAGATCTGCATGGAGGAATGGGCCAAAATACCAGCAACAGTGTGTGAAAACCTTGTGAAGACTTACAGAAAACGTTTGACCTGTGTCATTGCCAACAAAGGGTATATAACAAAGTATTGAGAAACTTTTGTTATTGACCAAATACTTATTTTCCACCATAATTTGCAAATAAATTCATTAAAATCCTACAATGTAATTTTTTGGATTTTTGTTTCTCATTTTGTCTGTCATAGTTGACGTGTACCTATGATGAAAATTACAGGCCTCTCTCATCTTTTTAAGTGGGAGAACTTGCACAATTGGTGGCTGACTAAATACTTTTTTTCCCCACTGTACATGTGGGTAGAGCTAAAGTGACTATGCATAAATAATTAACAGAGTAGCAGCAGCAGTGTAAAAAGATGGGGAGGGGGGGCAGTGCAAATAGTCAGGAAGTCCAGGATCCAGTTGCAGAGGGAGGTGTTTAGTCCCAGGATCCTTAGCTTAGTGATGAGCTTTGAGGGCACTATGGTGTTGAATGCTGAGCTGTAGTCAATGAATAGCATTCTCACTTAGGTTTTCCTCTTGTCCAGGTGGGAAAGGGCAGTATGGAGTGCAATAGAGATTGCATCATCTGTGGATCTGTAGAGGCGGTATTCAAATTGGAGTGGGTCTAGGGTTTCTGGGATAATGGTGTTGATGTGAGCCATGACCAGCCTTTCAAAGCACTTCATGGCTACAGACATCAGTGCTACGGGTCGGTAGTCATTTAGGCAGGTTATCTTAGGGTCCTTGGGCACGGGGACTATGGTGGTCTGCTTGAAACATGTTGGTATTACAGACTCAGTCAGGGACATGTTGAAAATGTCAGTGAAGACACTTGCCAGTTGGTCAGCACATGCTCGGAGTACACGTCCTGGTAATCCGTCTGGCCCTGCGGCCTTGTGAATGTTGACCTGCTTAAAAGTCTTACTCACATCGGCTACGGAGAGCGTGATCACATAGTCATCCGGAACAGCTGGTGCTCTCATGCATGCTTCAGTGTTGCTTGCCTCGAAGCGAGCATAGAAGTGGTTTAGCTCGTCTGGTAGGCTTGTGCCACTGGGAAGCTTGCGGCTGTGCTTCCCTTTGTAGTCTGTAATAGTTTTCAAGCCCTGCCACATTCGACGAGCGTCAGAGCCGGTGTAGTACGATTAAATCTTAGTCCTGTATTGACTCTTTGCCTGTTTGATGGTTCGTCGGAGGGCATAGCGGGATTTCTTATAAGCGTCCGGGTTAGAGTCCCGCTCCTTGAAAGCGGCAGCTCTACCCTTTAGCTCAGCTCAGTTTCCTGTAATCCATGGCTTCTGGTTGGGGTATGTACGTACGGTCACTGTGGGGACGACATCATCGATGCACTTATTGATGAAGCCAGTGACTGATGTGGTGTACTCCTCAATGATATCTGAAGAATCCCGGAACATGTTCCAGTCTGTGCTAGCAAAACAGTCCTGTAGCTTAGCATCTACGTCATCTGACCACTTTTTTATTAACAGAGTCACTTGTGCTTCCTGCTTTAGTTTTTGCTTATAAGCAGGAATCAGGAGGATAGAGTCATGGTCAGATTTGCCAAATGGAGGGCGAGGGAGAGCTTTGTATGCGTCTCTGTGTGTGGAGTAAAGGTGGTCTAGAGTTTTTTTTCCTCTGGTTGCACATTTAACATGCTGGTAGAAATTAGGTAGAACGGATTTAAGTTTCCCTGCATTAAAGTCCCCGGCCTCTAGGAGCGCTGCCTCTGGATGAGCGTTTTCCTGTTGAATTATGGCCTTATACAGCTCATTCAGTGCAATCTTAATGCCAATATTGGTTTGTGGTGGTAAATAGACAGCTATGAAAAATATAGATGAAAACTCTCTTGGTAAATAGTGTGGTCTACAGCTTATCATAAGATACTCTACCTCAGGCGAGCAAAACCTTGAGACTTCCTTAGTATTTGATTTTGTGCACCAGCTGTTGTTTACAAATATACACAGACCACCACCCCTTGTCTTACCGGAGTCAGCCATTCTATACTGCCGATGTAGCGTATAGCCCGCTAGCTGTATATTATCCATGTCATCGTTCAGCCACGACTCGGTGAACCATAAGATATTACAGTTTTTAATGTCCCATTGGTAGGATAACCGTAATCTTAGGTCATCAAATTTATTTTCCAATGATTGAAGATTGGCTAATAGGATTGATGGGAGCGGCAGTTTACTCGCTCGCCGTCGGATCCTTACAAGGCACCCCGACCTACTTCCACGATATCTCCGTCTCTTCCTCATGCGAATGACGGGGATTTGGGCCTTGTCGGGTGTCTGTAGGATATCCTTCGCGGCCGCCTCGTTGAAGAAAAATTATTTGTCCAATACGAGGTGAGTAATCGCTGTCCTGATATCCAGAAGCTCTTTTTGGTTATAAGAGACGATGGCAGAAACATTATGTACAAAATAAATTACAAATAACGCGGAAAAACACACATAATAGTACAATTGGTTAGAGGGCTGTAAAACGGCAGCCATCCTCTCCGGTGCCATTATTATTTTATTATTATACATGTCTTTGTTTATGTGTCTTTGTATACATGTCTTTGTTTACGTGTCTTTGTATACATGTCTTTGTTTACGTGTCTTTGTATACATGTTTTTATTTACGTGTTTTTGTTTACGTGTCTTTATATACGTGCAAGGACATTGGTGTGTGAACAGCCTATGTGTCTTCTTATCTGAGCTACAGATGCATGTCTTTATGTGTGCAAGGATGCTGGAATGTGTGTGTGTGTGTGTGTGTGCGTGTGTGTGTGTGTGTGAGTCAGCTGCTGTAGATGCATGTCTCTGTGTGTGCCAGCCCACTGCTCTGCAGTGGTGTGTAGCCTGTTAATGAAGGGGCTGAGGAGAAAGAAACCTTGTTCATGTGTGGAGATAACAACAGCTCATCACTTACTGGACCTGAATACCTAATTGGTGTTATTATCTTAACTGGGGACAACTTGAAGAAGATAAGTTTCACATGTCCAAACTGGCACGGGAACGATAGCTGACACTTATTTTGTCAACTTTATGACAAGGGATCCTTACTCACATGATGCATCTATAAAATATAAAAGTAGAGGTAATATACACTGAGTGCTCTTTCCAAGACATAGACTGACCATGTGAATCCAGGTGAAAGCTATGATCCCTTATTAATGTCACTTGTTAAATCCACATCAATCAGTGTGGATGAAGGGGAGGAGACAGGTTAAAGAAGGATTTTTTAGCGTTGAGACAATTGAGATGTGGATTGTGTACGTGTGCCATTCAGAGGACGAATGGGCAAGACAAAAGATTTAAGTGCCTTTGAAGGGGGTATGGTAGTAGGTACCAGGCGCACCGGTTCGTGTCAAGAACTGCAACGCTGCTGGGTTTTTCACGCTCAACAGTTTCCCGTGTGTATCAAAGGAAATCCAGCCAACTTGACACAACTGTGGGAATCATTGGAGTCAACATGGGCCAGCATCCATGTGAAAGCTTTCTACACGTCCATGCCCCGACAAATTAAGGCTGTTCTGAGGGCAAAAGAAGAGGTGGGGACAAACTCAATATAAGGTAGGTGTTCTTAATGTTTTGTACACTCAGCATTGTATGTTGATAGATTGATTGAAGCAAGTAGAGGTAAAGGACAAAACCTAACTTGTTGTGATAGTAAATGTAATAGTTGGTATGTGGGGGTAAGAGGTGGACAAACTCCAGTTGTTTCTGGGTTCTAAGCTAATGTATGGAATTGTTTTAAGATGGCCATACCATGGATCATTTAGCTATTTGATTTTCAAATGTAGGTATCTAAAACAATATATACAAAAGATATTTGACAAAATATTGAATTTGGCCTTTACTACTATAGCCCATTGAAACGCATTGAATAACACATTCATAAATGGCAAAAAAGACAGTGAAAAAATACATGCCTTTGAAAGGGGTATGGTAGTAGGTGCCAGGCGCACCGGTTTGTGTCAAGAACTGCAACGCTGCTGGGTTTTTCACGCTCAACAGTTTCCCGTGTGTCTAGCAATGACTTACAGCTACACAGTGGAGGCTCCTCAGAGGAGGAAGGGGAGGACCATCCTCCTCAGTGAATTTCATAAAAATAAAAATAGTAAAACATTAAAGAAGTTATCCTTTTTAGATAAAACTATACTAAATATATTCACATCACCAAATAATTGATTAAAACACACTGTTTTGCAATGAACGCCAACAGTAGCCTCAGCAGCACTCTGTAGGGTAGCACCATGGTGTAGCCGGAGGACAGCTAGCTTCCGTCCTCCTCTTGGTACATTGACGTCAATACAAAACATAGGAGGCTCATGGTTCTTACCTCCTTCCATAGACTTACACAGTGATTATGACAACATATGGGGGGGGCTCGGATGGTTGAAGGGCAGCTCTCGGGGAACTGTGGGGGGATCTTGGATGGTTGGTGGCCTGGCGGTTGGGAGCTTAGACCGGTGGCCGATAGGTCGCTGGTTCGGGTCCCCGTTTTGACTTGGTGGGAGATCTGTTGACGTGCCCTTGGGAGCGGCGCTTGACCCTGGTTGCTCCTGTGGGTCGCTCTGGACAGGAGACGGTTAGATGACTGAATGTAATGTAAATGTTGAGCGACTTCACTGCAGGTAGATTGTATGTTTTAATATTCAATAAAAAATAAAACACCCGTCTCAAACAGAGACGGATGCTATGTTAGCTAGCTGGCTATGGCTATGCAACACTGTAGCTCTTCCAAGTCAAGGTAAGCTTTTGGTTTTATTAATTTATTGCCACCGTGGCCCGCCGGTGTAACTGCTAAACTGCTTTCTGACTGTACACTTTACTGCATGATTGTAGCGGGTTTACTAATGCGTTAGTTCTAGTAGTTGACTATGACGTGACAACGACGTAGGCTGTGTGTAAAGTTTTTTTCACAGCTTATGTGTTGTTGTGCACTGAAGTCCACAAGCGAAGGGAAAAGGTGAGAGGAGGAGAGCGCGTAGATAGTTGCGAGAAGGAATTATATGTACAACGAGTAAAGGGATCATGCTGTTTCTATGTGGCTGCTATGAAAGTGAACTGTGTTTGCGTGTGATCCGGGGTGTATTCATTCCACCGATTCTGTTGAAAAAAAATTCTTAAACGGAAGCAAACGTAACGAAATGGGGATACACATACCTGAATTTGTCCAATAGAAACTCTCATTTTCAACTGTTGGACTAATGATTACACCCTAGATCAGCTGGTTGAAGGCAAGAGTGTGCAAGGCGGTATTCAATGTGTCAATGTCTGTCACCTTGATTACTCAAAATTCTCTCGACCTGTGCACCTACATTGTAAACTTTCATTCATAAGCTAGGTTTTAGCAACCTCATGATGGGTACAGGGAAAATTTGAGTATCATGTAGTAGCCTAAACCTATCGATGTTACATTGAGTTGGGTGAATGGAATATGAATGGAAGTCATCTAATATGCTGTAATCGAAATAAGGCCATGGTCATACATTTTTGTAATCATCCTCCCTCATCTTAAACGGCACCGACCGCCACGGCAGCTACAGCATATGATCAAGCATATCTGAGAAACATTATGTTGCAAACAACACTATGCTCTAATGGACTGAGTCATTGGAACCACTTTCCCATCAGCTGTAGTAGTCTAATGTACCTGCTTCAAGACGCACGGCTAAGTAAGAGAGACTACCGGTAGACTAATTGAAAAGCCAGTCTAAACTGGACCCACTTATCAATCCAGAGCTGAATACAGTGACATCTACACCCACTGTGATGGCTATGACAGGTGCCACGGTATGTTTGCGCTAGCATTAGCCAGCTGCTTTGTAGAGAGTTTTAGTCAAATGTCACTTCATCATCTTACAGTGGAGCTTGATTGCATCTGCCTCTCAGAGAGAAATCGACTCAAACAGGCTCTGGGGGGCTTCATGTTTGGATATTAGTTTCACTTTGCTGTGAACACACACACACACACACACACACACACACACACACACTGCAACTTGATCTCATAGTTGCACTTCGGGATTTGACGTATTTGGCTAGGGGTGTAACGATCCATCTACTACATCGATGTATCGATTTATATTCCTATGATCCAACTACATCGATCTGTGCTCGGCGAGTTGGCCTTTTGGACAACATATATCAATCTAACATCGTTTTAAAATGTAATAAATCGATTGTATCGATACTAGGAAATAACCCATTGGATTTAAGCACGTCAGACTTTATATGGATGTTTTTTCTTAGCACTTTTAATGATAAAGGCTTTAAACATTACTCGATTCAGTCTGCCTATCCGTGACGTCATCGCCCCGCGCCAGCAGCAGCGCAAAGGCGCAAAGACAACAAAACATAGCATGGCGGACGACAGAGGAGAAGCCGACGAGCGAGAAATTATCAAGCCACCATTGCGGTCCTTACAAGAAACAGGAATCTAGGAAACTTCACCTGCACTGTCCAGTATCCAGGTATTTATTTCAGTCACACTGGTTGAATTTTTGGCTAAAAGGTTACTGAATCGATTTCAAGTCACTGAATCGTTTCGGATCGTATCGTTCTAAATGAACCAATATCGTCCTTGAATCGTATCGACAACCACGAATCGTGATACAAATCGAATCGTTGTTAAAACGAATCGTTACACCCCTATATTTGGATCAACATACAGTAGGTAACCATTTGAAAGCATATTTAGCACCTCATGTCTTCATAATGAACACAGGGCCTACGTTGTGTGTTCCTGATCACTGTGCCTGGAGAAAACAAAATGGCTGTACTACATCTTCATGCCCATTTTATTTCTTTTTTCAAATGCAGGCCTTTAAAAGGAGCCACTCAGCAGTGTCGCGAGGACCCAGGGACGACGGCCATACGGAGGTAGTAAATTGGCCCGTATGCTTCTGTGTGTGTGAGTGTGTGTGTGTTTGTGTGTGTGTGTGTGTGCTTGTTTGTGTGCTTGTTTTCTGCTAAGGTGCTGAGATTGAGTGTGAGCGTGCTAGCGTCTGTGGTTGCTTCTATTCATCATAACCAGGACAGCAACAGCACAGGCGCCCTAAATTAAGGGAGCTGAGAACTTGGTTTCATATTGATGTGTTTGCCACGTTTGATGCCCTTCTACTCAGAGTGGATGTAAGCTTGATGTATGCTACAAGGCTCATCTCTTACATCTCCAAATTGCCACGTAGAGGAACAGGAGAGCAGACTTTGTCTTACACTGGCCCCTATGCATTTTGCATGTGATTACCCGGACCCTAAGAATCAGAGCCCATTACATCAAAGGGCAGGATAACGACGCTTCAGCAGTCCATTTTTTTCATAAAGAATAATTCCACAGCAGATTTCTCAGCCAAGCCCCCTCTCAATGGCCCAGAATTATGAGAAGGTCAGGCACTGACGGCGGTGTCATTCATTCTGATGTAGTGGCAGTCTTCAGGTACTAGTGGCATGACCACATACATATACACTTGCGTAGACACACACACACACAGGCACACACATACACACACACACACACACATACACACACACACACACACACACACACACACACACACACACACACACACACACACAGAAGCATTCTCTGTATAGAGATCACCTCAGGGACATTGCCTCTGAGTCTCTGTGTGTGTGTGTGTGTGTGTGTGTGTGTGTGTGTGTGTGTGTGTGTGTGTGTGTGTGTGTGTGTGTGTGTGTGTGTGTGCCAGTGCCTCCTCTCCAGAATAAATATGGAATATTAAATCAGGGTACCTGCTGTTCTTACAGCACCACAGTGAATACTGCCCCCTGAGAGGCATCTGTCCTGTCTGCTGCCTGCCTTACAAGCTCAATGCTTTAGTATAAACTGGGATGGTGGGGACAGTCATCAAAGACAAGATGTTTGAGGGGCTGAGCAGCTGATGATGACCACGATGACATGACCTGACCAGTAGAAATTATCCCTGGACAACACTGGCATGTTACTGAGTGGACTACACAATAAAATGAAAAGGAAATTAAATGGGCCCAAATTGCAGTCTTTAACTATTAGAAAAACTCCTGATCCAAATTGATGTGTTTCAGAGTTTCTATCTGCAAACCATCAGACTTTGAACACTTAAACTGGACTGACCACCTGCACTGAATTTCAGCACCTTAGCAGAAAACAAGCACACAAACAAGCACATACACACACACACAAACACACACACAAATGCATGCTACACACACATCACAACTGCTGCTACCAGACTCTTATTTCAAATCATCAATGTGCTGAATACAACAGGTGTAGACCTTACCGTGAAATGCTTACTTACAAGCCCTTAACCAACAATGTAGTTCAAGAAATAGAGTTTAAAAAATACTTACTAAATAAACTAAAGTAAAAAAATAAAATACAAACGTAACACAAGAAAATTACATAACAATAACGAGGCTATGTACGGGGGGTACCAATACCGAGTCAATGTGCGGGGGTACAGGTTAGTCAAGGTAATTTGTAAAGTGACTATGCATAGATAATAAACAGCGAGTAGCAGCAGTGTAAAAACAAAGGGGGGGGGGGGGGGGTCAATGTAAATAGTCCAGGTGGCCATTTGATGAATTGTTCAGCAGTCTTATGGCTTGGGGGTAGAAGCTGTTAAGGAGCCTTTTGGTCCTAGACTTGGCGCTCCGGTATCACTTGCTGTGCGGTAGCAGAGAGAACAGTCTATGACTTGGGTGACTGGACTATGACTTGGGTGACTGGACTTTCTCTGACTATTGCTTTACTATTTACTATTGCTAATACTGCACAATTTAAATACTTGCCCCTCAATCCCCCCTTCCCTGATACATGTGTTGATATTAGACTAAAATATGTATTATATTCTAATGAGCCATTTACTTTACGTTCTTATTCTCATCTTTGATTATTTCTAATTGTTGTTGCGTTGTCGAGAAGGAACCTGCAAGTAAGCATTTCGTTGGACGGTGTATACCATGTGTATCCTGTACATACGACTAATGAAACTTGAAACTTGTGTGCTTGTGTGTGTGTTCCTGAGCTTCTCTCTTATCTCTAGGTTAATCAATCCAGGACAGCGCTACCCAGCCCTATCCATTGTGTTAATGTCCCTGGGACGCCACTCTAGCTGGGCAAGTAACAATGCTAAGTCTCCATTTTTTCTCACCGTTCGCTCCTCTCGCCTCCCTCCCTCATAAATAAAGTAATTAACTTGGTCTTGGCATGGCCGGCGTGGAGAATAGAAGTAAAATGTCTTTACTGCTTCCTCTACTAGAAGGGAGGAGAGCATGCACATATAAACACACAGAGATGCATGAACACACACACACACACACACTGCAACTTGATCTCATAGTTGCACTTCGGGATTTGACGTAATTGGATGAAGGTGCGCACACACACACACACACACACACACACACACACACACACACACACACACACTTACTCCTCTCCCTTCAGTGCACAGGCGTAGACAAATACAAAGCAGGTCTCTCCTGCCTGTCTATCTGGGTTTAGAGGCTTGCTGTTCGGTAAATAATGAGAGACAATGAGGAGCTGCAAACGGAGGGGGAGATATCTTCACAATGGACTGACAGATAGGAGATGTACCACTGCCTACCAGCAGCAGCACAGTCACCACCTCAGTGTTCATCGAAGGGAAAGAGATACTGGAACATGAGGCTGAGGCACATCAGTGGAATTAGGTTTAAAGAGGTGCTATGGGGTTGGAATATACAGGTAACTGTCAAAATTTCGGAAACACTTGAGTAAATGAGGGATACAAAGTATATTGAAAGTAGGTGCTTCCACACAGGTATGGTTCCTGAGTTAATTAAGCAATTAACTTCTCATCATGCTTAGGTTCATGTATAAAAACGCTGGGCAGGACATTATTTTGGCCATTATTTTGGCTACCATGCCTAGGATGACAATGCCCCCATCCACAGGGCCCGAGTGGTCACTGAATGGTTTGATGAGCATGAAAACGATGTAAACCATATTCCATGGCTGTCTTAGTCACAAGATCTCAACCCAATTGAACAGTTGTGGGAGATTCTGTAGCAACAAGATCTCATAGTTTCCCTTCGAAATTCGACATATTATGGGTGAGCGTCTATTTTTGTCACAATTCCGCATGGTTACAGGGTTAATTCTGAGTGGTAACAGGGTTAAAACAGAAACAACTCAAAGGTTACCAGTTTAGGCATCCATTCCGAGTGGTTAAGGTTAGGGCTATGGTTTGGGGAAGGCTTAACACAAAATAATAAAAAACGACTATTACCATCAGGTATCATCAGTATTCTCAGTATTCTCGCAGCTTGCTAAAGCATTGTGAACTGCCGTATCGCAGTGGTCTAAGCAGCGCACTCCGGCGCTGAGCGTCATTAGTTCGCGCCCAGTGCTGGGCAATCATTTTTCATTTTTGGGGTGAGCGTAGAGGAAGGCGTACACTGAGTATACAAACATTAAGAACACCATGACATAGACTGACCAGGTGAATCCAGGTGAAAGCTATGATCCCTTATTGAATTGGATTGTGTATGTGTGCCATTCAGAGGGTGAATGGGCAAGACAAAATATTTAAGGGCCTTTGAACGGGGTATGATAGTAGGTGCCAGGCGCACCGGTTTGTGTCAAGAACTGCAACGCTGCTGGGTTTTTCATGCTCAACAGAATCCCGTGTGTATCAAGAATGGTCCACCACCCAAAGGACAGCTAGCCAACTTGACACAACTGTGAGAAGCTTTGGAGTTAATATGGGCCAGCATCCCTGTTGAACGCTTTCAACACCTTGTAGAGTCCATGCCCCAACGAGGGCAAAAGGGGTGTTCCTAATGTTTGGCATACTCAGTGTATATCGACGTTCTCGGGACCTTTTCAAGCGTCAGAAATCAACGTCTATTTCTAGTGATCATTCTGTCTGGAGCTGCGCCTGAGACAGCATTTTCCACAACCATCAACAAAACACCGAATTATGGAATTTCTCGTGGAAGAATGCAGTCGCATCCCTGCAATAGAGTTCCAGACACCCTATTAAGACACTTTATGTTGGTGTTTCCTTTATTTTGCCAGTTACCTGAATGTTAGTGGGTTTCTAAATGCTTGTTGAAAGATTTTGACAATTTATCTAACAACTTTAAGAGAAATGTCTGAAAATCACAGGGTAGTCTACAGACTATGTGTATGAGGTGGATGGTATTTAAAATGGACTGTAAAAAAAAATAAACTAATTTTTACCATATCTACTACTATCTACTACTATATAGACTAACTAAAATGTAACCTCAAGGAAAACGATACAATTCAATTCGAAAGTCCAGCTCTTGCAAAAACCCTTGACAGAAACCGTGTACAATATTTCTGAAAATGTTATTGGGGAGTCAGGAGGAGGAGAGAAAGAGTGGGGAAATGAATGTGTTTTGATAGAGCTGTCTGTATGTTATTACCATCTTTCCATTTTTCAGTTTCATAAGGGAGACCACACGGCAGAAGAGTATGTGTCAGCACAATACTGTAAATAATAAAAAAGCCACAGCCAAAGCGATAGGAAAATGCAAGACTTGAAATAGGTTTGAGGGGAGAGAATATTTATGAACTTTAATGATTAAGCCCTCTATTGACTTTTTGGAAAATCCAATATTCAGCCTGCAAGCCCATGTGAATCTTTCTCATCACGACGCAATTTTAGAATTATCTCTGGGACAATAAACATTTATAACCTGCACACAGAAAGACACACACGCACACACACAAACAGACGAACAGGCACACACGCACACACACACAAACAGACGAACAGAGAGACGAACAGGCGCACACTCACAAACAGACAGATGAACAGGCATTCACGCACCAACAGACACGCACGCACACAGTTAGCACTCTTTCACACACCATTTTTTTTTTTTGTGATCCAATTTACATTTTAGTCATTTAGAAGACGCTCTTATCCAGAGCGACTTACAATTAGTGAGTGCATACATTTTTCATACTGGCCCCCCGTATACACACACACACACACAACACACAACACACAACATACACACAGCCCTTACCTGTGTCCTGTGTCCTTGGTCACCTCCAAGCTCAAACTCCCAATATCACACTGTGTTTGCCTTCGCAAGGTCATGGAAGAGCCAGATTAGTTTGGGGACAGATATGAAACAAAGCATGGTTTACCATTCTCATAGGGTATCAGTGTCTGGCAGGACAGCCAGTCATTCAAAACATGATCCAAGATGGCGTAGCAGTGCGGTCGTGTACTCTTGTGTGTCCGTGTAAATAGCCTGTTTTTTTCCATTTTTTTGTCTTTTTTGTATATATTCCCCTATCACACTTTTCATCCTTCTACTAAATATACTTTCCTGCAACCCGCCTCACTCAATGTGGAACAGATTCTATTATTTACTTACCTTTTATCTAGAATCTCCAGTTGAAACTAGCTAGCCAGCTAACTAGCTACTTGCTATTAGCCACCGTTAGCGGTTTTCACCCAGAACATCGGATTTTCTGCCAGAATAACTGAATCACTGGAACTAAACACCGGATCGCAACCAGCTAGACGCAACCGAATGGATGTTGCTGTTGGCTAATCACCACTGCCCCCGAAGCAAGCACCAGTTAGCCTTGAGCTAACCTCGAGCCAGGCAAATATCCCGGCTATCTACCTCTCTGTCTACCGGACGGGAATAGCCAGCTAACTAGCTACTTGCTATTAGCCACCGTTAGCCACAGCCAGCTCTAGCCTGGACTATTATCGGCAAGTCTGCACAGCGCGTTATTGACCCAGAACGTATCGGATTTTCTGCCGGAATCACTGAATCACTGGACCTTTAACTAGCTAGCTGCAACCGAATGGATGTTGTGGTTGGCTAATCAGCCTTGAGCTAGCCTCGAGTCAGGCCAATCTCCCGGCTATCTACCTCACTGTCAACTGGACGGGACCACCTAGTGTCGACACATAGCCCCGCCGATCCATCACGACTGGTCTGCCGATGTAATCGTCTGTGGTTTCAACAGGCTTTCCGTTGCGACGACCACGAAGATCCATCTGCTAGCCCCGGCCCGCTAGCACATGCAATTCAACAACCGTGCTTCCTGCTCATTGTGCTGAAGCACCAATTTGAACTGCTCTCGGACTCACATTGCTGTTCACTGGACCTTATGATCACTCAGCTGCACAGCTGATGCCTGCTGGACTGTTCCTTTACACGGTACCCTGTCCTGTTTTATCTGTTTAGCCTCAGCCCAAACTTTCAACGCCATTACCAGTTGTTTTCTTAGCTCTCTCGAATAACACCTGTGATTGCTTTATGCCTCTCTCCCATGTCAATATGCCTTGCCTATTGCTGTTCCAGTTAGTTATTATTATACAATTTCACTGTAGAGCCCCAAGTCCCTCTCAAACTGCCTCAAATAGCTCCTTTGTTCCACCCCCCATACACGCGGAGACCGGCTCAATCGGTGCTTCCAGTAATGCTATCTCTTTCATTCTTACCCAACGCTTAGGTTTACCTCCACTGTACTCTTATCCTTCCATATCCTTGTCTGTACATAATGCCCTGAATCTTTTCTACAACGCCCGGAAATCTGCCCCCTTTATTCTCTGTACCCAACACACTAGAAGACCAGTTCTTAAAGCCTTTAGCCGTATCCTTATTCTAGTCCTCCTCTGTTCCTCTGGTGATGTAGAGGTTAACCCAGGCCCTGCAGCCCCCAATATCACTCCTACTCCCCAGGCGCCATCATTTGTTGACTTCTGTAACCGTAAAAGCCTTGGCTTTTTGCATGTTAACATCAGAAGCCTCCTTCCTAAGTTTGAGTTATTCACTGCATTAGCACACCTTGCCAACCCTGATGTTCTAGCAGTGTCTGAATCCTGGCTTAGGAAGAAATGTCCATCCCCAACTACAACATTTTCCGTCTCGATAGAACTGCCAAAGGGGATGGAGTTGCAATCTACTGTAGAGATAGCCTGCAGAGCTCTATCATACTATCCAGGTCTGTGCCCAAACAGTTTGAGCTCCTACTTCTAAAAATCCACCTTTCCAGAAATAAGTCTCTCACTGTTGCCGCTTGCTACAGAACCCCCTCAGCCCCCAGTGGTGCCCTGGACATCATATGTGAATTGATTGCCCCCCAGCTATCCTCAGAGTTCGTACTGCTTGGTGACCTAAACTGGGATATGCTTAACACCCCGGCCATCCTAAAATCCAAACTAGATGCCCTCAATCTCACACAAATGATCAAGGAACCTACCAGGTACAACCCTAAATCCGTAAACATGGGCACCCTCATAGATATCATCCTGACTAACTTACCCTCTAAATACACCTCCGCTGTCTTCAACCAGGATCTCAGCGATCACTGCCTTATTGCCTGCGTCCGTAATGGGTCCGCGGTCAAAAGACCACCCCTCATCGCTGTCAAACACTCCCTAAAACACTTTAGCGAGCAGGCCTTCCTAATTGACCTGGCCCAGGTATCCTGGATGGATATCGATCTCATTCTGTCAGTAGAGGATGCCTGGTTGTTATTTATATGTGCTTTCCTCTCAATCTTAAATAAGCATGCCCCATTCAAAAAAATCAGAACTAAGAACAGATATAGCCCCTGGTTCTCCTCAGACTTGATTGCCCTTGACCAGCACAAAAACATCCTGTGGCGTACTGCATTAGCATCGAATAGCCCCCGCGATATGCAACTTTTCAGGGAAGTTAGTGTCACGGATTCTGCCGAGGCTGCTCCTCCTCCTTGCTCGGGCAGGCTTCGGCGTTCGTCGCCCCCGGAGTACTAGCTACTGCCGATCGATGTTTCGGTGTTTGTCTTGTTCTGTCTTGAGTGGTTACACCTGTTGTCTATTATGTTTGATTGTAGATCCTATATTTACCCATGTCTCACGTTTGGTATTTGTGTGTTATTGTTTGTGTCTAGGCGGTATCGGCATCGCTCTTGTCGTATTACGTGTGTTGTGTTTTCCTCCTGGTTCTGAGGTTTTTGTTTGTTCTTTACTATTAGTAAAGTACGTCTGCTAGTATCTCTGTGTCCTGCGCTTGACTTCACTCACCACATACACGTCGCTTCTGACAGAATAACACACCCTACATGGAGTCAGCAGGATCAGCGGTGCCAACGGGATCACTGGAGGAGCGCGTAATCCACCAAGACGCCATGATCCAGAGACTGGGCACCGCCATGCAAGAGGTGATGGACACCTTGAGCCGATGGGAGAGAGGAGGTTTGCCCACACCTCCTCCAACAATACCACCACCATCAGCCATACCCATCGTTCCATCTCCGGAGTCCAGTGGGATTCGGCTATCGCTCCCGAGGGCTTATGATGGCACCGCGGCAGGGTGTCAGGGTTTCCTGCTTCAAGTAGAACTCTACCTGGCAACCATCCACCCGGCGCCCTCGGGATACGAGAGCGTTTCCGCCCTCGGGATACGAGAGCGTTTCTGCCCTCATCTCCTGTCTGTCCGGCAAGGCACTGGAGTGGGCCAACGCCGAGTGGAGGGGAATAGACGCCGCTACAGTCAGTTATGCGGAGTTCTCCCGCCGCTTCAGGGCGGTTTTCGATCATCCCCCAGAGGGGAAAGCGGCGGGGGAGCGTCTGTTCCACCTCAGACAGGGGAAGAGGAGCGCGCAGGAATTCGCACTGGATTTCCGGACTCTGGCTGCCAATGCGGGATGGAATGAGAGGGCCCTCATCGACCACTATAGGTGCAGCCTAAGGGAGGACGTTCGCCGAGAGTTGGCCTGCAGGGACACCAACCTAAGTTTCGATCAGCTGGTGGACATGTCGATTCGTCTGGATACCCTGTTGGCTACCCACGGACGTCCGGAGCTGGGGCCGTCCATTCCATCCCCCAGCACCTCCGAGCCGAGCCCTATGGAGCTCGGGGGTGCTGGTGCTAGAGAGAAGAAGAGAGAGACCAGGACAGAGGCCGTCCCCTGCACCAACTGTGGCCGCAGAGGACACACTGCGGTTCGGTGCTGGGGATGGTCTCCTAGGGATCGAGGCAGCAGGCCACGCACTGATGAGTTATTCCAGGTGAGTAAGCGCCCCACTCACCCAGAGCTCTCTGTTGTACACATGTGTATCCAAGTTGTGTTTCCCGAGGTTTCTCCTCACTCCCAGCATAAGGCGCTAGTCGATTCAGGCACAGCTGGGAATTTTATTGAACGCAGTTTCTCGTATAAGTTAGGGATTCCCCTTATACCAGTTGATGTGCCCTTCCCCATCCATGCCCTAGACAGCCGCCCTTTGGGGTCGGGATTGATTAGGGAGATCACAGCGCCACTTAAGATGAAGACGCAGGGGGGTCATGAGGAGATTATACAGTTGTATTTGATTGACTCTCCTGCGTTTCCTGTGGTGTTGGGGCTTCCCTGGTTAATATCTCATGACCCCAACATTTCATGGCAACAGAGGGCTCTCAGGGAATGGTCTGATCAGTGTGTCGGGCGGTGTATAGGTGTTTCCGTAGGGGCAACAACGGTGGAAAGTCCGAACCAAATGCCCGCACTGCACATTCCTCCTGAGTATACAGATTTGGCAATCGTCTTCAGTAAGAAGAGGGCGACTCAATTATCACCTCATAGACAGCGGGATTGTGCGATAGACCTCCAGGCAGGCGCTGCACTTCCGCGTAGTCATGTGTATCCTCTGTCTCAGGAGGAGACGGCGGCTATGGAGACATACGTCACCGAATCTCTGGGACAGGGATACATACGGCCATCCACTTCTCCTGCGTCCTCGAGTTTCTTTTTTGTGAAGAAGAAGGATGGGGGTTTGCGCCCGTGTATTGATTACCGTGGTCTCAATCAGATTAACATTAAATACAGTTATACTCTCCCTCTGATTGCGAGTATGACGGAGTCATTACACGGGGCGCGATTCTTCACAAAATTGGATCTCAGGAGCGCTTACAACCTGGTGCACATTAGGGAGGGAGATGAATGGAAAACAGCATTTAGTACCACCTCGTGTCACTATGAGTATCTCATCATGCCATACGGGTTAATGAATGCTCCTTCAGTCTTCCAATCATTTGTGGACAAGATTTTTCCGGGATTTGCATGGACATGGTGTAGTGGTGTATATTGATGACATTCTAATATACTCCGCTACACGAGCCGAGCATGTGTCCCTGGTGTGTCGGGTGTTGGGTAGGCTGTTGGAGCATGACTTGTATGTGAAGGCGGAGAAATGCCTGTTTTTCCAGGAGTCCATCTCCTTCTTGGGACATCGGTTGTCCGCGTCAGGGGTGGAGATGGAGATTGACCGCGTTTCAGCCGTGCGTAATTGGCAGACTCCCACCACGGTTAAGGAGGTGCAGCGGTTTTTGGGTTTTGCCAATTACTACCGGAAGTTTATCCGGGGTTTTGGACAGGTAGCAGCTCCCATCACCTCCCTGCTAAAGGGGGGCCCAGTGCGTTTGCAGTGGTCGGCTGAGGCGGACAGGGCGTTTAGACATCTGAAGGACCTGTTTACCTCGTTCTGGTGCTGGCACATCCGGACCCCTCTTTGGCGTTCCAAGTTGAGGTGGATGCATCCGAGGCGGGGATTGGTGCTGTACAGTCTCAACGCTCGGGCATGCCTCCTATACTCCGTCCCTGTGCCTTTTATTCTAAGAAGCTCAGTCCGGCGGAACGTAATTATGACGTGGGGGACAGGGAGCTGCTAGCAGTGGTTCAAGCCCTGAAGGTGTGGAGGCATTGGCTTGAGGGGGCTAAACACCCTTTCCTCATTCTGACTGACCATCGTAACCTGGAGTACATCCGGGCAGCGAGGAGACTGAACCCTCGTCAGGCTAGGTGGGCCATGTTTCTTGCCCGGTTTGTATTTAAGCTCACGTATATACCAGGGTCACAGAACGTGAAGGCAGACGCCCTGTCCCGGCGATATGACACAGACGAGAGGTCCATTGAGCCCACTCCCATACTTCCGGAGTCTTGTCTAGTGGCACCGGTGGTGTGGGAGGTCGATGCGGAGATCGAGCGGGCGTTACGTACAGACCCTACTCCTCCTGAGTGTCCAGAGGGGCGGAAGTACGTGCCGCTCGAGATCCGTGATCGACTGATATATTGGGCTCACACGTCACCCTCCTCTGGTCATCCGGGTATTGGTCGAACGGTGCACTGCCTTAGCGGGAAGTACTGGTGGCCCACCTTGGCTAAGGACGTGAGGGTTTACGTTTCTTCCTGTTTGGTGTGCGCTCAGTGTAAGGCACCTAGACACCTGCCCAGAGGGAAGTTACAACCTCTACCCGTTCCAAAACGGCCGTGGTCTCACCTATCGGTGGACTTTGTCACGGACCTTCCCCCCTCCCAGGGGAATACCACGATCTTGGTCGTTGTGGATCGGTTTTCTAAGGCCTGCCGTCTCATTCCAATGCCAGGTCTCCCTACAGCCCTACAAACGGCCGACACCTTGTTTACCCACGTCTTCCGGCACTACGGGGTGCCTGAAGATATAGTGTCTGATCGGGGTCCCCAGTTCACCTCTAGAGTCTGGAGGGCGTTTATGGAATGTTTGGGGGTCTCGATTAGCCTTACCTCGGGTTTTCACTCTGAGAGTAATGGGCAGGTGGAGAAAGTAAACCAGGATGTGGGTAGGTTTCTGAGGTCCTATTGCCAGGACCGGAAGGAGGAGTGGTCGGGGTAAATCCCCTGGGCAGAGATAGCCCAAAACTCACTTCGCCACTCCTCCACTAATCTTACTCCTTTTCAGTGTGTGTTGGGGTATCAGCCGGTTCTGTCACCCTGGCATCAGAGTCAGATCGAGGCTCCTGCGGTGGATGAGTGGTTTCGGCGCTCGGAGGAGACATGGAACGCTGTGCATGTCCATCTGCAGAGGGCTATCAGTAGGCATAAGGCGAGTGCCGATCGCCACCGCAGTGAGGGTGTCGTTTATGCACCTGGAGATCGGGTCTGGCTCTCGACTCGAAACCTGCCCCTTCGCCTGCCCTGCCGGAAGCTGGGTCGGCGGTTTGTGGGGCCATTTAAAGTCCTGAGGAGATTGAACGAGGTATGTTATAGGTTACAACTGCCCATACATTACTGCATTAACCCATCGTTCCATGTGTCTCTCCTCAGGCCGGTGGTAGCTGGTCCACTCCAGGAGAATGAGATACGAGAGGCTCCTCCGCTCCCACTAGACATTGAAGGGGCTCCGGCATACTCAGTCCGTTCCATCGTGGATTCGAGACGTCGGATGGGGGGTCTGCAGTATCTCGTGGAGTGGGAGGGGTACGGTCCGGAGGAACGGGGCTGGGTCCCTAGGAGGGACATCCTAGATCCCTCCCTCTTGACGGAGTTCCACCGGAGTCATCCGACTCGCCCTGCTCCGCGTCCTCCTGGCCGTCCCCGAGTCCGGGGTCGGTGCACGGCTGGGGCCGCGCGTCAAGGGGGGGTACTGTCACGGATTCTGCCGAGGCTGCTCCTCCTCCTTGCTCGGGCAGGCTTCGGCGTTCGTCGTCCCCAGGGTGTACTAGCTACTGCCGATCGATGTTTCTGTGTTTGTCTTGTTCTGTCTTGAGTGGTTACATCTGTTGTCTATTATGTTTGATTGTAGATCCTATATTTACCCATGTCTCACGTTTGGTATTTGTGTGTTATTGTTTGTGTCTAGGCGGTATCGGCATCGCTCTTGTCGTATTACGTGTGTTGTGTTTTCCTCCCGGTTCGGAGGTTTTTGTTTGTTCTTTACTATTAATAAAGTACGTCTGCTAGTATCTCTGTGTCCTGCGCTTGACTTCACTCACCACATACACGTCGCTTCTGACAGTTAGGAACCAATATACACAAGCAGTTAGGAAAGCAAAGGCTAGCTTTTTCAAACAGAAATTTGCATCCTGTAGCACTAACTCCCAAAATTTTGGGACACTGTAAAGTCCATGGAGAATACGAGCACCTCCTCCCAGCTGCCCACTGCACTGAGGCTAGGAAACACTATCACCACCGATAAATCTACAATAATCGAGAATTTCAACAAGCATTTTGCTATGGCTGGCCATGCTTTCCACCTGGCTACCACTACCCCGGCCACCAGCTCTGCACCCTCCGCTGCAACTTGCCCATGCCCCCATCCCCCCCCCCCCCCCCCCGCTTCTCCTTCACACAAATTCAGACAGCTGATGTTCTGAAAGAGCTGAAAAATCTGGACCCCTACAAATCATCTGGGCTAGACAATCTGGAGCCTTTCTTTCTAAAATTAGCAGCCGAAAATGTCACAACCCCTATTACTAGCCTGTTCAACCTCTCTTTTCTGAGATCCCCAGAGATTGGAAAGCTGCCGCGGTCATCCCCCTCTTCAAAGGGGGTGACACTCTAGATCCAAACTGTTACAGACCTATATTCATCCTGCCCTGCGTTTCGAAAGTTTTTGAAAGCCAAGTTAACAAACAGAACACCGACCATTTCGAATCCCACCGTTCCTTCTCCGCTATGCAATCCGGTTTCCGAGCTGGTCTTGGGTGCACCTCAGCCACGCTCAAGGTCCTAAAAGATATTATAACCGCGATCGATAATAGACAGTACTGTGCAGCCGTCTTCATCGACCTGGCCAAAACTTTCGACTCTGTCAACCACCGCATTCTTATTGGCAGACCAAATAGCCTTGGTTTCTCAAATGACTGCCTCGCCTGGTTCACCAACTACTTCTCAGATAGAGTTCAATGTGTCAAATCGGAGGGCCTGTTGTCTGGACCTATGGCAGTCTCTATGGGGGTGCCACAGGGTTCAATTCTCGGGCCGACTCTTTTCTCTGTGTATATCAAATGTTGCTCTTGCTGCTGGTGACTCAGATCCACCTCTATGCAGACGACACCATTTTGTATACATCTGGCCCTTCATTGGACACTGTGTTAACAAACCTCCAAACGAGCTTCAATGCCATACAACACTCCTTCCGTAGC
>NC_140018.1:10288711-10491130 GCF_964263955.1 Coregonus lavaretus
GATATTATGTATTTCATTTTCAATACATTTGCTAAAATTTCTAAAACATGTTTTCACTTTGTCGTTATGGGGTATTGTGTGTAATTTTTGTACAAATCCATTTTGACTGAAGGCTGTAACAACAAAATGTGGAATAAGTCAAGGGGCATGAATACTTTCTGAAGGCACTGTAGGCTAAAATGTTGTGCAAACCATTAACCCCGGGCCGGCCCAACACAAATCAATTCTTAGAATATCAGGTGTGTTTTCACATCACGATTTTATGGGGGCAGTGTCAGAGCGGGCGTAGGTGTGGTGTAGGAATCAGATGCAGGACACAGATGCTAGTCCAAAAATACTTTAGTAAAGTCCACAAAAATGAATGGCTACAACCAGAGCCGGAGGCACGAGAGAATATAACGCACACAGCGTATAAATGCAAAACACAGCGAACACGCACAACAAGTGCGGACTCTCTATCTAATACAACATAGAGCATAAACTGACTGGAAGCACCAGCTGACAAGGAACAACTACACACAACCACAAAACAGAAACAACGAGAACTTAAAGGACACATAATCAAGACAAAATGAGAAACAGGTGTACCAAAACAGACCAAACCAAACAAACACAGAAACAACGAACGGTGGCAGCTAGTACTCCGGAGACGATGACCGCCGAAGCCTGCCCGAACAAGGAGGAGGAGCAGCCTCGGCCGAAACCGTGACAGGCAGGAGAATTACAGAGGAGTCAACTTGAATTAACTCTGATTGCTTTTATTATAATTTTTACAGTGCAAACAGTAAAAATTAGTTTCATGCCACGAGAGGTACCGGATCCTGGCAAATGGATTCCGGAACGAAACAGTCCAAAACTGAGAGGTGCCGGATCCTGTTCCGTCAAGATCTGGCTCAAATTAAGCACTGCTCATGTGCTTGTGCTCCTGAGGCTCTGTGTGTGATTGTGGTGTAGGGTTAATGAACCACAATGCAGTGCCTAACACGAGCCAGCTTACTCCTCCTTATGTGGTGAACAGAGCAGAGAAACAGTTATGTCTCTGCAGATTCTGGGCTTGAGCATGACAAGCAGTGAGAAGAGGCATAGCAAGCTGAGTTTAGATACAGAATGAAAACAAAGAAGGTGGACAGACAGACATACGTTATGTCCCGGTCCAGAAACAACCCCTTGCCGCCAAGGTATTTCTTGCAGATCTGAAAGAACTGGACAGATATGATCAGAAAAATTGTAGTAGATCCACTTTGCCTCATGGGTTTGGGTGGAATTCCCACCTTATTATTTATGACAAGATATAGTTCAATCTACACAAATACATAGAGGATTGCTGGGGGTTGATTTGGGATTGGCCTACGGAAGAGAGACTAGTGGACGTGCAGAAGACATGAGGTCATCAGGATGAGACAGAGTTTGAGTCAGTGGGGTGTAGACCTGAGAAGGGCAGTGTGTGTGTGTATGTGTGTGAGTGTGTGCGTGCATACGGGTGTGTGTGGAGACAACAACTTCCTAACACTGAGCCACTCAGTAGTGCTGTAGCCATGGGGTGGACAATGAACTATTCTACTGTATTTTTGTCAATGACATTCCTACATTGCTCATCCTAATATTAATATATTTCTTAATTCCATTATTTTACTTTTAAATTGTGTGTATTGTTGTGAATTGTTAGATACTACTGCACTGTTGGAGCTAGGAACACAAGCATTTCGCCACATTCGCAATAACATCTGCTAAATACAGTGGGGAGAACAAGTATTTGATACACTGCCGATTTTGCAGGTTTTCCTACTACAAAGCATCTAGAGGTCTGTAATTTTTTATCATAGGTACACTTCAACTGTGAGAGACGGAATCTAAAACAAAAATCCAGAAAATCACATTGTATGATTTTTAAGTAATTAATTTGCATTTTATTGCATGACATAAGTATTTGATCACCTACCAACTAGTAAGAATTCCGGCTCTCACAGACCTGTTAGTTTTTCTTTAAGAAGCCCTCCTGTTCTCCACTCATTACCTGTATTAACTGCACCTGTTTGAACTCGTTACCTGTATAAAAGATACCTGTCCACACACTCAATCAAACAGACTCCAACCTCTCCACAATGGCCAAGACCAGAGAGCTGTGTAAGGACATCAGGGATAAAATTGTAGACCTGCACAAGGCTGGGATGGGCTACAGGACAATAGGCAAGCAGCTTGGTGAGAAGGCAACAACTGTTGGTGCAATCATTAGAAAATGGAAGACGTTCAAGATGACGGTCAATCACCCTCGGTCTGGGGCTCCATGCAAGATCTCACCTCGTGGGGCATCAATGATCATGAGGAAGGTGAGGGATCAGCCCAAAACTACACGGCAGGACCTGGTCAATGACCTGAAGAGAGCTGGGACCACAGTCTCAAAGAAAACCATTAGTAACACACTACGCCGTCATGGATTAAAATCCTGCAGCGCACGCAAGGTCCCCCTGCTCAAGCCAGCGCATGTCCAGGCCTGTCTGAAGTTTGCCAATGACCATCTGGATGATCCAGAGGAGGAATGGGAGAAGGTCATGTGGTCTGATGAGACAAAAATAGAGCTTTTTGGTCTAAACTCCACTCGCCGTGTTTGGAGGAAGAATAAGGATGAGTACAACCCCAAGAACACCATCCCAACCATGAAGCATGGAGGTGGAAACATCATTCTTTGGGGATGCTTTTCTGCAAAGGGGACAGGACGACTGCACCGTATTGAGGGGAGGATGGATGGGGCCATGTATTGCGAGATCTTGGCCAACAACCTCCTTCCCTCAGTAAGAGCATTGAAGATGGGTCGTGGCTGGGTCTTCTAGCATGACAACGACCCGAAACACACAGCCAGGGCAACTAAGGAGTGGCTCCGTAAGAAGCATCTCAAGGTCCTGGAGTGGCCTAGCCAGTCTCCAGACCTGAACCCAATAGAAAATCTTTGGAGGGAGCTGAAAGTCCGTATTGCCCAGCGACAGCCCCGAAACCTGAAGGATCTGGAGAAGGTCTGTATGGAGGAGTGGGCCAAAATCCCTGCTGCAGTGTGTGCAAACCTGGTCAAGACCTACAGGAAACGTATGATCTCTGTAATTGCAAACAAAGGTTTCTGTACCAAATATTAAGTTCTGCTTTTCTGATGTATCAAATACTTATGTCATGCAATAAAATGCAAATTAATTACTTAAAAATCATACAATGTGATTTTCTGGATTTTTGTTTTAGATTCCGTCTCTCACGGTTGAAGTGTACCTATGATAAAAATTACAGACTACATGCTTTGTAAGTAGGAAAACCTGCAAAATCGGCAGTGTATCAAATACTTGTTCTCCCCACTGTATGTGTATGTGACCAATAAAATTTGATTTGATTTGACATAACAAAATCGTCCTGGGTCAGGGGAACAGCTAAATGGAGAAAGGATGGAAAATAAAGGATTTTTCTTTTTTTTCACAGTAGGACACTGTCAATTCTACCATGTGTTACAGGACAAGAACACAATGTCTAGTAATGGCTATGCCACTACATTTATATAACAACAGCTCTGTGTTATTTGTATTTTCTCTGGTTTCTCTTTTGTGAAAGGAGACAACAGAGACTAAAGCATAACGGCAGGGTGGATGGTGGGTGTTCTAATAAATCCCAGCTGTACAATAAAATAATAATCTGTTATTTAACCACAGTTGCTACTACAAGTAGTTTTTACATCAGTGGGGATTTGCTATTCATACCTGGCCCTCTGCCAGAGACTTCAGAGATTGGAGTCTACCCACATTAGACGGTCTCTGTGTGTGTTTGCGTGTGTGTGTATGTGTGTGTGTGTGTGTGTGTGTGTGTGTGTGCGTGAGTGAGTGAGTGTCTGTATGTGTATGTGTGTGTAATTCTCTCATTAGATGGTCTCTCAATAGGTGGTTAGTAACCATGAGTATGATGGTTGGTTGGTAAATAGAGAGATGCTGCTGTACAGATGGACACATACTCAATATGTGGAATATGAGAGTAAATGAAGGAAGCAGAACATCATTTAAACCAGGTCAATAGGCCCCATCAGAAATGCACCCAGTCACAAACTGAGTGTGTCATTGATTCATTATTACACATTTTCGCCGTTCCAAACCGCACTGATGCATATTAAGAACCTTGTACAAGGGAGGAGGCTGATTTGGGCCACAGACGCTGATCTGTGGTCAGTTTTGGATTTTCCCCTCTTTTAAGTATATTTACAGAGACCCAAACTGCACTTATGCATAGCAAGTCAGACCCTTAGAGGAGAGGAGGGTATTGTGGGCCATGGAGGCTGATCTAAGGTCAGTTTTTGCCTCAATCCTTACTCTGGATATCAGTCATTTGGCTTTGGTGTCTCTCATAGTAGACCTTGTATTCATCATCTTGTTGAGATATAAAACAGTCCCACTCTCCAGGCTACAACTAACACTAATACTAACTCTAACACTAACACTAACACTAACACTAACACTAACACTAACACTAACACTAACTCTAACCTAAACCCTTACCCCATTAGTGGTTGCAGCCCATTCAGCAGGCCTGTGTTTTATCTCACCCCGTCCTTGTCTCCCTCCAAGGTTCTCTTCCTCCTATAATTCCTCTATGTACTTCCTGAAGACATAACAGTACATTCATCAGATAAAGAGTCCTCTTGTCTGATTTGCTGTGTACAAGTCGGCCATGTTAGGGCCATCCAATCAGAAGGGTATTTACTAGGGCTGGGAATTGCCAGGGACCTCACAATACGATATGTGTGTGTGTGTGTGTGTGTGTGTGTGTGTGTGTGTGTGTGTGTGTGTGTGTGTGTGTGTGTGCACACGATATGTGCCGATACGATATGTATTGTGAAAATCACGATTCTCACGATTCTATATGTCAGTGGGTGCTGTAGGTGGGTGTGGTGCAGGAATCAGATGCAGGACGCAGAAAGATAAGTCCAATAGACTTTAGTGAACAGCACACTCAAATTCACGAGTCAAACGCCCGGAGGCGAGAAAGTCTGCACACAGGCGAAAACCAAAAGGCGCACAAAACAGTGCGTAAAATAACCTCCTAACATAGAGGAGGAAAATACGAAATGCACAAGGCAAACAGTAGCGCACAAAACACGACAGCGAAACAATAACACACAAACACAGACACACACAACGAGAACTAAATAGAACACTAACAAGGACTAACTAGACACAGGTGTACAACATCAAGACCAAACCAAACGAACATGAAACATAGATCGGTGGCAGCTAGTACTCCGGAGACGACGACCGCCGAAGCCTGCCCGAACCAGGAGGAGGAGCAGCCTCGGCCGAAACTGTGACAGTACCCCCCCCTTGACGCGCGGCTCCAGCCGTGCGCCGACCCCGGCCTCGGGGACGACCAGGAGGACGCGGAGCAGGGCGCGCGGGATGGTCCCGGTGGAACTCCGACAGGAGAGATGGGTCTAGGATGTCCCTCCGCGGCACCCAGCACCGCTCCTCCGGGCCGTACCCCTCCCACTCCACGAGATACTGGAGACCCCCCATCCGGCGTCTGGAGTCCAAGATGGACCGAACGGTGTACGCCGGAGCCCCCTCGATGTCCAATGGGGGCGGAGGAGTCTCTCCTATCTCATTGTCCTGGAGTGGACCAGCTACCACCGGCCTGAGAAGAGACACATGGAACGAGGGGTTAATATTCTTATATTCAACAGGTAGATGTAACCTATAACACACCTCGTTCAATCTTCTCAGGACTTTAAAGGGCCCCACAAACCGCCGACCCAGCTTCCGGCAGGGCAGGCGGAGGGGCAGGTTTCTGGTAGAGAGCCAGACTTGATCTCCGGGTGCGTACACCGGCCCCTCACTGCGGTGGAGATCGGCGCTCGCCTTGTGACGAAGGACGGCCCGCTGCAGGTGGACGTGGGCAGCGTTCCACGTCTCTTCCGAGCGCCTCATCCATTCATCCACCGCAGGGGCCTCGATCTGGCTCTGCTGCCACGGTGCCAGAACCGGCTGGTAACCTAATACACATTGAAAAGGGGTTAGGTTAGTAGAGGAGTGGCGGAGAGAGTTCTGGGCCATCTCGGCCCAGGGAATGTAACGCGCCCACTCCTCAGGCCGGTCCTGACAATACGACCTCAGAAACCTACCCACATCCTGGTTGACACGTTCCACCTGCCCGTTACTCTCCGGGTGGTACCCCGAGGTAAGGCTAACCGAGACCCCCAAACGCTCCATAAACGCTCTCCACACACGGGAGGTAAACTGGGGGCCTCGATCAGACACTATATCCTCGGGGACCCCGTAATGCCGGAAGACGTGGGTAAATAGGGCCTCAGCGGTCTGTAGGGCAGTAGGAAGACCCGACATAGGGAGAAGACGACAGGCCTTAGAGAACCGGTCCACAACGACCAGGATGGTGGTATTCCCCTGAGAGAGGGGAAGGTCTGTTACAAAATCCACCGAGAGGTGGGACCATGGTCGTTGTGGAACGGGTAGGGGCTGTAACTTACCCCTGGGCAGATGTCGGGGCGCCTTACACTGGGCGCACACCGAGCAGGAGGAGACGTAAACCCTCACATCCCTAGCCAAAGTAGGCCACCAGTATTTAGTGCTAAGGCAATGCACTGTCCGGCCAATACCCGGATGTCCTGAGGAGGGTGACGTGTGAGCCCAGTAGATGAGTCGATCCCGAATCTCGAGCGGAACGTACCTCCGACCCTCAGGATATTGTGGAGGGCTGGGAACGGTACGCAACGCTCGCTCGATCTCGGCATCGACCTCCCACACCACCGGTGCCACAAGGCAAGACTCCGGTAGTATGGGAGTAGGCTCAACGGACCTCTCCTCCGTGTCATACCGCCGGGACAGTGCATCTGCCTTGCCATTCTGGGACCCAGGGATGTACGTGATTTTAAATACGAACCTGGTGAGAAACATACTCCATCGAGCCTGGCGAGGGTTCAGTCTCCTCGCTGCCCGGATGTACTCCAGGTTCCGATGGTCAGTCAAAATGAGGAAAGGGTGTTGAGCCCCCTCAAGCCAATGCCTCCACACCTTAAGGGCCTGAACTACAGCTAACAGCTCCCTGTCCCCAACGTCATAGTTACGCTCCGCCGGGCTGAGCTTTTTGGAGTAAAAAGCACAGGGGCGGAGTTTAGGTGGCGAGCCGGACCGTTGAGAGAGCACGGCCCCTATACCAGCCTCAGACGCGTCCACCTCAACCTGAAAGGGAATTGCGGGATCCGGATGCGCCAGCACCGGAGCCGACGTAAACAGGTCCTTCAGTCTCCCAAAGGCCCTGTCCGCATCAGCTGACCACTGCAGGCGCACCGGACCCCCTTTCAGAAGGGACGTGATGGGAGCTGCCACCTGTCCAAAACCCCGGATAAACCTCCGGTAGTAATTCGCAAAGCCCAAGAACTGCTGCACCTCTTTTACAGTGGTTGGAGTTTGCCAATTACGCACAGCGGACACACGATCCACCTCCATACTCACCCCTGACGCGGACAACCGATAACCCAAAAAGGAGACCGATTCCTGGAAAAACAGACATTTCTCTGCTTTGACATATAGGTCGTGCTCCAACAGCCTCCTCAATACACGTCGCACCAGGGTTACATGCTCGGCTCGGGTAGACGAGTACACCAGAATATCATCAATGTACACGACCACCCCTTGTCCCTGCATATCCCGGAAAATGTCATCTACGAAGGATTGAAAGACTGATGGAGCATTCATCAACCCATATGGCATGACAAGATATTCGAAATGACCTGACGTGGTACTAAACGCTGTTTTCCATTCATCGCCCTCCCTAATGCGCACCAAGTTATACGCGCTCCTGAGATCCAATTTTGTGAAAAACCGCGCCCCATGCAATGACTCCGTCATGGTCGCAATCAGAGGGAGTGGATAACTGTATTTCACAGTAATCTGATTGAGACCACGGTAATCAATGCACGGGCGCAACCCTCCATCTTTTTTTTTCACAAAAAAGAAACTCGAAGAGGCGGGGGAAGTGGAAGGCCGAATGTATCCCTGTCTCAAAGATTCGGCTATGTAGGTCTCCATAGCTTTTCTCTCCTCTTGAGACAAAGGATACACATGGCTCCGTGGGAGCGCTGCTCCTGCCTGGAGATCAATCGCACAATCCCCCTGTCTATGGGGAGGCAACTGCGTCGCCCTAGTTTTGCTAAAAACAAGAGCTAAATCCCCATATTCAGGCGGAATGTGCAATGCGGGCACTTGGTTTGGACTTTCCACCGAAGTCGCCCCCACGGAAACACCCAGACATCGCCCCTCACACTGAGCAGACCACCCATCGAGAGCCCTCTTGCCACGAAATAGCAGGGTTATGGGTGCTTAACCAGGGAATCCCCAGCACCACTGGGTACGCAGGAGAGTCGATCAGATACAGCTGTATAGTCTCTTCATGACCCCCCTGCGCACACATCCTAAGTGGCGCTGTTACTTCCCTGATCAACCCCGACCCCAACGGACGGCTATCTAAGGCATGAACGGGAAAAGGTTTGTCAACGGGTAGGAGAGGGATCCCTAACTCTAAACAAAACTTTCGATCAACAAAATTCCCAGCTGCGCCTGAATCTACTAGCGCCTTATGCTGGGAATGAGGTGCAACCTGTGGAAAACCAACAGGTATACAAAAGTGCGCAACAGAAAGCTCTGGGTAGGTGGGGCGTCTACTCACCTGGGAGGCCCCCCCAGTGCGTGGCCTGTTGTCTTCTCCCCCGGAGAACCCTCCCCAGCACCTGGCCGCAGTGTGCCCTCCACGACCACACTTGGTGCAGGAGACAGGCCCCCTCGGGCTCCTCCTACTCCGTTCTCTAGCGCCGGCACCCCCGAGCTCCATAGGGCTCGGCTCGGAGGTGCCGGAGGGCGGAATGGACGGACCCCCCTCGGGACGTCCACGGGTGGCCAGCAGGGTGTCTAAACGGATGGACATATCAACCAACTGGTCGAAAGTCAGATGGGTATCCCTGCAGGCCAACTCTCGTTGAACGTCCTCCCGGAGGCTACACCGAAAATGGTCAATGAGAGCCCGTTCATTCCACCCTGCATCCGCCGCTAGAGTCCGGTACTCTAAGGCAAACGCCTGTGTGCTCCTCCTCCCCTGTCTCAAGTGGACTAGCCGCTCCCCCGCCGCTTTGCCCTCAGGTGGATGGTCAAACACGGCCTTGAAGCGGCGGGAGAACTTGGCGTAGGAGATGGTGTTGGCGTCCATCTTCCTCCACTCAGCGTTAGCCCACTCCAACGCCTTTCCCGAGAGACAGGAGATGAGGGCGGAAACGCTCTCGTGTCCCGAGGGCACCGGGTGTACAGTGGCCAGGTAGACCTCCACCTGCAGGAGGAACCCCTGACACCCGGCAGCTGTTCCGTCATACGCCCTCGGGAGCGAGAGACGAATCCTCCTGGGTTCCGGACCTGGGGCTGGTGGACCGGCCGATGGGGTGGACAGGGTAGGTGGAGGTGTGGGTACCCTGCTGGCTTCCCATCGGTGCAGGGTGTTGATCACGTCCTGTAGAGCGGTCTCCAGTTGTCTTATCTGGCTCTCCTGCCAATGGATATGCTCCTCGAGCGACACAGGTGTCACAGCCGATCCTGCTGATTCCATAATGGTGTGTTATTCTGTCAGTGGGTGCTGTAGGTGGGTGTGGTGCAGGAATCAGATGCAGGACGCAGAAAGATAAGTCCAATAGACTTTAGTGAACAGCACACTCAAATTCACGAGTCAAACGCCCGGAGGCGAGAAAGTCTGCACACAGGCGAAAACCAAAAGGCGCACAAAACAGTGCGTAAAATAACCTCCTAACATAGAGGAGGAAAATACGAAATGCACAAGGCAAACAGTAGCGCACAAAACACGACAGCGAAACAATAACACACAAACACAGACACACACAACGAGAACTAAATAGAACACTAACGAGGACTAACTAGACACAGGTGTACAACATCAATACCAAACCAAACGAACATGAAACATAGATCGGTGGCAGCTAGTACTCCGGAGACGACGACCGCCGAAGCCTGCCCGAACCAGGAGGAGGAGCAGCCTCGGCCGAAACCGTGACACTATATATGTTTTTCGATTCGACACTGTGATTTTATTGCGATTCAATGTTCCAAACATATTGTGTAGAGGGACAAGAGAGAGAGATGAGAAAACGTTTTGATCAGTCATGGAAATACGTGCTGAAACCAAATTGTCTCCCTATTTAAAAAGAAGATGGAGAACAAGCTATTAATGAGAAATGCTGGAGTTTTGGTGCAGGTACAGCCGACTAGCGCAAATAATATAGTGATATTGTCAAAACGATACGATATATCTTTAAAAACTATATCCCGATATGTAACTGTATCGATCCCCCCCCCCCCCCCATCACTAGCATTTACACCTAGAGTGCTATTGATTAGTTGACCCTAGCTGTTTCCCAAGAATCGCTGCAATCAACAAAGTGCTATGGAAAGGCAGCTGATAGCAGCTTATATTCACAATATTTAAATAGGATCAGGAGGAAGCAGGAAATGCAGACTCGTAAACACACAGCAGCGGCATGTATACGTCCCATCTGCCACTGTTTGCAGTTTATTGTTTTACTTGCAAAATACATGAATTAATTTCAGAATATTATTAACTTTGTCCTTGCTGTCTGTTGTACTGTATAGCTTTGAGCCTGGCCTGGAAATTGTTTGTGGATTTGGGAACATTTAGACACAATGCGACTGAAATGTAATGTGATTTATTCAGAACGTTTCAATCTAGAAAAACCTAAAATGAAACCAGACAACATATCTGGTTCAGATATGAATACTGTGTGATAACTGCATTATGCTTTCAGCACTAAATCACAAACAAGAGTGCACAGTCACACACACACACACACACACACGCGCACACACACACACACACACACACACACACACACACACACACACACACACACACACACACACACACCTCCGAGCAGTGTTCTTTTTTCTCTCCAGAGGTTTCTATGGTCTGTAGCTATGTAACTTGGCAGAAGCACCTTTGAATCAGTGTGTTCCCCACAATAGATAGTGATGTCTGCCCACCCTCTCTTCATCCAAATGAGAGCAGGAAACACATATAAACACTGGTAATGTTAGTACTGGTCATCCCAGCTACTCATCCTGAATTCATTAGTGTGTCACGCAAAAATGTGTGAGTGTGATAGAGGGTTTCTTTGCTTGTTTGTGTGTGTTTGTGTGTGTGCATGCACGTGCGTGCCTATGCTTGTGCATGATTATGCCTGTGTATTTAAGTGTGTTCATACATCTGTGAGTTAAACATCAGTGAGGTCAGACTATGGTTCAGTCCCAGGGACATGATTGGGGTTATCCTGTACAGCGGCTTCTGCCAGGCTAGCGTTGTGCCTCTCTTACTCACCAGTCCTCTCCAATCTCCTCCAGGGCTCAGGCCTTGTCTGCACATTCAATAGAAAGGCCATGCAGTCACATAGTCTAGTCTGGGAGACATCGTAACATACTAATTCAATACATGTATAAGGTCGGTTTCTTGGAAACCAGAGATAGTCTACTTCTGGGCTAAAGAGCATGCTCTGTGGCAACACACTCTAAATTCGTCTGAAAAGACACACATTTTTTTGCGACTTAATTTGTAGGAAAATATTAAAACTATAAATATAGACTTTATATACATTTTTTGGGGGAAAACTTCGGAACAATCTTTTGAAAGTTGTTAGAGCAATGCATGATGGGCAATGGTGTTCTACACCGCCTGTTTTTATATAAATAAATGTGGGAGACAAAAAAAAGCAGCGTAGAACACCCTTGCCCAAAATGCATTGCTCCAATAACTTTCAAAAGATTGTTCCGAAGTTTTCCCCCAAAAAATGTATTTTCCTATGAATGAATTCGCACAAAAATGTGTATTTTCCTATGAATTAAGCCACACAAAAACGCACAAAATCTGCTGAAATGCTTTTTGTACATATTTGCACGAATTGAGTGTGAGATTGTGTTGTCTGTGGAGATGCTAAAGCAGGTTCTATATGGAGAATCTCAGCTGAAAGTCCTTTTAAATCAGAGAATAGGCTATCTAGGTCGGGAAAATGTCCCTCAATGGGTAGTTCACCCAAAGGACAAATTTACCTCAGTATGCTGTATGTATACCTAGAAAGTTGGCTTCCTGCCATCCAGGACCTCTATACCAGGCGGTGTCAGAGGAAGGCCCTCAAAATGGTCAAAGACTCCAGCCACCCTAGTCATAGACTGTTCTCTCTGCTACCGCACGGCAAGCGGTACCGGAGTGCCAAGTCTAGGTCCAAAAGACTTCTCAACAGCTTCTACACCCAAGCCATAAGACTCCTGAACAGCTAATCATGGCTACCTGGATAGTCACTTTAACTCTACCCACATGTACATATTACTTCAACTACCTCAACTAGCCGGTGCCCCCTAACATTGACTCTGCACCGGTACCCCCCTGTATATATAGCCTCCCTACTGTTATTTTATTTTACTTCTGCTCTTTTTTTCTCAACACTTTGTTGTTGTTTTATTCTACTTTTTTATAAAAAATAAATATACTTTTGGTTAAGGGCTGTAAGTAAGCATTTCACTATAATGTCTGCACCTGTTGTATTTGGCGCATGTGGCCAATAACATTTGATTTGATTTGATTAGATTTTCTCTAAATAGCATGATTTACTGTAGTTACTGTATGTCTTTTGGAGCATGCTTAAAGAGGTCTGACCACTCCCATTGCTTTGCACGCGACAATGTTAACTTCAGTTTCATACCACCCCCAAATGCAAAGTCATACTTAGGCTGGGATTCAATCCATAGAGCGCTGTCGATAACGCAGCTTTTAAAGGCAAGGTTTTTCGCGTTTCCGGAGATTGCATCAACAGTATATGCAGCAAATGTCAGCTCAATCGGAAATTAGCTTTAAATGTCAAGTGCGGCAGAACACGAATTGGATTGAATTCTGGCCTTACTAAAAAGTATTGCAACGTCTTCGTTTCTTTCCGTGAGAGAGCTTGTCTCATCTGCTTGTGGCTGTGTGTGTATTGTAATGACCAGTATAAACAGTAATGGTGAATGTCCTGCCATGTTTATGGCAGCAGGGTAAAGTTGGCGATGCAAGATAGCTACATATGGTCCAAGCTGCTGCCCAATATGGCCCAAGGCACTACAAGGCCACACACTGTATTTGTACACACGCATACACAGGCACTCACACGCACACATGCCAAGGGCCACATACAGATATTATCTTCATTTGATCACTCTGTTGTCGCAGAGAATTTTCCTGCCCAGCAGGAAATGCTAACTTGTCGTGTATTCAAGGTTTAAAAAGGCTTCTAAAATTCCATTAATTGTAATCGACTTAATAATTCACAAATCTTTGATGCTGCAGGATTATTTTCCTGTTGTGAGAAACTGGTTAAATGAAGATAGTACATCTGTACTGTATCTGTGGCGGCTTAATTCCATCTGAACCAGCCTCCTCTTTTAGTCTGCTCCTAGTGTAACGCTGGCTAATCCCTACACGCTTGTCAAGTCTCTTGGAAAGCAGCCGCATTAATTCACTCTCAATTGACCCATTGAATAGGAAAGGTATTACAATTCACCAAGTCCCTCTATCCCCTTTGTACTCCTCTCTAATGGAAAAACCCACAAATAGAAATGTTATTTAAAAGTTTGTCACATAGAATCACAGTGAAAATGGAGAGCTCCATACAAGTGGACTTTTGGAGGAATCCGCAAGTCATGATTGCATATTAATTTGCATACACACAACTGCCTCCACATAACTGATTAGATGTTTTAGGATAACAGTGTGTATGTTTATGAGATGGAGTGACAGTACAAAGAATACATTTAAATGTTGTTATTATAGCCAAGAGTCAGAAAGGCCCAAGAGAATGAATGAGTGTTTATTGGATTGTGATGAAGGACTTATTGAGTATCATTGAGGGTTATCGAGTACAAATAATATAATTTCCCTTGTTCTCTGAAGTGGCTCAGACTTAAGAGTGCATTTATTGTAAGCTATAGGGACTAGGCTATGTGACATATGTCTGTGTGGAAAGTCATATAAATAAATGTAAATATGAATAGTATCGAATGGATATGGAATTTTTAAATTGAGTGTTTTTTACTGCATAGGCAATGATAAAGCATGAATATGTGTTATGCAGTGGTTACGGCGTGGACATAGGGAGTTATAACATAGTGGTTACGGCGTGTACATATAGAGTTATAACATAGTGGTTATGGAGTTGACATAGGGAGTTATAACATAGTGGTTATGGAGTTGACATAGGGAGTTATAACATAGTGGTTATGGAGTTGACATGGGGAGTTATAACATAGTGGTTACGGAGTTGACATAGGGAGTTATAATATAGTGGTTATGGAGTTGACATAGGGAGTTATAACATAGTGGTTACGGAGTTGACATAGGGAGTTATAACATAGTGGTTACGGAGTGGACATAGGGAGTTATAACATAGTGGTTATGGAATGGACATAGGGAGTTATAACATAGTGGTTACAGAGTTCACATTGAGTAGATTATACATTGGTTACGGTTGAGATAGACTGAATATTGAACCATGACAGAGTTGAGGAATATGACACAGACAGGCTGATTATAGAGAACGGGGTGAGAAAGAAGCCCCAGTCTGGTCAGGTTTATTCAAGGCTGCCTACTAAAGAGAAAAAGGCATTAATTTCTGTGAGGCTAATGGGCTATTTTTCACCTCTGCCGAGCATAACTCTGCCATCTGCTGCAGGGAGCAGCTCTAGCCGTCTCACTAGTGGGCAAATGGCAAAACCTGAGTGCTACGCTGAACAGCTGAGTGCAAAACTATACACACAGTAGACCAGTGGAGGCTGCTGAGGGGAGGACGGCTCATAATAATGACTGGAATGGAGCAAATGGAATGACATCAAACACACAGAAACCATGTGTTTGATACCATTCCCCTTATTTCACTCAAGCCATTACCACGCGTCCGTCCTCCCCAAATAAGGTGTCACTAACCTTCTGTCCAGTAGACACACACACACACACATACACACACACACACACACACACACACACAGACACACACACACACACAGACACACACACACACACACAGACACACACACACACACACAGACACACACACACACACACACACACACACAAGCATATACAAGCATGCACGTACACAGACCTCTGTGTGTGAACACATATATACAGAGACATACACAAGCTGTACGCATACACACATGTACATAGATGTGTGCAATCGGTCTTCAGCACAGATAAAGGTCACAAACCTTTTTTCTTTTTTTTTTACAATGTTCAATGAGACAGATATTATTATTATTATTATATTTTTTTAAACCCATCCACCTCTTCGGAGGACAAATATATATACAGTAAGGGAAAAAAGTATTTGATCCCCTGCTGATTTTGTATGTTTGCTCACTGACAAAGACATGATCAGTCTATAATTTTAATGGTAGGTTTATTTAAACAGTGAGAGACAGAATAACAACAAAGAAATCCAGAAAAATGCATGTAAAAAATTTTATAAATTGATTTGCATATTAATGTGGGAAATAAGTATTTGACCCCTCTGCAAAAAATTACTTAGTACTTGGTGGCAAAACCCTTGTTGGCAATCCCAGAGGTCAGACGTTTCTTGTAGTTGGCCACCAGGTTTGCACACATCTCAGGAGGGATTTTGTCCCACTCCTCTGCAGATCTTTTCTTAGTCATTAAGGTTTTGAGGCTGATGTTTGGCAACTCGAACATTCAGCTCCCTCCACAGATTTTCTATGGGATTAAGGTCTGGAGACTGGCTAGGCCACTCCAGGACCTTAATGTGCTTCTTCTTGAGCCACTCCTTTGTTGCCTTGGCCGTGTGTTTTGGGTCATTGTCATGCTGGAATACCCATCCAAGACCCATTTTCAATGCCCTGGCTGAGGGAAGGAGGTTCTCACCCAAGATTTGACGGTACATGTTCCCGTCCATCGTCCTTTTGATGCGGTGAAGTTGTCCTGTCCCCTTAGCGAGAAAAACACCCCCAAAGCATAATGTTTCCACCTCCATGTTTGACGGTGGGGATGGTGTTCTTGGGGTCATAGGCAGCATTCCTCCTCCTCCAAACACGGCAAGTTGAGTTGATGCCAAAGAGCTCGATTTTGGTCTCATCTGACCACAACACTTTCACCCAGTTCTCCTCTGAATCATTCAGATGTTCATTGGCAAACTTCAGACGGCCCTGTATATGTGCTTTCTTGAGCAGGGGGACCTTGCGGGCGCTGCAGGATTTCAGTCCTTCACGGCGTAGTGTGTTACCAATTATTTTCTTGGTGACTATGGTCCCAGCTGCCTTGAGATCATTGACAAGATCCTCCCGTGTAGTTCTGGGCAGATTCCTCACCGTTCTCATGATCATTGCAACTCCACGCGGTGAGATCTTGCATGGAGCCCCAGGCAGAGGAAGATTGACAGTTATTTTGTGTTTCTTCCATTTGCGAATAATCGCACCAACTGTTGTCACCTTCTCACCAAGCTGCTTGGCGATGGTCTTGTAGCCCATTCCAGCCTTGTGTAGGTCTACAATCTTGTCCCTGACATCCTTGGAGAGCTCTTTGGTCTTGGCCATGGTGGAGAGTTTGGAATCTAATTGATTGATTGCTTCTGTGGACAGGTGTCTTTTATACAGGTAACAAGCTGAGATTAGGAGCACTCCCTTTAAGAGTGTGCTCCTTATCTCAGCTCGTTACCTGTATAAAAGACACCTGGGAGCCAGAAATCTTTCTGATTGAGAGGGGGTCAAATTCTTATTTCCCTCATTAAAATGCAAATCAATTTATAACATTTATGACATGCGTTTTTCTGGATTTGTTTGTTGTTATTCTGCCTCTCACTGTTCAAATAAACCTACCATTAAAATTATAGACTGATCATTTCTTTGTCAGTGGGCAAATGTCCACTGACAAAGTCAGCAGGGGATCAAATACACCTTAGCCAAATACATTTAAACTCAGTTTTTCACAATTCCTGACATTTAATCCTAGTAAAAATTCCCTGTTTTAGGTCAGTTAGGATCACCACTTTATTTTAAGAATGTGAAATGTCAGAATAATAGTAGAGAGAATAATTTATTTCAGCTTTTATTTATTTCATCACATTCCCAGTGGGTCAGACGTTTACATACACTCAATTAGTATTTGGTAGCATTGCCTTTAAATTGTTTAACTTGTGTCAAATGTTTTGGGTAGTCGTCCACAAGCTTCCCACATTAAATTGGGTGAATTTTGGCCCATTCCTCCTGACAGAGCTGGTGTAACTGAGTCAGGATTGTAGGCCTCCTTGCTCGCACACGCTTTTTCAGTTCTGCCCACAAATGTTCTATAGGATTGAGGTCAGGGCTTTGTGATGGCCACTCCAATACCTTGACTTTGTTGACCTTAAGCCATTTTGCCACAACTTTGGATGTATGCTTGGGGTCATTGTCCATTTGGAAGACCCATTTGCAACCAAGCTTTAACTTCCTGACTGATGTCTTGAGATGTTGCTTCAATATATCCACATCATTTTCCTTCCTCATGATGCCATCTATTTTGTGAAGTGCACCAGTCCCTCTTGCAGCAAAGCACCCCCACAGCATGATGCTGCCACCCCCGTGCTTCACGGTTGGGATGGTGTTCTTCCGCTTGCAAACCGCCCCCTTTATCCTCTAAACATAACAATGGTCATTATGGCCAAACAGTTCTATTTTTGTTTCATCAGACCAGAGGACATTTCTCCAAAAAGTACGATCTTTGTCCCCATGTGCAGTTGCAAACCGTAGTCTGGCTTTTTTATGGCGGTTTTGGAGCAGTGGCTTCTTCCTTGCTGAGCGGCCTTTCAGGTTATGTCGATATAGGACTAGTTTTACTGTGGATATAGATACTTTTGTACCTGTTTCCTCCAGCATCTTCACAAGGTCCTTTGCTGTTGTTCTGGGATTGATTTGCACTTTTCGCACCAAAGTACGTTCATCTTTAGGAGACAGAACGCGTCTCCTTCCTGAGCAGTATGACGGCTGCGTGGTCCCATGGTGTTTATATTTGCGTTCTATTGTTTGTACAGATGAACGTGGTACCTTCAGGCATTTGGAAATTGCTCCCAAGGATGAACCAGACTTGTGGAGGTCTACAATTTCTTTTCTGAGGTCTTGGCTGATTTCTTTTGATTTTCGCATGATGTCAAGCAAAGAGGCACTGAGTTTGAAGGTAGGCCTTGAAATACATCCACAGGTACACCTCCAATTGACTCAAATGATGTCAATTAGCCTATCAGAAGCTTCTAAAGCCATGACATCATTTTCTGGAACTTTCCAATCTGTTTAAAGGCACAGGCAACTTAGTGTATGTAAACTTCTGTCCCACTGGAATTGTTATACAGTGAATTATAAGTGAAATAATCTGTCCGTACAAAATTGTTGGAAAAATTACTTGTGTCATGCACACAGTAGTTCTCCTAACCGTTTTGCCAAAACTATAGTTTGTTAACAAGAAATTTGTGGAGTGGTTGAAAAACGAGTTCTAATGACTCCAACCTAAGTGTATGTAAACTTCCGACTTCAACTGTATATATATATATATATATATATATATATATATATATATTACAGCTTTTCTGCTACATATACAGTACCAGTCAAAAGTTTAGACACACCTATTTTTGAAGCTGGTTGAGAGAATGCCAAGAGCGTGCAAAGCTGTCATCAAGGCAAAGGGTGGCAATTTGAAGAATCTCAAATATAAAAAATATTTAGATTTGTTTTAAAACTTTTTTGGTTACTACATGATTCCATATGTCTTATTTCATAGTTTTGATGTCTTCCCTATTATTCTACAATGTAAAAAATTGTAAAAATAAAGAAAGACCCTGGAATGAGTAGATGTGTCCAAACCTTTGACTGGTACTGTATATTTTCGATAGCTGCATATGTGACATAACTCCTCCATTTCTATTCACAATATCATTAATAAATATAATACAATAAAAATAAATATTTTCTGGAGGAGAAAAGTGAAATTGTAACCGGCTTTGTATGGATTGTTAAAGAAAGGCCGATACTTTAAACAAAATGTCATTTTCAGTTAGTCGTAAATGAGAAGTTGTAATCTGTATAAAGGCAAAAAGGCCATTTCAATGAGACAGATATGCTTTTTATTTAAAATAAAATAAAATCAGATTTTATTTTCCACATGCGCCGAATACAACCTTTATAGTGAAATGCTTTCTTACAAGCCCTTAACCAACAATGCAGTTTTAAGAAAAAAAGTGTTAAGTAAAAAATGTATAATTAAAAAATAAAAATGACAAATAATTAAAGAGCAGCAGTAAAATATAATAACAGTAGGGACGCTATATACAGGGGGTACCGGTACGGAGTCAATGTGCGGGGGCACCGGTTAGTGGAGGTAATTGAGGTAATATGTACATGTGAGTAGAGTTAATGTGACTATGCATATATAATAAACAGAGTAGCAGCAACGTAAAAGAGAGGGTGGGGTGTAGTGGGGTGGGGGGTACAATGCAAATAGTCCAGGTAGCCATGATTAGCTGTTCAGGAGTCTTATGGCTTGGGGGCAGAAGCTGTTAAGAAGCCTTTGGACCTAGACTTGGCGCTCTGGTACCGCTTGCCGTGCGATAGCAGAGAGAACAGTCTATGACTAGGGTGGCTGGAGTCTTTGACAATTTTTAGGGCCTTCCTCTGATACTGCCTGGTATAGAGGTCCTGGATGGCAGGAAGCTTGGCCCCAGTTATGTACTGGGCCGTACGCACTACCCTCTGTAGTGCCTTGCGGTCGGAGGCCGAGCAGTTGCCATACAAGGCGGTGATGCAACCAGTCAATCAATCAATCAATCAATTTTATTTTATATAGCCCTTCGTACATCAGCTAATATCTCGAAGTGCTGTACAGAAACCCAGCCTAAAACCCCAAACAGCTAGTAATGCAGGTGTAGAAGCACGGTGGCTAGGAAAAACTCCCTAGAAAGGCCAAAACCTAGGAAGAAACCTAGAGAGGAACCAGGCTATGAGGGGTGGCCAGTCCTCTTCTGGCTGTGCCGGGTGGAGATTATAACAGAACCATGTCAAGATGTTCAAAAATGTTCATAAGTGACAAGCATGGTCAAATAATAATCAGGAATAAATCTCAGTTGGCTTTTCATAGCCGATCATTAAGAGTTGAAAACAGCAGGTCTGGGACAGGTAGGGGTTCCATAACCGCAGGCAGAACAGTTGAAACTGGAATAGCAGCAAGGCCAGGCGGACTGGGGACAGCAAGGAGTCACCACGGCCGGTAGTCCCGACGTATGGTCCTAGGGCTCAGGTCTCTCAGTTGGCTTTTCATAGCCGATCATTAAGAGTTGAAAACAGCAGGTCTGGGACAGGTAGGGGTTTCGTAACCGCAGGCAGAACAGTTGAAACTGGAATAGCAGCAAGGCCAGGCGGACTGGGGACAGCAAGGTGTCAGCATGCCCGGTAGTCCTGACGTATGGTCCTAGGGCTCAGGTTCTCAGAGAGAAAGAGAGAACGAGAGAATTAGAGAGAGCATACTTAAATTCACACAGGACACTGGATAAGACAGGAGAAGTACTCCAGGTATAACCAACTAACCCCAGCCCCCCGACACATAAACTACTGCAGCATAAATACTGGAGGCTGAGACAGGAGCGGTCCGGAGACACTGTGGCCCCATCCGAAGAAACCCCCGGACAGGGCCAAACAGGAAGGATATAACCCCACCCACTCTGCCAAAGCACAGCCCCCGCACCACTAGAGGGATATCCTCAACCACCAACTTACAATCCTGAGACAAGGCCGAGTATAGCCCACAGAGGTCTCCACCACAGCACAAACCAAGGGGGGGCGCCAACCCAGACAGGAAGATCACGTCAGTAACTCAACCCACTCAAGTGACGCACCCCTCCTAGGGACGGCATGAAAGAGCACCAGCAAGCCAGTGACTCAGCCCCTGTAACAGGGTTAGAGGCAGAGAACCCCAGTGGAGAGAGGGGAACCGGCCTGGCAGAGACAGCAAGGGCTGTTCGTTGCTCCAGAGCGTTTCCGTTCACCTTCACACTCCTGGGCCAGACTACACTCAATCATATGACCTACTGAAGAGATAAGTCTTCAGTAAAGACTTAAAGGTTGAGACCGAGTCTGCGTCTCTCACATGGGTAGGCAGACTATTCCATAAAAATGGAGATCTATAGGAGAAAGCCCTGCCTCCCGCTGTTTGCTTAGAAATTCTAGGGACAATTAGGAGGCCTGCGTCTTGTGACCGTAGCGTACGTATTGGTATGTACGGCAGGACCAACTCGGAAAGATAGGTAGGAGCAAGCCCATGTAACGCTTTATAGGTTAACAGTAAAACCTTGAAATCAGCCCTTGCCTTAACAGGAAGCCAGTGTAGGGAAGCTAGCACTGGAGTAATATGATCAAATTTCTTGGTTCTAGTCAGGATTCTAGCAGCCGTATTTAGCACTAACTGAAGTTTATTTAGTGCTTTATCCGGGTCAGGATGCTCTCGATGGTGCAGCTGTATAACGTTTTGAGGATCTGAGGACCGATGCCAAATCTTTTCAGTCTCCTGAGAGGGAGTGTTTGGACCATGATAGTTTGTTGGTGATGTGGACACCAAGGAACTTGAAGCTTTCAACCTGTTCCACTACAGCCCCGCCGATGAGAATGGGGGCGTGCTCAGTACTCTTTTTTTTCCTGTAGTCCACAATCATCTCCTTTGTCTTGATCACATTGAGGGAGAGGTTGTTATTCTGCCACCACACGGCCAGGTCTCTGACCTCCTCCCTATAGGCTGTCTCATCGTCAGTGATCAGGCCTACCTACCACTGTTGTGTCGTCGGAGCTGTAGTCAATGAATAGCATTCTCACGTAGGTGTTCCTCTTGTCCAGGTGGGAAAAGGCAGTGTGGATTGCAATAGAGATTACATCATCTGTGGATCTGTTGGGGCGGTATGCAAATTTTAGTGGGTCTAGGGTTTCTGGCATAATGGTGTTGATGTGAGCCATGACCAGCCTTTCAAAGCACTTCATGGCTACAGACGTGACTGCTACGGGTCTGTAGACATTTAGGCAGGTTACCTTAGTGTTCTTGGGCACAGGGACTATTGTGGTCTGCTTGAAACATGTTGGTATTACAGACTCAGTCAGGGACATGTTGAAGATGTCAGTGAAGACACTTGCCAGTTGGTCAGCGCGTGCTCGGCGTACACGTCCTGGTAATCCGTCTGGCCCTGCGGCCTTGTGAATGTTGACCTGCTTAAAAGTCTTACTCACATCGGCTACGGAGAGCGTGATCACATAGTCATCCGGAACAGCTGGTGCTCTCATGCATGCTTTAGTGTTGCTTGCCTCGAAGTGAGCATAGAAGTGATTTAGCTCATTTGGTAGGCTCGTGTCACTTGGCAGCTCGCGGCTGTGCTTCCCTGCTACATCCGACAAGCATTGGAGCCGGTGTAGTACGATTCAATCTTAGTCTTGTATTGACTCTTTGCCTGTTTGATGGTTCGTCCGAGGGCATAGCAGGATTTCTTATAAGCGTCCGGGTTAGAGTCCCGCTCCTTGAAAGTGGCAGCTCTACCCTTTAGCTCAGTGCAGATGTTGCCTGTAATCCACGGCTTCTGGTTGGGGTACGTACGGTCACTGTGGGGATGACGTCATCGATGCACTTATTGATGAAGCCAGTGACTGATGTGGTGTCCTCCTCAATGTCATCGGAAGAATCCCGGAAAATATTCCAGTCTGTGTTAAAGTGCGGTAAAACGGCAGCCATCTCCTCCGAGAACGCATGCACACACATACACGCTCACGCACACGCACACACTCTTTGTGGCAACTTCCCCAATTTCTGGCAACTTCCCCAAATTCCCAGCTTTTCCACAAATCCCATTTGGATGATTCCTTAAACCAGTATTTCTGGAAAAACATTTTTTTTGGGGGGGGGAAAGCTTTTTGGGAAAGTTACCAGAATTGATTGTGCAACCCTACAGTACAATAAACAGCACCAGATCAGATAGCTGCATCACATCCTGTTGAATTGTGGTGATGCCGTGGTGGTGTCTCTCGTCTCTTCCTGACCAGGATAGATAAGCAAAGTCTGATGCTATCAGACTACTGGGCAAAGGAACTACTTACAACTCTATCAGTTCACCTCCTGTCACTGACAGAATAGGACTGCATGGGGAGTGATAGGCTGCGTCCCAAATGGCACCCTATCCCCTATATGGTGCACTACTTTTGACCAGAGCCATATGGACCCTGGTCAATAGTAGAACACTATATAGGGAACAGTGTTGGGGAGTAACTGATTACATGTAATTCGTTACATGTAATCTGATTACCAAAAAACTGTAACTATAATCAGTTACGTTACTAGCAAAAATATTGTAATCAGATTACAGATATTGTTGAAAAACTAGATGATTACTTCTTGGATTACTTTTAAATTCAGAAACGATGTTTGGGAAAAAATACATTATGAAACCTTTCTATTTTCTCAATGACATTCAGTTCAGCATGGAAAAAAGGTGCAAGTTTAAGTTTGTTCCACCTGAGCGAGTCTGAACACAAGTCAGAGACCACTATGATGACACACCAAATGCATTTGATGGGTACTTTTTGTCTTCCTCTAATGACTCTTCAGGGGAAAGTAATCAAAAAGTAACTGAAAGTAATCTAAAAGTTAAGTTACTGATTACAATTTTGGACAGGTAACTACTAACTGTAACAGATTACATTTAGAAAGTAACCTACCCAACCTAGGGAATAGGGTGCCATTTGAGACGCAGCTATAGACAGCTAATAACAGAGATGCACAACTATGGTCTGCCAAGGCCACAGTGTCTATTTGCTTTTGTCCTTGATTCGTTGAGAAACAAATTAAGACCTTGTTAGAAAAGTATGTGGACTTTCTAGTGAATCAATAACATTCAAAAACAAAGGAGGACAAAAATTCAATAACAGTAGTTTCAATAGAACAGATTCTAAAAGCACTGATGCATTTTGGAATGTGTGTGTGTGTGTGTGTGTGTGTGGAGGGGGTGCTAGCTACCTAACCATCCTCCATCGCCATAAGCACCGCTTGGTCACAAAAATACAGTGGGGGAAAAAAGTATTTAGTCAGCCACCAATTGTGCATGTTCTCCCACTTAAAAAGATGAGAGAGGCCTGTAATTTTCATCATAGGTACACGTCAACTACGACAGACAAAATGAGAGAAAAAAAATCCTGAAAATCACATTGTAGGATTTTTTATGAATTGATTTGCAAATTATGGTGGAAAATAAGTATTTGGTCAATAACAAAAGTTTCTCAATACTTTGTTATATACCCTTTGTTGGTAATGACACAGGTCAAACGTTTTCTGTAAGTCTTCACAAGGTTTTCACACACTGTTGCTGGTACTTTTTTTCCCCACTGTAGGTCCTGAGCCATGGGCTTCTTCTCATTCAGGTAGAGGGGAAATGTCAAAGGTCACTCAACCTGGGGTCAGACCTGCAGAGCGAATGAGACCCATTTAGGAAAGTGACAGAGCAGGCCTGCAGCTAAATCACTCATGTTTTCACATGTTTTACAACACATCCAGCACATTGTCAGCTCTCCATTGGCCAGGGGAGGACAATACCTGCTGTGTTGTGTGTGTGTGTGTGTGTGTGTGTGTGTGTGTGTGTGTGTGTGTGTGTGTGTGTGTGTGTGTGTGTGTGTGTGTGTGTGTGTGTGTGTGTGTGTGTGTGTGTGAGATCACTCGTGTGTGTGTGTGCGATCGCTCGTGTGTGTGTGTGCGTGTGTGTGTGTGTGTGTGCCTACACATTGTTTTAAGAACAGTCCCTGTCTCTGCAGATTAGGAGAACAGAGGGCATGTTTCACTGTGATGTTTATACACAGGGAGACGATGAAGTATTGTCTCAGACTAATATGCTCCTGGTCTGGCTGAGGGTGAGGGATCCATCCATGAAATGACACAATGCACAACACAGAGGCCTCTGTGTCGCCACTCCCCAGAGTGGCCTAACACCTACTTTGTATTCCTGAAAGGGCAGATCTGGCTAACGCAGCCCGCCTTTCATGCCCGTCTGGCTGGCAGATCTCAGGGTAGAGTCGAGAGCCGAGAGCCAAACTCCATAGCGGTACATTAGATTAACAGTAACAAATAAAATATGTGTGTGTGTGTGTCCACAGCTAAAAACAAAACAACAATATCTATGGCCCCTGAGTAGTCTGAATCTGCTGTGTGTTCTATACAGAGGGGAGTAATGCCTCCAATTTATGGCAAGGGTAATTTATGGCTAGCTGTCGCACATTTGGTATCGGCCCTTAATTCCTTTTTTATTCCTTTCATATCATTTCAATTTGTCCGCTCGCACGCCCACTACAAAAACAATAATTGTGTTTATCTCCCATTGGAAATATCGCCAACATTCTAAATAAGAATATCCTCATAATAATTTATTTGCTTTCATTCATTCTATCCAAATCACATCAATGAATATGTTTCTCTGGCAGTGGAATCTGTTGATGTAACCAAATGAAAAAGAAGGGAAAGAATGTGGAATATTTTCATTCAATGGAATAGTTATCACAGTACCATGTCTTAATATACAGCAATCATATTTTTGTTGTTATTTCTGTACTATAGTGCCACACCAGTGGCATGATATTTCTAGTGTATCATTGGATCAGTGAGCAATGTGTGAATATTTTTTAGGGCCACATTTCTGCTGATATTCACGCCATATAGAGCCATAATAGTGTCACGATATTTTCTGGATGTATCATTTAATCACTGAAGAAAGCAAGGCAAGTCAAGGGTCTGTATAGCTAATGAGTGCTGCCAATGTGACCTCTTAGAGGAGGCCTGCCTGTCGGACGGAGCGTAAAAGAGCTGACTCTGAGTTAATAATTGAGTGCACCAATGAAGAACATCAAAGAACATCAGAACATACCGTATATATTTTATGTAACATTATTCAGCCATTAATTAACCCTTTCCTGGTGTTTATAAAGTCATTTCTGGAATATTACTGTTCAATACGAAGTGAATACAAAGCATGTCCTTCCTATCCTTACTTCTCAAAATGTTTAGCCATTTTCAGTTCTTCTTATATGAAAACGCAGGTACCATTTTCAATCCGCTGCAGAACAGAAGTCTCTATCTCTCTCATTGATCTGTCTGACCTCCCTGAGACCGAATCATCATCCTTCAGTACCCACCGTAGGGCCGAGGCAGAGAGGTTGATGGCTGCTGTTCTGTGGAGACATGGGAGTCTGGGATCCTGCTCTCTGATTACTGAAGTCTCTATAGAATTACTACCCTGGTTCTGTTCTCTCTTCACCTCTTTCTACAAGCCACACCTAGCGACACACACACACACACACGAAGACAGGCAGGCAGGCACGCACACACAGACGCACGCATTCATGCACAAACACACACACACCTGCCCTGTCGGAGACACTCCATTGATTCCTATAGTCCTTCTGTGTACTCCACGCTCTGCGGGAACCATATAATCCCTGTGGATGTTTCCGTGGAAGATGAATAAAGTGCACCGCTGCGGGTTACAAGAAACTGCAGATGAAAAGAAACATGGTTCAGAGCGAAGATCATCGCTAGACCTTGCATACCTCCAAAACAGCATGTGGTGGAGCATCGTTGGGGAATTCGTAAACAATGTAGGATATGTGTATTCACACACACACACACACACACCAAGCTTATTATAGTAACCAAAAACTAATCTTGAAGAAAACAATTCAGTAAACGAAAATAAAAAAATAAAGAAACCTATTTGAAAAATGTTTATTATCTTTGACTCCAAAACTAACTAAAATGAAATAAAAAGCATCAGTTATGAAGCCAGGTCACCCGTGATACACGTCAGTATTCGGCGTCCATCCATGTCTGAGGACGTCAGGAGATGACTTGTAGACCGGCCACTAGGGGCAACAGTGAGCACTGTTACCTTCAACTAGGTTTTGGTTTTATTAGGGCATTGCGGACAGGGTTGGTGGATGCACATAAGCATCTGCCTCTGATTTCAAAAGGTTGTAAGTTCTTTTTGTTTTAAGCCTATCTCTAACTTTAAAAATTCGGAGTAAATGTCTAAACTTAACCTTGAACACTTTGAAATTTGACATTTGGACCAACTTCGAAATTTGACGTTTAAGAAACATGGATGAACGTCTAATTCTGAAGTGAGACTGTGAGACCTGGTAGGAATTATGTTCAGTTTGAGTTTGAGTTTTTTTCTTCTAAACTTTGGATAAAAATTGAATGCCGTTTTCAAGCTTTTATTTCTAATGGGGTTTTAAAGCTTCTAAATCTGGCAGTAAATGCTGCCAGCAGATGTTTCAAACAGGCCTAGCACGTGCATTACTATCACTATCTATGTAGTCTCTTTAGACTGACAGGTTGCCTCCCACAATGTACCAATGTTTCAGCATACACATCTGTACAAGTACCTGCATCACTTGGGACAGAGAAGAGGAGTCGGAACAGGGCGCTTGTTGCCCTACCGTTAACCTAACGTAGCAGGCATAGAAAGATGCCTGAGCCGATTCCCTACTTCCATTTTTCAGGGGGAACGGACACAATGTAGTAGCTAGCTAGCGAGATGGAGAACGCATATATTATTTTTCATGATTGCATTGCAAGTGGCAAGTTTGCATTATCTACCTTCACTAAAACCACAGCAAAGGTTTTGCCTGCAAACTTTGGTTTCGATTCGCGAATATTCTGAGATGTCTGCCTATACGCTATGGAAAGCAGTGGAGGTTCCTCAGAGGAGTTCTCCTTTTTAGATAAAACTATTCTAAATATATTCACGTCACCAAATAATTGATTAAAACACACTGTTTGCAATGAAGGTCTACAATAGCCTCAGCAGCACTCTATAGGGTAGCACCATGGTGTAGCCGGAGGACAGCTAGCTTCTGTCCTCCTCTGGGTACATTGACTTCAATACAAAACCTAGGAGGCTCATGGTTCTCACCCCCTTCCATAGACTTACACAGTAATTATGACAACTTCCGGAGGATGTCCTACAACCTATCAGAGCTCTTGCTCAGAGAATTAATCTAGTGGTGAAAGCATAAGCTACAGCTAGCACTGCAGTGCATAACATGTGGTGAGTAGTTGACTCAAAGAGAATGACAATAGTCTCCTGTTAGCTAATGATAGATAGTAGTCTCCTGTTAGCTAGTGATATATAGTAGTCTCCTGTTAGCTAGTGATAGACACATTAATTTCTTCCAAAATTAAGGAGAAGCAAGAGAGAGAGAGCGAAAGAGAGAGAGAGATAGCTAGCTATATTTCAAAGTATATACAGTGCATTCTGAAAGTATTCAGACCCCTTCCCTTTTTCCACATTATGTTACAACCTTTTTCTAAAATGGATTAAATTAATTGTTTTCCTCATCAATCTACAGACAATACCCCATAAAAGTTTTAATTAAATTGTTGCTAGCGGCACAGTGTCACGTCTCCTCCCGTTGCTCCCCTCCGGCGCTCTGATTCGCCGGTCTACTGAGCCACCGGTCTGAGCGCACCACCTCGGCAACATCGGAATGGAAACCCAACGCACCCTAATCACCTCCAGCGCACCTGCACTTCATCATCTCATCACCACCCCTATTTAGCCCTGGACTGTTCTGGATGATGTTGTGTGTGATTGTTAAGCTTCGTGTCGTTTACTCTATCTTTGTTATTTCTCTTTCTCATTGTTTAGTAAACCTTGACCTTGTTAATTCCTGTGTCTGCGTCCTGCCTCTTCGTATACTCAGTACTCGTCACACACAGTTACAGTCACCAAAGCTCTAGATAACATGAAAACAGCCTAACCAGCTCTGCTAGTGCGATCAATCCTAGTCCTCTGCCAGAGTGTCCAGTGTGCGCACTGAACTCACTGAGAGTGAAACGCTCTGAATTTACTAACGGACAATCTGACAACGCTCTGAATCTACGACTGCCCAGAGCGCACTCTGAGCGCACTCTGAGCGCACTCTGACTGAGCGCACTCTGGCACTCCAGAGTGAATTTACGAACACACCCTATATGTGGCTGCTAGTTCTGTTTGCATGTGATCAGGGGTGTATTAATTCCGCCGATTCTGTTGAAGAACGTTTTTTAAAAGGAAGCAAACGGATGGAAACAGGGATAAACATACCTGAATTTGTCCAATAGAAACTTTAGTTTGCAACTGTTGACTAATGATTACAACCTAGATCAGCTAAATGCAGGCAAGAGTGAGCAAGGCGATATTGAATGTGTCACTGGGTGAATGGAATATTAGTGGTGTAAAGTACTTAAGTAAAAATACTTTAAAGTACTACTTAAGTAGTTTAAAGGGTATCTGTACTTTTACTTTTACTTCACTACATTCCTAAAGAAAATATGGTACTTTTTACTTCATACATTTTCGCTGATACCCAAAAGTACTCGTTACATTTTGAATGCTTAGCAGGACAGGACATTTTTTTTCACACACTTATCAAGAGAACATCCTTGGTCATCCCAACTGCCTCTGATCTGGCGGAATCACTAAACACAAATGCTTCATTTGTAATGATGTCTGAGTGCTGGAGTGTGCCCTGGCTATCCGTAAATGTAAAAAAAACAAGAAAATTGTGCCGTGTGGTTTGCTTAATATAAGGAATTTGAAATGATTTATACTTTTACTTTTACTTTTGATATTTAAATACATTTTAGCAATTACATTTACTTTTGATACATAGGTATATTTTAAACCAAATACTTTTAGACTTTCACTCAAGTAGTATGTTACTGGGTGACTTTCACTTTTACTTGAGTCATTTTCTATTAAGGTATCTTTACATTTACTCAAGTATAACAATTGGGTACTTTTTCCAATGTGAATGACAGTCATCCAATATGCTGTTATAGAAATAAGGCCATGCTCATAAAAAAATAATGGTCCTCCCTCAACTTAAACGGCACCGACCACCACTGATGGAAAGAGTTAGATTTTTCAGGCTTGGCCCGCCTACCCAAACTTGTGGGAGAGTTGTCTCTCTGAGAGGACCCTCCCCGGGAACAATCTTTTTCTAAATGTCCAAGAGAATCTGACATCCTCCCCAGAACTAGTGCTGTTGATCTAGGTCTGGGATTTCCGAGACTACTATCTATCACTAGCTAACAGGAGACTACTATCTATCACTAGCTAACAGGAGACTACTATCTTTCACCAGCTTACAGGAAGCTACTTTCTATCACTAGCTAACAGGAGACTACTATATATCACTAGCTAACAGGGAAGAAATACACCCCACAACACATACATGGGTCCTAGCCTCCCATGCATAGGCTACTTTCTGTCCCTAACAATAAAACTAAAACTAAATAATATAAAAATGAAATATCAATGTTTTTATCAAACTAAAACAGAATAAAAACAAGTAAATCAAGTCAGAAAACTAACTGAAACTGAAAACTAATAGAAATAAAAACAAATATAAAAACACAAAACTATAATAACCTTGATACACACACACACACAAATGTGCACATGCATCGTACGCACCGATATGAACACACATGCGTGCTCATACACACTTTCCTGCACATTTTTCAACGTTTCCTCAGCAGGAAATATGTTGTGTAATTCCCCAGGCGTTTCTCTGAGAAGACCAGATTAATCCCCAGTACATCACACTACTGGAAGTCCTCCACAACATCCTCACAAACCGCAATCTTTCTTCCATATGTCCTCACAAACCACAATCCTTCATGTAATGTATATGTCTCTACTATGACATTTTCCACATTGACTACAAAAAACATTATTTTGTATAATAAATGGCTATTCACACATGCTTAAACCTCAAGCAGTGTTGTTCTGGAGTACTTTATAAATGTCAATATGGATTCAGCTATTTGTATTTTTTTCATTTTTTTCTTCCTCCCGGGAAAAGTTTATTTAACCGTTGCTTTTTTCTGCTGATGTTCAGGAATGTCAAGTAGATTTAAATCCGAGCAGGTTGTTACGGGGAGGCAGCAGCAGGTTGTTATGGGGAGGCAGCAGATGGATACGGATTGGCTGTTGATTGGCTCAGGAAATTAAAGCTGTCCTTTATTACCTCTCTCCCTTTCCCTCCCCCTCTCTCCCCTTCCTACCCCTTTCCTCCCCATCCCCCACCACTCTACCTCTCTCCCTCCCCCTCTCCTCCCCACCACCACTCAACCATGTTACCTCTCTCCTTCCCCCTCTCAATTCAATACAATTCAAAGGGCTTTATTGGCATGAGAAACATACACTTACATTGCCAAAGCAAGTGAAATAGATAATAAACAAATGTGAAGATAACATTACACTCACAAAAGTTCCAAAGGAATAGAGACATTTCAAATGTCATATTATGGCTATATACAGTATTGTAATGATGTGCAAATATTTAAAGTACAAAAGGGAAAATAAAAAACATAAATATGGGTTGTATTTACAATGGTGTTTTTTCTTCACTGGTTGCCCTTTTCTTGTGGCAACAGGTCACAAATCTTGCTGCTGTGATATCACACTGTGGTATTTCACCCAATAGATATGGGAGTTTTCAAAATTGAATTTATTTTTTGAATTCTTTGTGGGTCTGTGTAATCTGAGGAAAATATATGTCTCTAATATGGTCATACATTTGCCAGGAGGTTAGGAAGTGCAGCTCAGTTTCCACCTCATTTTGTGGGCAGTGTGCACATTTTTTAAAAATAATATTTTTTTTTTGTCATGATTTGGTTGGTTCTAATTGTGTTGCTGTCCTGGGGCTCTGTGGGGTCCGTTAATGTTTGTGAACAGAGCCCCATGACCAGCTTGCTCTTCTCTCCTACCTAGAGTGCCTTGCAAAAGTATTCATCCCCCATGGGGTTTTTCCTATTTTGTTGCATTACAACCTGTAATTTAAATTGATTTTTATTTGGATTTCATGTAATGGACATACACAAAATAGTCCAAATTGGTGAAGTGAAATGAAAAAAATAACTTTTTTCAAAAAAATTCTAAAAAATAAATCACGGAAAAGTGGTACGTTAAATCTAATTAAATCTTGTGCAACCAATTACCTTCAGAAGTCACATAATTAGTTAAATAAAGTCCACCTGTGTGCAATCTAAGTGTCACATGATCTCAGTATATATACACCTGTTCTGAATGGCCCCAGAGTCTGCTACACCACTAAGCAATGGGCACCACCAAGCAAGCGGCACCATGAAGACAAAGGAGCTCTCCAAACAGGTCAGGGACAAAGTTGCGGAGAAGTACAGATCAAGGTTGTGTTATAAAATAATATCTGAAACTTTGAACATCCCACGGAGCACCATTAAATCCATTATAAAAAAATTGAAAGAATATGGGACCACAACAAGCCTGCCAAGAGAGGGCCGCCCACCAAAACTCACGGAACAGGCAAGGAGGGCATTCATCAGAGGCAACAAAGAGACCAAAGATAACCCTGAAGGAGCTGCAAAGCTCCACAGCGGAGATTGGAGTATCTGTCCATAGGACCACTTTAAGCCGTACACTCCACAGAGCTGGGCTTTACGGAAGAGTGGGCAGAAAAAAGCCATTGCTTAAAGAAAAAAATAAGCAAACACGTTTGGTGTTCGCCAAAAGCCATGTGGGAGACTCCCCAAACATATGGAAGAAGGTACTCTGGTCAGATGAGACTAAAATTGAGCTTTTTGGCCATCAAGGAAAACGCTATGTCTGGCACGAACCCAACACCTCTCATCACCCTGAGAACACCACCATGTTTTTCATTGGCAGGCACTGGGAAACTGGTCAGAATTGAAGGAATGATGGAGGGCGCTAAATACAGGGAAATTCTTGAGGGAAACCTGTTTCAGTCTTCCAGAGATTTGAGACTGGGACGAAGGTTCACCTTCCAGCAGGACAATGACCCTAAGCATACTGCTAAAGCAACAATCGAGTGGTTTAAGGGAAAACATTTAAATGTCTTGGAATGGCCTAGTCAAAGCTCAGACCTCAATCTAATTGAGAATCTGTGGTATGACTTAAAGATTGCTGTACACCAGCGGAACCCATTTAACTTGAAGGAGATGGAGAAGTTTTGCCTAGAAGAATGGGCAAAAATCCAAGTGGCTAGATGTACCAAGTTTATAGAGACACACCCCAAGAGACTTGCAGCTGTAATTGCTGCGAAAGGTGGCTCTACAAAGTATTGACTTTGAGGGGGTGAATAGTTATGCACGCTCAAGTTTTCTGTTTTTTTGTCTCATTTCTTGTTTGTTTCACAAAAATAAATATTTTGCATCTTCAAAGTGGTAGGCATGTTGTGTAAATCAAATGATACAACCCCCCCAAAAATCTATTTTAATTCCAGGTTGTAAGGCAACAAAATAGGAAAAATGCCAAGGGGGGTGAATACTTTCGCACGCCACTGTATCCCTCCACCTCTCCTCTTCTCTCTTCTCCTCCCCTCCACCACCACTCAACGACTGCTAAAGATAGCAGCCAGTGTATGAAGTGTACAAGTGTACGAGCATGTAAAGTATGATTTGCGCATGTAAAATAATGAGTTGCGCCTGTATAATCAGTTTTGTAGTTGCAAAAAATATTTGCAAACATGTAACTTATTTTGAGAAGAAATGCAACATTAGCAAGCAGGTAATGTGCTGTGTGAATATATACAGCAACACTTGCAAACATGTAACTTGATATGTGAACAAATCCAACAAGATTTTGCGACTGGTGAATCTTCTTCTCTGAATCAAAACTACATTTTTCTGTGTCGAATCTGTTTTGTCAGTAATTTAGCAACTAACCTGTGGCATAAATGATGTAGTTGTAAAAAAAAAAAAATCTGTGCTTGTAAAAGCTGCTCTGCAAGCAACCAGTAGAGAAAAACACGAGCGCTCTGGTGGGAGGCCTTTTTCTTCAATCAGGTTAGATGGGCTCCCGAGTGTCGCAGCGGTCTAAGGCACTGCATCTCAGTGCTAGAAGTGTCACTATAGACCCTGGTTCGATTCCAGGCTGTATCACAATCCGTCCGTGATTGGGAGTCCCATAGGCCGTCATTGTAAATAAGAATTTCTTGTTAACTGACTGAAATTACTAAATGATATTAACATAATTTGAAAGCTACAGCAAGGCGTTGGTGAGGAAGATTAATTAAATAATTAAGAAGAGTGTTTCCACATAGCATAACCGCTACAAAGCTGATGCTAAAGTTAGTTAGCTTGCTAGCGATGTTTTGAGTAGCTCCCTGTAGAATCAAGAGGGGATGGGGGAGAAGATTAGATGACCAGATGAGATGAGAGCTAACTGCTACAGAGATAAAAAGGTGAGATCTCTCAGATGATATCTTAATTAGATAGCTAGATGTCAATGTCGAACCAATAGAATGATAGACAGTTTATAGGCTTGCTATGAGCCGCTTTTCCTGAAAATGTCTATCTGATATAGCTAGCTAGTTGTTGTTCTAGTGCAATGTCCATTAACTGTTACAGCCACGACATCATGATCATGTAGTCATGCATCTGCAGACCAGCGAGGAGGAGAAATGCCTGCTTTGGGGGAGCTAGCTATAATATCAGATATACATTTTATAGGAAAAGCATGGACAGAGCTAGCTATCTGTAGTAACATTATTATTTGAAATCACCACATGCACATCATCTGTATCTTTGTTACATTCCATATTATGTTTTAATCTATTTGTCCTGTATTGCTATCTGTCTCAAGTTGTCAAATCATCAGCATGAAGAATACTGAATTCTGTTGAATTATCAAGTGGACTGAATTCTCATTCAAATAATGTTGTGCCTCTCTTTTAGATCTGTCAAGCACACCTCTGCCTCTGCTAGCCACACAACCACTGCCTCAGAGTGGTTGGGTAAGGTTCTTCCTAGATGGCCCTGTCCGGGGGTGACAATAAACAGGGCCACAGTGTCTCCCAACCCCCTGGTCTCAGTCCCCAGTAATTATTCTGCAATAGCTTATGTGTCAGGGGGCTAGGATCAGCTTGTCTTATCTGGTCCCAGTGCAGATCTAGGATCAGTTTTGCCTTTTAGGTCATAATGAAATTATATGGACTGGTTGGACCTGACCCTAGATCTGCACTCCTACTCTTGGATTATTTGCTGTTCACTGGACATTATGATCACTCAGCTGCACAGCTGATGCCTGCTGGACTGTTCCTTTACACTGTACCCTGTACTGTTTATTCTGTTTAGCCTCAGCCCAGACTTTATCGCCATTACCAGTTGTTGTCTTAGCTCTCTCTAATAACACCTGTGGTTGCTTTATGCCTCTCTCCCATGTCAATATGCCTTGCCTATTGCTGTTCCAGTTAGTTCTTATTATTACATTTCACTGTAGAACCCCAAGTCCCTCTCAAACTGCCTCAAATAGTTCATTTTTTCCACCCCCCATACACGCAGAGACCGGCTCAATTGGTGCCTCCAGTGATGCTATCTCTTTCATTGTTACCCAACGCTTAGGTTTACCTCCACTGTACTCATATCCTTCCATATCCTTGTCTGTACATAATGCCCTGAATCTTTTCTACAACGCCCGAAAATCTGCCCCCTTTATTCTCTGTACCCAACGCACTAGAAGACCAGTTCTTAAAGCCTTTAGCCGTATCCTTATTCTAGTCCTCCTCTGTTCCTCTGGTGATGTAGAGGCTAACCCAGGCCCTGCAGCCCCCAATATCACTCCTACTCCCCAGGAGCTATCATTTGTTGACTTCTGTAACCGTAAAAGCCTTGGTTTTCTGCACGTTAATATCAGAAGCCTCCTTCATAAGTTTGAGTGATTCACTGCGTTAGCACACTCCGCCAACCCTGATGTTCTAGCAGTGTCTGAATCCTGTCTTAGGAAGGCCACCAATAATTCAGAAATGTCCATCCCCGAATACAACATTTTCCGTCTAGATAGAACTGCCAAAGGGGGTGGAGTTGCAATCTACTGTAGAGATAGCCTGCAGAGCTCTATCATACTATCCAGGTCTGTGCCCAAACAGTTTGAGCTTCTACTTCTAAAAATCCACCTTTCCAGAAATAAGTCTCTCACTATTGTCGCTTGCTACAGACCCCCCTCAGCCCCCAGCTGTGCCCTGGACACCATATGTGAATTGATTGCCCCCCATTTATCCTCAGAGTTCGTACTGCTTGGTGACCTAAATTGGGATATGCTTAACACACCGGCCATCCTACAATCCAAACCAGATGCCCTCAATCTCACACAAATTATCAACGAACCTACCAGGTACAACCCTAAATCCGTAAACGTGGGTACCCTCATAGATATCATCCTGACTAACTTACCCTCTAAATACACCTCCGCTGTCTTCAACTAACTTACCCTCTAAATACACCTCAGCGATCACTGCCTTATTGCCTGCGTCCTTAACGGGTCCGCGGTCAAATGACCACCCCTCATCACTGTCAAACGCTCCCTAAAACACTTTAGCGAGCAGGCCTTCCTAATTGACCTGGCCCAGGTATCCTGGATGGATATAGATCTCATTCTGTCAGTAGAGGATGCCTGGTTGTTCTTTAAAAGTAATTTCCTCTCAATCTTAAATAAACATGCCCCATTCAAAAAATACAGAACTAAGAACAGATATAGCCCCTGGTTCTCCTCAGACTTGACTGCCCTTGACCAGCACAAAAACATCCTGTGGCGTACCGCATTAGCATCAAATAGCCCCCGCGATGTGCAACTTTTCAGGGAAGTTAGGAACCAATATACACAAGCAGTTAGGAAAGGAAAGGCTAACATTTTCAAACAGAAATTTGCATCCTGTAGCACTAACTCCAAAAAGTTTTGGGACACTGTAAAGTCCATGGAGACATAAGAGCACTTCCTCCCAGCTGCCCAATGCACTGAGGCTAGGAAACACTATCACCACCGATAAATCTACAATAATCGAGAATTTCAACAAGCATTTTGCTACGGCTGGCCATGCTTTCCACCTGGCTACCACTACCCCGGCCACCAGCTCTGCACCCTCCACTGCAACTTGCAACCATGCCCCCCGCCGCTTCTCCTTCACACACATTCAGACAGATGATGTTCTGAAAGAGCTGCAAAATCTGGACCCCTACAAATCATCTGGGCTAGACAATCTGGACCCTTTCTTTCTTAAACTAGCCGCCGAAATTGTCGCAACCCCTATTACTAGCCTGTTCAACCTCTCTTTCGTAACGTCTGAGATCTCCAGAGATTGGAAAGCTGCCGCGGTCATCCCCCTCTTCAAAGGGGGTGACACTCTAGATCCAAACTGTTACAGACCTATATCCATCCTGCCCTGCCTTTCGAAAGTATTTGAAAGCCAAGTTAACAAACAGATCACCGACCATTTCGAATCCCACCGTACCTTCTCCGCTATGCAATCCGGTTTCCGAGCTGGTCATTGGTGCACTTCAGCCACGCTCAAGGTCCTAAACGATATTATAACTGCGATCGATAATAGACAGTACTGTGCAGCCGTCTTCATCGACCTGGCCAAGGCTTTCGACTCTGTCAACCACCGCATTCTTATTGGCAGACTAAATAGCCTTGGTTTCTCAAATGACTGCCTTGCCTGGTTCACCAACTACTTCTCAGATAGAGTTCAATGTGTCAAATCGGAGGGCCTGTTGTCTGGACCTATGGCAGTCTCTATGGGGGTGCCACAGGGTTCAATTCTTGGGCCGACTCTTTTCTCTGTGTATATCAATGATGTCGCTCTTGCTGCTGGTGACTCTCAGATCCACCTCTACGCAGACGACACCATTTTGTATACATCTGGCCCTTCATTGGACACTGTGTTAACAAACCTCCAAATGAGCTTCAATGCCATACAACACTCCTTCAGTAGCCTCCAACTGCTCTTAAACACTAGTAAAACTAAATGCATGCTCTTCAATCGAACGCTGCTGGCACCTGCCTACCCGACTAGAATCACTACTCTCGACGGGTCTGAGCTAGAGTATGTGGACAACTACAAATACCTAGGTGTCTGGTTAGACTGTAAACTCTCCTTCCAGACTCACATTAAGAATCTCCAATCCAAAGTTAAATCTAGAATCGGCTTCCAATTTCGCAACAAAGCCTCCTTAACTCATGCTGCCAAACATGCCCTCGTAAAACTGACTATCCTACCGATCCTTGACTTCGGCGATGTCATTTACAAAATAGCCTCCAACACTCTACTCAGCAAATTGGATGTAGTCTATCATAGTGCCATCCGTTTTGTCTCCAAAGCCCCATACATTACCCACCACTGTGAACTGTACGCTCTTGTTGGCTGGTCCTCACTACATGTTCGTCGCCGAACCCACTGGCTCCAGGCCATCTATAAATCACTGCTAGGCAAATCCCCACCTTATCTTAGCTCATTGGTCACCATAGCAGCACCCACCCGTAGTCTGCGTTCCAGCAGGTATATCTCACTGGTCATCCCCAAAGCCAACACCTCCTTTGGCCGCCATTCCTTCCAGTTCTCTGCTGCCAATGACTGGAACGAATTGCAAAAATCTCTGAAGCTGGAGACTCTTATCTCCCTCACTAACTTTAAGCATCAGTTGTCAGAGCACCTTACCGATCACTGCACCTGTACACAGCCCATCTGAAATTAGCCCACCCAGCTACCTCATCCCTATATTGTTATTTATTTTGCTCTTTTGCACCCCAGTATCTCTATTTGCACATAATCTCTTGCACATCTAGCATTCCAGTGTTAATACTAATTGTAATTATTTTGCACTATAGCCTATTTATTGCCTTACCTCCATAACTTGCTACATTTGCACACACTGTATATATATTTTCTGTTGTATTGTTTGACTTTATGTTTTTTTACCCCATATGTAACTGTGTTGTTGTTTTTATCGCACTGCTTTGCTTTATCTTGGCCAGGTCGCAGTTGTAAATGAGAACTTGTTCTCAACTGGCTTACCTGGTTAAATAAAGATGAAATAAAATAAATAAATGAATAAAACATGCAATCCACCACCATTTTTCTAATGAATACTTCTCAATCTATCGTACAAAGAACAACAACATTTCTATGTATTTATGATTCATATTCCCTTTTGTCAATAACATCTTCTACACATCATGGCAACATACTTGATATTAAATATTTATACATGTCTACAGTCGTGGTTAAAAGTTTTGAGAATGACACAAGTATTGGTCACAAAGTTTGATGCTTCAGCATTTTAGATATTTTTGTCAGATGTTATTATGGTATACTGAAGTATAATTACAAACATTCCATAAATGTCAAAAGCTTTTATTGACAATTACATTAAGTTTATGCAAAGAGTCAATATTTGCAGTGTTGACCCTTCTTTTTCAAGACCTCTGCAATCCGCCCTGGCATGCTGTCAATTAACTTCTGGGCCACATCCTGACTGATGGCAGGCGATTCTTGCATAATCAATGCTTGGAGTTTGTCAGAATTTGTGGGGTTTTGTTTGTTCACCCGCCTCTTGAAGATTAACCACAAGGATTGGGCCCCGTGTAGCTCAGTTGGTAGAGCATGGTGCTTGCAACGCCAGTGTTGTGTGTTCGATTCCCACGTGGGGCCAGTATGAAAAAAAAAATTTAAACAAAAAAATTACAAATGTATGCACTCACTAACTGTAAGTCGCTCTGGATAAGAGCGTCTGCAAATGACTAAAATGTAAATGTAAAAAGTTCTCAATGGGATTAAGGTCTGGGGAGTTTCCTGGCCATGGACCCAAAATGTCGATGTTTTGTTCCCCGAGCCACTTAGTTATCACTTTTGCCTTATGGCAAGGTGCTCCATCATGCTGGTAAAGGCATTGGTCGTCACCAAACTGTTCATGGATGGTTGGGAGAAGTTGCTCTCGGAGGATGTGTTGGTACCATTCTTTATTCATGGCTGTGTTCTTAGGCAAAATTGTGAGTGAGCCCACTCCCTTGGCTGAGAAGCAACCCCACACATGAATGGTCTCAGGATGCTTTACTGTTGGCATGACACAGGACTTATGGTAGCGCTCACCTTGTCTTCTCCGGACAAGCTTTTTTCCGGATGCCCCAAACAATCGGAAAGGGGATTCATCAGAGAAAATGACTTTACCCCAGTCCTCAGCAGTCCAATCCCTGTACCTTTTGCAGAATATCAGTCTGTCCCTGATGTTTTCCCTGGAGAGAAGTGGCTTCCTCGCTGCCCTTCTTGACACCAGGCCATCCTGTCTTTGCCTCACTGTGCGTGCAAATGCACTCACACCTGCCTGCTGCCATTCCTGGGAAAGCTCTGCACTGGTGGTGCCCCGATTCCGCAGCTGAATCAACTTTAGGAGACGGTCCTGGCGCTTGCTGTACTTTCTTGGGCGCCCTGAAGCCTTCTTCACAACAATTGAACCTCTCTCCTTGAAGTTCTTGATGATCCAATAAATGGTTGATTTAGGTGCAATCTTACTAGCAGCAATATCCTTGCCTGTGAAGCCCTTTTTGTGCAAAGCAATGATGACAGCACATGTTTCCTTGCAGGTAACCATGCTTAGCAGAGGAAGAACAATGATTTCAAGCACCACCCTCCTTTTAAAACTTCCAGTCTGTTATTCTAACTCAATCAGCATGACAGAGTGATCTCCAGCCTTGTCTTCGTCAACACTCTCACCTGTGTTAACAAGAGAATCACTGACATGATGTCAGCTGGTCCTTTTGTGGCAGGGCTGAAATGCAGTGGAAATGTTTTTGGGGGATTAAGTTCATTTTCATGGCAAAGAGGGACTTTGCAATTAATTGCAATTAATCTGATCACTCTTCATAACATTCTGGAGAATATGCAAATTGCCTTCATAAAAACTGAGGCAGCAGACTTTGTGAAAATTAATATTTGTGTCATTCTCAAAACATTTGACCACAACTGTAGACTTTGAGGGTGATGCGGTTGCCCATTTTTCCAGTGAGATATTGACTGTCCCGCCCCTCCCCCAACAATTTTCTCTCCCTCCCGCTCAGGATCTTGTTTGCAGACTTCTTCCTGGTTAACCTGATCCTGTGGGTGGAGGGCTTCTTGGCAGCCATCCCCTTCGGCACACTGGTGGCCAGCTTGGCTTTGTGGTTTGGCATCTTCGTGCCACTTACCTTCGTGGGCGCCTAGCCTACTTCGGCCTCAAGAGGCCTGTGAGTTTCACCTATCAATCACACTGTCTTTATGAATAACTCTTTCAGGTCATCTTACATCATGTGCATTTCCCCCGTGTTTGCAACCTCTTTCACACTGGCATTACAATCAGAGAAAACATGGCACACTAACAAGGGTTTAACAATGTCTTGATTAGTTTTTATGCTACTCCCTGTGCCCCAGGCAATTGAGCAGCCAGTGCAAACCAAGAAGATCACTCGGCAGATCTATGAACTTTCCTTCTTCACCAAGCCCGTGCCCGGAATCGTCATGGATGGGCATCCATCCATTCGGCTGGATCTTCATCCAGCTCTTCTTCATCCTCAACAGCATCTGGTTTGGGTTCCTGGTGTTCATAATTTTCCTCATCACCTACTCCAAGGTCACCATCCTGCTGTGCTACTTCCACTTGTGTGCAGAGGTGGGTGGAGCCATACATACATGGATCTGGTTATCACAATAATGGCATACTGTGCTCTCTCTTTGCATGTAAATGCATTGTGTAATATTTGTAAAACGGATTTCCAGTTTGCCAGATTATCTGTCCCGTTATGTTAAGATGCCAAGTGTGAAGTCTCCGTGTCAACAGTAAATCTATTTTAGTTTTATGAAAACATTCTAAATGATGCAAATGTTTCTTTCTCATATCACTCAATTTATCTCTGCTCATTGATCCAAGCACATAGACCTCACTACAGTGTCAAAAATGTGTATTGAGCTGAACCTAAAGAGTGCGTTGTGTTTCGTATAGGTGGTGGCACGCCTTCCTGACCAGTCTCTTCATGGCAGTCTACCTGTTTGTCTACGACATGGACTACTTCTTCTCTAAGCTGCAGATCATCAGCCACTACCATCCTCTAATTCACCATGATCATGGTGCTCATATTCTTCTTCACAAGGGAGTCAACGACAGTGCCACACTACGCAAGGCTAGACTCAGTAACAGGTTTTTGCAGAGGAGCCTAAACAAATGGGGTATCTCCTGATTTTCACTTTAATAAACAGTGCTGGAGCTTTTGGTCGACTCATCGGCTGTTTCCAGCCCCCTTCCTCAATAGGAATTTTATCCGCCTTTAAATGGAAATTGGTGGTGCTGTTATAGCGAGGCGAGCCAGTTGAAAATATTTTTGGTGTCTGTGTGCTCCTTGAGGGCTGTGGCCCTGTGTGCTTTTTCATTAGTTTTGTGTTTTTATTCATTTATTTCTGGTACCCTCTTACCTGAGCGGCATGAGGCCTGTTTGGCGTCGCATTGCTAAAATCATCCCAGTGTTGAGATGAAACACCTGTGTGTTGCAAAGCCAAGTGATCGAAGTCCTCTCTGCTCTACGTAGGTGTTTTAATGGGCTGATGTGGGTCATACTAATACAGAGATAACCATTGTAAATATATTTTCTCCTCTTTATTGCTTTTTGCCTTTTTATGCCATTATGTTCACCACTTCAATGCTCTTAAATCTGTAGTTTGAAGCATATAGAAAACATTTTGTTTCACTATATTACATATTCAATAATAAACATATCACACAACACTTTACAAGGGTATCTGTGATGATTCTTGCCATCCAATGATGTTTGTCAGCTATCTCCTGGTCATTTAAGTTTTATATATACACGTTTAGGTTATCAGCACTCAAGTCCACTTTACATGCATACTTAATACACAGCCGAGGTTGACGAGTGCTAATTTCACTCAACTTTTTAAAAAGGGGAGCCATTTACAGATCATAGTCTAGCCCAAAACTGATGAGACTGTTTCAGTATGTACAAAGTAACAATACATCATCTTAGCAAACATTTAAAAAGGCAACATAACATAGTGACTTGTGACTGAATATATATATATACAGTGGGGAAAAAAAGTATTTAGTCAGCCACCAATTGTGCAAGTTCTCCCACTTAAAAAGATGAGAGAGAACTGTAATTTTCATCATAGGTACACGTCAACTATGACAGACAAAATGAAAAAATAAAATCCAGAAAATCACATTGTAGGATTTTTAATGAATTTATTTGCAAATTATGGTGGAAAATAAGTATTTGGTCAATAACAAAAGTTTCCCAATACTTTTTTATATACCCTTTGTTGGCAATGACACAGGTCAAACGTTTTCTGTAAGTCTTCACAAGGTTTTCACACACTGTTGCTGGTATTTTGGCCCATTCCTCCATGCAGATCTCCTCTAGAGCAGTGATGTTTTGGGGCTGTCGCTGGGCAACACAGACTTTCAACTCCCTCCAAAGATTTTCTATGGGGTTGAGATCTGGAGACTGGCTAGGCCACTCCAGGACCTTGAAATGCTTCTTACGAAGCCACTCCTTCGTTGCCCGGACGGTGTGTTTGGGATCATTGTCATGCTGAAAGACCCAGCCACATTTCATCTTCAATGCCCTTGCTGATGGAAGGAGGTTTTCACTCAAAATCTCACGATACATGGCCCCATTCATTCTTTCCTTTACACGGATCAGTCGTCCTGGTCCCTTTGCAGAAAAGCAGCCCCAAAGCATGATGTTTCCACCCCCATGCTTCACAGTAGGTATGGTGTTCTTTGGATGCAACTCAGCATTCTTTGTCCTCCAAACACGACGAGTTTAGTTTTTACCAAAAAGTTCTATTTTGGTTTCATCTGACCATATGACATTCTCCCAATCCTCTTCTGGATCATCCAAATGCCCTCTAGAAAACTTCAGACGGGCCTGGACATGTACTGGCTTAAGCAGGGGGACACGTCTGGCACTGCAGGATTTTGTCCCTGGCGGCGTTGTGTGTTACTGATGGTAGGCTTTGTTACTTTGGTCCCAGCTCTCTGCAGGTCATTCACTAGGTCCCCCCGTGTGGTTCTTGGATTTTTGCTCACCGTTCTTGTGATCATTTTGACCCCACGTGGTGAGATCTTGCGTGGAGCCCCAGATCGAGGGAGATTATCAGTGGTCTTGTATGTCTTCCATTTCCTAATAATTGCTCCCACAGTTGATTTCTTCAAACCAAGCTGCTTACCTATTGCAGATTCAGTCTTCCCAGCCTGGTGCAGGTCTACAATGTTGTTTCTGGTGTCCTTTGACAGCTCTTTGGTCTTGGCCATAGTGGAGTTTGGAGTGTGACTGTTTGAGGTTGTGGACAGGTGTCTTTTATACTGATAACAAGTTCAAACATGTGCCATTAATACAGGTAACGAGTGGAGGACAGAGGAGCCTCTTAAAGAAGAAGTTACAGGTCTGTGAGAGCCAGAAATCTTGCTTGTTTGTAGGTGACCAAATACTTATTTTCCACCATAATCTGCAAATAAATTCATAAAAAATCCTACAATGTGATTTTCTGGATTTTTTCCCCTCAATTTGTCTGTCATAGTTGACTTGTACCTATGATGAAAATTACAGGCCTCTCTCATCTTTTTAAGTGGGAGAACTTGCACAATTGGTGGCTGACTAAATACTTTTTTTCCCCACTGTATATATATATATATATATATATTTAATAAACACATACTATAGACCTGCTAAATTAATCGTAGCATAAAAACCAGAATTTATATATATTTTTTTGGGATGATGCAACAATTGTTCATGAAGCAAACATTGGATGACTTGGTGAAGATGTGGTAGAGAAGCTGTCGGTTTTCCTCCCCCTCCTTCATCCATGGTGCTCGTTCAACATAGCATTAGGAGAGTCCTGTGAACATCAAGTCATGAACATGCCATTCTAAACAGCACCATATTCCTAATTTATAACTTTGACATCTTGGCATAATATGAAATCTGATGGGCGACAGCATCACCCCCACAACCTCCATGAAATCTAAAGACATGTTTAAAGATTTTTTCATTCAAGCACGTTACCATGATGCGTAGAAGCTATATTGACAAAAGGAAATATTAATCATAAATACATAAAAAAACGTTGTTCCATGTACAATAGATTGAGGTGTGTTCATTAGAAAAGTGGTGGTGGATTGCATGTGGATGGTAGTCATGGATAATGATGTTAGTCATCCTAAACTATTGCAGAATAATTACTGGGGACTGAGACGGGGTTGGGAGACACTGTCAGTCCACTTGACAATTCAAACAGAACTCAGTATTCTTCATGCTGATGATTTGTACACTTGAGACAAATAGCAATACAGGACAAATAGATTAAAACATAATATGGAATGTAACACATATACAGATTATGTGCATGTGGTGATTTCAAATAATACAATTACTACAGATTGCTAGCTCTATCCATGCTTTTCCTGAAATGTTTATCTGACATTATAGCTATCTAGTTCTAGCTAGCTCACCCAAAGTAGGCTTTTCTCCTCTTCGCTGGTCTGCCGACTACATGATCATGATGTTGTGGCTAACGTTTAAAGGACACTAGAACAACAAACAACAACAAGCTAGCTATATCAGATAGACATTTTCAGGAGAAACAGTTCATATAGCAAGCCAATAAAATGTATATAATTGCATTGGTTCGACATTTGGCATCTAGCTAGCTCATCTTGCCTGCAGCAGCCAGATAAAGCAACTGCATCTAATCTTTTTCCCCATTCCCTTGTCTTGATTCTACAGGGAGCTAGCCTGTTCTCCTCAAACATTATTAGCAAGCTAGCTAACGTTAGCCAACTTGAGCAGAGATCTCAGCTTGCTAACTAGGAAAGCCAACTAACTACACACCAAATATACACAGAGCAAACAATTATTTTCTAATGTTAGTCTCAACCAAATGACAAGTACATAGCTAGACCTATTGCTCTGATACACAATTTATGTTGCCAGATAAAGGTTAGCCAGAAGGCTCTAATGTTAGTTAGCTTGATAACTTGAAAGCACGTTCAAGAATGACAACAACTCTTCTTCTTCAATGAGGTTTAACGGCGGTTGACATCCAATTTGTTGCATTACTGCCACCTACTAGACTGGAGTACAACTCCCTTATCTTTCCTTGAAAAATAAAATAAAACAAAGCAAATAAATATCCTACCATCTAACACTACACTCACAACTTCAAAACTACTACTAATAATTAACCCCACCCTTCTCCATTATTTAAATATACTCACTCCTACCTCATGCCCTCAACCTGAAATGATGGGACATCACTACTTAACACTCCCTGTAACTATTCTGCTGTCAAGTCTTGCACACCCAAATGATCTCTCTGCAGGTGCCACCACAACCTCAATTTTCTTCGATTTGCGTTCCATCCCTGCAGTACAATTAATAACCCCCTTGACCCCTCTTCCTCTACTTTCTTCACTGCCTCTGCATATGACAACTTCTTCTCTACTCATACCCTGGAAACCTCAACCTGCTTCTCTCGCACTGGACATGTCTGATCCCCAGCCCCATGACCACCCCTACAATTAGCACATACCACCACTTTCCCCAACTGCTTCACACTCCTTAGTCGCGTGCCCTTCTGCACACTTCTCACACCTTGGAATCTCCCTCCTACATACTGCTGCCACATGCCCATATGTTTGACACCTGTAACATCGTAATGTACTCGGCACATAAGCTCGCACAGGATAACTTATATATCCTAACTTCACTTTTTCCGGCAAAGACTCAACTTCAAAACTCAAAAGAACAGACAATGACTCTTCTTTTTCCCCACTCTCGCCACCCTGTTTACGTTGCACCAAACGACGAGCATCACACACACCGGGAATCTTCTCCTTCAGTTGATCCACTTTTACATTTACTGCTACCCCAGTAATCACTCCTCTCAATGGCGCCCTTTTCCTAAGAGCGAAACAATTCACAATTCTTTCCCCCATTTGTTTAACTCTGAGCGCCTTCTCCCTCTGCCCAATAGAAACACAAACAATTATCACTAGACCACTTCTGGTTACCCTCACCGATTCCACTATACCCAACGCTTTTTTTCACCCATCTTGAAACCACAAATGGATCAGCCAAAAGGCAAGGATCCACTTTTTCCACAAACTTCACTCCTACTGTCACAGACTCATCTTTATCCTGACCCTCTGCGTAAGCCTCTGGCTCCGAGCACTTCACCACACCTACCACCTCCGATACTTCACCCTCTTCCATTTCTACTCCTGTCTTCAGCTCACTTCGCTTACATTTCCTACCACTCTTCTTCAACAAACCTTCTCCCTTTTTCCCGCCATTCTTTACCGACTCAAACTCACAGTCTTCCTCCCTCTCTCTCTTAGACCTCCTCTGCCTCTCTTTTCCCCTCCATTCCTCCTCATTCCTCCAAGTATACGTCTCCTCATGATAATACTGCATTTCTCCTGACCAATATTTATTTCTTGCCTTCTCAAATGACTCAATTTTCCCCCTCCTTTCCCTTCCGGCGTTTATTCTATCCTCGGCCTCACAGTCCACAATGACCTCTTCATTGCTCCCTCTGGCGTCTATTCTATCCTCTGGACTTGTGTCGACATCTTGGCCTGCATCTTCCATCTGAAAAAACGTGGTCCGCCACATAGTCCCCAATCGCCCAACGTCATTCCTGATTCCGGTCTTCGGCTCTGGGCTCCATCCTCTCATGACAACAAATCACTAGATTGGTTGGAAGAAAAAGCCCTATCCACCAGAGCTTGTGTTTTTCTGTGCTGCCTGCTTACAGTTTTTTTTTTCTTCTTCTTCTTCAGCGGGGTTTATTGGCGGTTGGCATCCAACGTTATGGTGCATTACTGCCACCTACTGTACTGGAGTGTGGGCCAGAGACAGGGAGAAACTAAATCCTACTTAATAATAATAATAATAATATGCCATTTAGCAGACGCTTTTATCCAAAGCGACTTACAGTCAGGCGTGCATACATTTTTTTGTGTATGGGTGGTCCCAGGGATCGAACCCACTACCTTGGCGTTACAAGCGCCATGCTCTACCAGCTGAGCTACAGAGGACCACATAATAATATGCCATTTAGCAGACGCTTTTATCCAAAGCGACTTACAGTCATGCGTGCATAATTATTTTTTTTTGTGTATGGGTGGTCCCAGGGATCGAACCCACTACCTTGGCGTTACAAGCGTTGTGCTTTACCAGCTGAGCTACAGATGACCACATTGCCAGCTACTTGCCAGCCCCATTGCTCTTAAAAAAGATAACAAAATATTTTAGACTAAATCTAATGACGTTCTACTCAATATACTCTTTAAACTAATTTCCTGTATCCCCTTCTCCCTCATATTAGATCTCATCCTCTCTCTTTCCCTCTGATACTGCCCACACTGTAGCAATACATGCTCCACGGCCTCTGTTTCTTGGCAATAATCACACTTTCCTGTTGGATGCTTTCCTATCACATTTAATGTCTTATTCAACAGTCTATGTCCCACATTTATTCTTGTAAAAATAGCCTCCTCTCTTCTGTCCCTTCCTGTCGTCCTCCCCTCCCAGACATTCCTCTGTACTTGAAAAAAATGCATTCCCTTATTATCTCTATTACATTTGAGTCATTTAGCAGATGCTCTTATCCAGAGCAACTTACAGTTAGTGAGTGCATACATTTTCATACTAGTCCCCCGTGGGATTCGAACCCACAACCTTGGCGTTGCAAGCGCCATGCTCTACCAACTGAGCTACACGGGACTATTCCACTCCTCCTGCCATCTCTGCACCATCACTGTATATATCAGGCTTTTTGCCTCTGCCTTGCTCAATGAAACTTCAACATCAACATCCCCACTACTAAGTGCATGTTTAGCTAATACATCTACTGCCTCGTTCACCTCCACCCCCACATGGGCTGGGACCCAAGTAAATCTTATCTGTATACCCATCTGTCTAATCCTGCAATGGGTTTGTAGCACCTCATAAAGCAGGTATTGTCTGCTACGTGAGCTAAAGGACTGGAGACTCATTAACACTGCACATGAATCAGAGCAAATAACTACTCTGTCTTGTTTGACTTCCTCCACCCACTGCAAGGCCAACAGTATGGCCATCAGCTCCGCCGTATATACAGCCAGATTATCTGTAATACGTTTCCTGATTTCCACTCACATTCCTGCACTACAAATGCTGACCTAGTACGTCCTGTCCTTTGTTCTTTTAAACCATCTGTGTAAATGGCAACAAAATCCTGATGCACAGTATCCAGACGTCTCTTAAACAAATCAGATGGATCAACACTCTTCCTATCTTTCTGTAGTCTCTCCAACACTTCTATATCAACTACTGGAGGCGGGAGTAGCCATGGTGGATTTACAGGAATAGCTACCGTTGGACCAAACTCCCTTCCATACTGTCCCATCTCCTTCGCCTGGGTATTACCCACCAACCCAAAGCTTGTGTTCTGTCTTCGCTCAAGTTCCCAGCATGCCTGTAAAATCCCTTTCGCAGGATGAGACACCCCATGTTCTTGTAGTTTGACCCAATAATTAATTGCCAGCTGCTGTCTCCTAATCTGCAATGGCATATCCCCCACCTCCACCTGTAATGCAGCCACTGTGGACGTCCGATACGCCAAACTACATATTCTGAGTCCTTGCCCCTGTATGACATCTAGCCGAACCATATGCTATACTGCCATAGTCTATTACAGATCAGATCAATGCAACATACATGGTCCTCAATGAGGAACGCCCAGCCCCCCACTCCTTCCCCATCAGACAGTGCATCACATTTAGCACCTTCTTACACTTTCCCACCACTCTCTCAATGTGTTCTGCCCAGGTCAGTATAGTATCAAAGTGTACCCCAAGGAACCTGAAGGCCCCAACCCTCTCCAAGTTTCTCCCATATAACCTCAAGCATACCTCATCTTCCACCTTCCTCCTGGTAAAGAACACTGTTTGAGTTTTCTCTACAGAGAACCTGAATCCCCACATGAATGCCCACCGCTCTACCTCATCAATTGCTTCCTGTACAGTGGCTTGCGAAAGTACTCACCCCCCTTGGTATTTTTCCTATTTTGTTGCCTTACAACCTGGAATTAAAATGGATTTTTTGGGGGTTTGTATAATTTGATTTACACAACATGCCTACCACTTTGAAGATGCAAAATACATTTTTTGGTGAAACAAACAAGAAATAAGACAGCTCCTTCAAGTTGGATGAGTTCCGCTGGTGTACAGCAATCTTTAAGTCATACCACAGATTTTCAATTGGATTGAGGTCTGGGCTTTGACTAGGCCATTCCAAGACATTTAAATGTTTCTCCTTAAACCCCTCGAGTGTTGCTTTAGCAGTATGCTTAGGGTCATTGTCCTGCTGGAAGGTGAACCTCCGTCCCAGTCGCAAATCTGTGGAAGACTGAAACAGGTTTCCCTCAAGAATTTCCCTGTACCCATCCATCATTCCTTCAATTCTGACCAGTTTCCCAGTCCCTGCCGATGAAAAACATCCCCACAGCATGATGCTGCCACCACCATGCTTCACTGTGGGGATGGTGTTCTCAGGGTGATGAGAGGTGTTGGGTTTGTGCCAGACATAGTTTTTTCCTTGATGGCCAAAAAGCTCAATTTTAGTCTCATCTTACCAGAGTACCTTCTTCCATATGTTTGGGGAGTCTCCCACCAAACGTGTTTGCTAATTTTTTCTTTAAACAATGGCTTTTTTCTGGCCACTCTTCTGTAAAGCCCAGCTCTGTGGAGTGTTTACAGCTAATCATGGCTACCCGGACTATTTGCACTGCCCCCCCACCTCCACACTCACCCCATCTTTTTACGCTGCTGCTACTCTGTTAATTATGTATGCATAGTCACTTTAACTCTACCCACATGTATATATTACTTCTCGGGGTGATGAGAGGTGTTGGGTTTGCACCAGACATAGTGTTTTCCTTGATGGCCAAAAAGCTCAATTTTAGTCTCATCTGACCAGAGTACCTTCTTCATATGTTTGGGGAGTCTCCCACATGCCTTTTGGCGAACACCAAACGTGCTTGCTTATTTTTTTCTTTAAGCAATGGCTTTTTTCTGGCCACTCTTCCGTAAAGCCAAGCTCTGTGGAGTGCACAGCTTAAAGTGGTCCTATGGACAGATACTCCAATGTAGAGTTTTGCAGCTCCTTCAGGGTTATCTTTGGTCTCTTTGTTGCCTCTCTGATTAATGCCCTCCTTGCCTGGTCCATGAGTTTTGGTGGGCGGCCCTCTCTTGGCAGGTTTGTTGTGGTGCCATATTCTTTCCATTTTTTAATAATGGATTTAATGGTGCTCTGTGGGATGTTCAAAGTTTCAGATCTTTTTTATAACCCAACCCTGATCTGTACTTCTCCACAACTTTGCCCCTGACCTGTTTGAAGAGCTCCTTGGTCTTCATGGTGCCGCTTGCTTGGTGTTGCCCTTTGCTTAGTGGTGTTGCAGACTGGGGCCTTTCAGAAGAAGTGTATATATACTGAGATCATTTGACAGATCATGTGACACTTAGATTGCACACAGGTGGACTTCTGAAGGTAATTGGTTGCACCAGATCTTATTTAGGGGCTTAATAGAAAAGGGGGTGAATATACATTTGAAGTCAGAAGTTTACATACACTTAGGTTAGAGTAATTAAAACTTGTTTTTCAACCACTCCACAAATTTCTTGTTAACAAACTATAGTTTTGGCAAGTCGGTTAGGACATCTACTTTGTGCATGACACAAGTAATTTTTCCAACAATTGTTTACAAACAGAGTATTTCACTTATAATTCACTGTATCACAATTCCAATGGGTCAGAAGTTTACATACACTAAGTTGACTGTGCCTTTAAACAGCTTGGTAAATTCCAGAATTCATGGCTTTAGAAACTTTTGATAGGCTAATTGACATGATTTGAGTCAATTGGAGGTGTACCTGTGGATGTATTTCAAGGCCTACCTTCAAACTCAGTGCCTCTTTGCTTGACATCATGGGAAAATCAAAATAAATCAGCCAAGACCTCAGAAACTAAATTGTAGACCTCCACAAGTCTGGTTCATCCTTGGGAGCAATTTCCAAATGCCTGAAGGTACCACGCTCATCTGTACAAACAATAGTATGCATGTATAAACACCATGGCATCACGCAGCCGTCATACCGCTCAGGAAGGAGACGTATTCTGTCTCCTAGAGATGAACGTACTTTGGTGTGAAAAGTGAAAATCAATCCCAGAACAACAGCAAAGGACCTTGTGAAGATGCTGGAGAAAACAGGTACAAAAGTATCTATATCCACAGTAAAACGAGTCCTATATCGACATAACCTGAAAGGCCGCTCAGCAAGGAAGAAGCCACTGCTCCATAACCGCCATAAAAAAGCCAGACTATGGTTTGCAACTGCACATGGGGACAAAGATCGTACTTTTGGAGAAATGTCCTCTGGTCTGATGAAACAAAAATGGAACTGTTTGGCCATAATGACCATCGTTATGTTTGGAGGAAAAAGGGGGTTACTTGCAAGCCGAAGAACACCATCCCAACCGTGAAGCACGGGGGTGGCAGCATCATGCTGTGGGGGTGCTTTGCTGCAGGAGGGACTGGTGCACTTCACAAAATAGATGGCATCATGAGGAAGGAAAATTATGTGGATATATTGAAGCAACATCTCAAGACATCAGTCAGGAAGTTAAAGCTTGGTCGCAAATGGGTCTTCCAAATGGACAATGACCCCAAGCATACTTCCAAAGTTGTGGCAAAATGGCTTAAGGACAACAAAGTCACGGTATTGAAGTGGCCATCACAAAGCCCTGACCTCAATCCTATAGAAAATATGTGGGCAGAACTGAAAAAGCATGTGCGAGCAAGGAGGCCAACAAACCTGACTAAGTTTCACAAGCTCTGTCAGGAGGAATGGGTCAAAGTTCACCCAACTTATTGTGGGAAGCTTGTGGAAGGCTACCCAAAATGTTTGACCCAAGTTAAACAATTTAAAGGCAACGCTACCAAAATACTAATTGAGTGTATGTAAACTTCTGACCCACTGGGAATGTGATGAAAGAAATACAAGCTGAAATAAATAATTCTCTCTACTATTATTCTGACATTTCACATTCTTAAAATAAAGTGGTGATCCTAACTGACCTAAGACAGGGAATTTTTTACTAGGATTAAATGTCAGGAATTGTGAAAAACTGAGTTTAAATGTATTTGGCTAAGGTGTATGTAAACTTCCGACTTCAACGCACTACTTTTCCGTTAATTATTTTGTAGAATTTTTTGAAACAAGTTATTTTTTTCATTTCACTTCACCAATTTGTACTATTTCGTGTATGTCCATTACATTAAATCCAAATAAAAATCAATTTAAATTACAGGTTGTAATGCAACAAAATAGGAAAAACGGCAAGGGGGATGAATACTTTTGCAAGGCACTGTGCACAAGTGTAAGTGGCTCCAGTATCTATCATCGTAGGTGTGCATCTATTTTCTATTTGAACCTGCAGCATAGGTTCCTGATCAGCTCGTGTTGTTAGCACTGGAAACTGACCCTCCCCTGTAGGATTCTCTGGGTACCCCTAATAACCCTAATTGGGTCCTGCCCATGGGTTCACAGGACCTTGGGATTGTCTTTGATTTTGTTGCCAGCCCCCAGTTTGCTTCCAGTTACTTTGGTTTCTGTTCCCCTGTTGCCAGGGTTTTGTGGGGCAGTTTCGCCTGGAATGCTGTTGGCATCCCCAGCAGATCCCAGGTGGCGCTTGCGGGCCCTGGTTTCCTCCTCTCTGATTGTTTTGCGGATGCTTTTGTTGTCTGCTGCTATTATTCCATTGCTGGGGTTGTTGTGCATACACATTCACTACTGGTGGTGTGGGTTGCACCTCGGTCTGTGGCGCAGGAAGCAGTTGTGGCCCTCCGGAGGAGACTGCAGCAACCGTTCCTGTCTCGGGCATAGGTGCTGTTACTGGAGCCTGGACTTTCTTCTTTCCTTTGTTTGTCAGTTCTTACAACTGGAGTTGAGTCAACTTCCTCTGAATGTCTCACACCTGTTCTGTGAGTCTTTGTTAATAATTTACAGTGGGGAGAACAAGTATTTGATACACTGCCGATTTTGCAGGTTTTCCTACTTACAAAGCATGTAGAGGTCTGTAATTTTTATCATATGTACACTTCAACTGTGAGAGATGGAATCTAAAACAAAAATCCAGAAAATCACATTGTATGACTTAAGTATTTGATCACCTACCAACCAGTAAGAATTCCGGCTCTCACAGACCTGTTAGTTTTTCTTTAGAAAGCCCTCCTGTTCTCCACTCATTACCTGTATTAACTGCACCTGTTTGAACTCGTTACCTGTATAAAAGAGACCTGTCCACACACTCAATCAAACAGACTCCAACCTCTCCACAATGGCCAAGACCAGAGAGCTGTGTAAGGACATCAGGGATAAATTTGTAGACCTGCACAAGGCTGGGATGGGCTACAGGACAATAGGCAAGCAGCTTGGTGAGAAGGCAACAACTGTTGGCGCAATTATTAGAAAATGGAAGAAGTTCAAGATGACGGTCAATCACCCTCGGTCTGGTGCTCCATGCAAGATCTCACCTCGTGGGGCATCAATATTCATGAGGAAGGTGAGGGATCAGCCCAGAACTACACGGCAGGACCTGGTCAATGACCTGTAGAGAGCTGGGACCACAGTCTCAAAGAAAACCATTAGTAACACACTACACCGTCATGGATTAAAATCCTGCAGCGCACGCAAGGTTCCCCTGCTCAAGCCAGCGCATGTCCAGGCCCGTCTGAAGTTTGCCAATGACCATCTGGATGATCCAGAGGAGGAATGGGAGAAGGTCATGTGGTCTGATGAGACAAAAACAGAGCTTTTTGGTCTAAACTCCACTAGCCGTGTTTGGAGGAAGAAGAAGGATGAATACAACCCCAAGAACACCATCCCAACCGTGAAGCATGGAGGTGGAAACATCATTTTTTGGGGATGCTTTTCTGCAAAAGGGACAGGACGACTGCACCTTATTGAGGGGAGGATGGATGGGGCCATGTATCTCGAGATCTTGGCCAACAACCTCCTTCCCTCAGTAAGATCATTGAAGATGGGTCGTGGCTGGGTCTTCCAGCATGACAACGACCGGAAACACAAAGCCAGGGCAACTAAGGAGTGTCTCCGTAAGAAGCATCTCAAGGTCCTGGAGTGGCCTAGCCAGTCTCCAGACCTGAACCCAATAGAAAATCTTTGGAGGGAGTTGAAAGTCCGTATTGCCCAGCGACAGCCCCAAAACCTGAAGGATCTTGAGAAGGTCTGTATGGAGGAGTGGGCCAAAATCCCTGCTGCAGTGTGTGCAAACCTGGTCAAGACCTACAGGAAACGTATGATCTCTGTAATTGCAAAAAAAGGTTTCTGTACCAAATATTAAGTTCTGCTTTTCTGATGTATCAAATACTTATGTCATGCAATAAAATGCAAATTAATTACTTAAAAATCATACAATGTGATTTTCTGGATTTTTGTTTTAGATTCCGTCTCTCACAGTTGAAGTGTACCTATGATAAAAAATTACAGACCTCTACATGCTTTGTAAGTAGGAAAACCTGCAAAATCGGCAGTGTATCAAATACTTGTTCTCCCCACTGTATGTGTTTTTCTACAGCATGTATGACATGGTCACAGAATTCTTTGTGTGATTTTGAGGTTAGTCCCACCACATCCTCCAGCCTGCTCTTCACTTGCTGGGGCATGGCCTCTATCACTGAGTTTCGGAACAGGGTTGTCATCAGTGGATCCCCCTCTGGGTCTCGTTCTGTTTCCAGTCTCCATCGTTTCAGCTGTCCGTGTAGATAGGCAGCTGGATTCTCCATCTCCCCCAGTGCTCTCCCTTTCAGTGATTTGGGGTCAATTCTTGCCTTGTATTCCATTCTCAGGGTTCGCCAGAATTCAGGGTGGTATGTGTCAAAGTCCATCCCATCTCCCAGCGTGTCTCCCACCGCCATCCTCAGGCCGCTGGCCAACAGTACATCTTCCATCTTTGCCACTCCCACCACCCTTGCCAACAGTGTCTTTAGATCCCCCACAGCCAGCAGTTTCATCATGGTTTGTTCCTCAAAGATTCTTATCCATTTACCTGCCCCATCATGTAAGTCTGGTAGGTGGGCAATCAATCCTTCCAGGTCCTGCGATCCCCACAGAACATAATGCCTCTGAGTACCTTTTATTAGGATTGGGTATTGTGCACCTGGTCTTGCAGGTTTTTTCAGCTTCTTTCTATCCCGCAGCTCTCTTTTCTCTCTCTCTCTGCCATATACCATGTCCCTAAAACTGGCTGTCTCTTCTCCGCTTTCCCCATCTCGTTCCCTACAGGCCTGTTCTCTTTGTTCTCCTTCTTCTGTGCTTTCCCTTTTTCTGATTAGCTGTCTTTCCAGTTTTCTTATTTCTCTCTCCACTTCCACACTTTTTATTTCGATATCGGTTATTATATCTCCGTCCAGGGATTCTCCATCTTCCTCCTTTCTTACCTTCATTTTTTGCCAAGGCTTCTCTCAATCCTTCATAGAAATTAAACTTTTCTGAGTCCCTATTTCTTGTTCCTTCTCCCCTGTCCTTTCCTGGTCCTTTTCTCTTCTCTGAGAGGATGCAGAAGAGGGTGCAGAATACATTTCTCTCTCATCTTCCAACTCTACTTCTCCCTTTATCTCCACCATCCCAGATAGCAGGGGATATTGGCAGGGGTCCCGTGGACCATTCCACTTTCTTTCTGCTTGTTTTCTCATCCTTTTTCAACATGTTTCTAGCTTTCCGTATGTTTTTCCTTCTCCTTCTGTTTTAAAAATGTTTAGTGCCTATTTTTCTCTTTTGGCCTTTCTTTTCTTTCCTGTTCCTGTTTTATAGTTCTTTATCAGTGTCTCCATTTCCTCACACACAAACTTTCCTCTTTCTGGCAATTTGGTGCCCATTTTCCTGGTGCGTTGTTCCCAATTTTTGGAGATCTTTATCAGTTCTTCTTTGCACAGAGGATACCTGGCACTTAACATTTCTACCGCTGTTTTATTCATTTCTGCGACCTGTATTCTTGGACTCCCCACTGCCAGTCCCAAGTTCAACCCCCTTTTGGCTTCCTGTAATATCCGTACTACTCTTTGTTCCCTAGTTTCTTTTTACCCTGTTATTCACTTTTTCCTATTGGTAATTTGTCCACAATCTTGATTCTCCTAGCCAGAACTCAGTTATTCTAAATGTGTGTGTTCGGTTTTCTCTTATTACACTTTTATTTCCTGATGTCCACATTCTTCGTGTGGAAAATCTCATAAATCTTCTTTTTATTCTTATTTTTCTTATTTCCAAACCGCTTGGCAGCGTGTATCTTTCCACTCTCAGTACTTCAATGGGCATTCGCGCACCGTTCACTCTTTCTCTCCTAGTGCGGGACTGGGTGTGTCCTCTCTGCCGGGTTACACTTAAGCAACGGTCCAGGAAAGGTGCGTAGCTCCTTCTCCACCCAGGACAAGACTGTCTTTCATACTTCTCGCTTTCAGTAATTTAATCACACACCCATTCACACCCTTCCTTTCCAGTGCAAACTTGGTGCATCCTCTCTGCCAGGTCACTTTTATGTGACGATCCAGGAGAGGTGAGCAACCCCTTCTACACCAGAGACAGAAGCTTTCGTACTTATTTTCACACTTTCCTTTATGTTTTTTCAAAAAACAACCTGCAAATTCAGCCCTCTTTCTGATGCACTTCCTCGACACAGAAACAACTGTATTTATACAGGATGTCTGCCTGTCTAAGCAGCCCTTTATTGATTCACTTCCTCAACACAATAATGCGGTATCCGCAGGACTTTTGCCTACCTGTGCAGTCCCCTAGTGATACACTTCCTCAATACACTAGAGCGGTATCCGCAGGACTTCTTATTTCTTTTCTGATCACCCAAACAGATGGGCAGCCACTTGCGCCGAAATGAATCGAACAGAACGATCAGCAGGATGAACAGATGAATCGGACGAATTGAACAAATGCACCAGATGAACAACTGAGTGATCCCGATTAATTGAATGCCCAAATTGAGTCAGACTGATTGAATAAGATGAACGGGTTGCATTCGCAACTCGAACAGGTTGAACAAAACAGGCCTGGACAAAACAAACAGATAAAACAACCGGATCAAACAGATTGATCAAACTGATCAAATGAACAACCTGAATGAAACAGGTGAACAGTCCAACTTAACCGAACTGAATTAAACAAAACCGCACAAGCAAACCACCCACCCGCATGGGCTGAGCAGATTTACTTCTACCTAAGCTTTTTCATCTTATTGCAACCCTCAAGGCTTTTTATTCTTTCATTACTTTTGCATACATTTTTAATTCAAAAGCTCCCAGTTTATATTTTTCTAGTTCTTAAATTTGGAGAGACCTACTTGGTGTCCTGCTGCTGAGGTCCCGGACCGAACCACACAAACTCTATACTATTAAGCAAGAACTTTGCTAAACTTTTTTAGTGGCCACTTTGTGTAGTTCGCCCAAGCCATCCACAGTCGCAGGTTTTCACAGTTTCTGGTCCTTTTTTGCCGATTCTGTTCATGACGACAAGATATGTCATGGAAATACTTTTCAAAAGATATCTCTCAGACACCGGAGCTTGTGAATTCAGTATAGACTTTATTACAAAGTAACAAGCTGAGCTGGTCCATGGAGCAACTACCCATCCTGACTGGGAGCTCTCCTTTTATACAGTTTCATTCTAACACAACATACATAGTAATACCTCTTTATGTAAATGACAAACGCCTTTTAGTTTCACGCCCCTATTGTTTCCAAACCTAAGTTGTTTCTCTCTAGGCAGGGTTTCCCCTCCCCTTCGACTCTTGACACAATTATATTGGTGGCGTGAAACTAACAGTTTCATAAAAAATAATCTTAAAGATTACATTACAGGGTGTGCTGATTGTCGTTACTATCCAGGCAGGCATCTGGATTACAAAGTGTCAATCATGCTTATTCTGTTTTGCCCTTCTCCTATACAAAAAGGTGTGGTTACAGGTTTCCCTTAATCCCATAATGATTCTGTTATTCCATCTCAGCATTTCATCCTATACGTACTGGGAAATGTCCCATACTGGGCATACTATGGGGTAATGATCACTCCCTACTGTCGACTCCTCCCATACCTCCCACTCACATATTCCTGCCATCACACTAGATACCATAGTGAGGTCCAAGCAGACTCTTTCTCTGTGGCTACATCAATCCTGGTCCCTCAGCCATCATTCAGGCACACCAGATCTTTATTTTCTATCAGATTGTCCATCACTTGGCCATTTCCATCCATCCGTTCCCCCACCCCCAAAGCGTGTTGTGGGCATTAAAATCCCCACACCACGTTACCTTACTTCTATCCTGGCCCTCCACCCTCTCCAGCCCTTCCAGGTCCAATGTCTGACACGGATTATAGTAGTTCACTACCACTAGCACCCCTCCTCTCAACCACACCTCCACCACCACATATTCCTGCTCAATACCTTTGCCTAGCATCCTGTAGGGAAGTCCTTACTTTATGAAGGTGGCACCCCCCCACATCTCTGTCCCTACGAACCAATACTTATCCCTGTATGATAAACCCCACAGTCGGTTTGAGCCATGTTTCCTGCACACAAATCACATCAGGCTTAGCTAGCATATCTACAATGAACTGCTTGAACTCATGCCCATTAGTCAACAGGCTTCGAGCATTCCATTCCATAACTAAGATCCAGTAATACATGACTCCACCCTCGGCTGATTGAAGTAATCTCGAACCTCTTCCCATGTCAACCCTGTCATACTCAGATGTCTCCCAGCAGCTTTCACTATTAGTTTAATCCTCTCTGTTTTAGACTCTACATTAGTGCTATTGATAGCTCCTGCTATAAACATCACCAGCTTTCTCTTTTCTATGTATACTAATTCACCGCCCACCTGCCCTGTAATCCCCGGTCTAGATCCTCCTACCCATCTCTCCCTTGAACCTATATCTCCCTGGACCTGGACCAACATCACTGCCTCAGCATATGACACCCTTCTCTCCACTCTCACTTGTTGCACCTCCACTGCCTGCATCATAGCGTCACACCCACTATAAAAACCTACACAAATATCAGTGGGTGATTACAAAAAAGTAACTGAGAGCATGTCTTAGCTTTAACGTATGTAGTAAATAAGTAAAGAAACAGAGGTATTAAGTAGAACGTGTGAGGTAGTGATTCATATTAAATTAGTGGGATTGGCGCCATCTGGTGGCAACTATAAACAATTGCATAATAAGACCTAATATAAATTGATGGACTCGTGACTCGACTTGTGACTCGACCAATGGTGACTCGGACTTGGAGTTGGATCGGACATCAGCCATAGGGACTTGCGATTCGACTCGGACTCGAGCACAGGGGACTTGGGACTCAACTCGAACTCTAGGTTTATTGACTATTACAACACTGCAAAGCACTGGCTACATGACGGTCATATTCACTGGAGGTGTAAGGCTGTCACAGTGCCTTGCAAAAGTATTCATCCCCCTTGGCATTTTTCCTATTTTGTTTCATTACAACCTGTAATTTAAATGGATTTTATTTGGATTTCATGTAATGGACATACACAAAATAGTCCAAATTGGTGAAGTGAAATGAAAAAAAAAACTTTTAATTAATAACTAATAACTAATAACAGAAAAATAATTTGGAAAATTAATTAAGAAATTAATAACAGAAAAGTGGTGCGTGCATATGTATTCAGCCCCTTTGCTATGAAGCCCCTAAATAAGATCTGGTGCAACCAATTACCTTCAGAGGTCACATAATTAAAAAAAAGAGCAGAAGTAAAATAAAATAACAGTAGGGAGGCTATATATACAGGGGGGTACCGGTGCAGAGTCAATGTGCGGGGGCACTGGCTAGTTGAGGTAGTTGAAGTAATATGTACATGTGGGTAGAGTTAAAGTGACTATGCATACATAATTAACAGAGTAGCAACAGCGTAAAAAGATGGGGTGGGTGTGGAGGTGGGGGGGCAGTGCAAATAGTCCGGGTAGCCATGATTAGCTGTAAACACTCCACAGAGCTGGGCTTTACGGAAGAGTGGCCAGAAAAAAGCCATTGTTTAAAGAAAAAATTAGCAAACACGTTTGGTGGGAGACTCCCCAAACATATGGAAGAAGGTACTCTGGTAAGATGAGACTAAAATTGAGCTTTTTGGCCATCAAGGAAAAAACTATGTCTGGCACAAACCCAACACCTCTCATCACCCTGAGAACACCATCCCCACAGTGAAGCATGGTGGTGGCAGCATCATGCGGGAATGTTTTTCATCGGCAGGGACTGGGAAACTGGTCAGAATTGAAGGAATGATGGATGGTGCTAAATTTAATTTACATTACATTTTAATAGACGCTCTTATCCAGAGCGACTTACAGGAGCAATTAGGGTAAAGTGCCTTGCTCAAGGGCACATCGACAGACTTTTCACCTAGTCGGCTCAGGGATTAGAACCAGCAACCTTTCGGTTACTGGCACAACGGGCTTAACCACTAAGCTACCAGCCACCCCTAAATACAAGGAAATTCTTGAGGGAAACCTGTTTCAGTCTTCCAGAGATTTGCGACTGGGATGGAGGTTCACCTTCCAGCAGGACAATGTCCCTAAGCATACTGCTACAGCAACACTTGAGTGGTTTAAGGGGAAACATTTAAATGTCTTGGAATGGCCTAGTCAAAGCCCAAACCTCAATCCAATTGAGAATCTATGGTATGACTTAAAGATTGCTGTACAACAGCGGAACCCATCCAACTTGAAGGAGCTGGAGCAGTTTTGCCTTGAAGAATGGGCAAAAATCCCAGTGGCTAGATGTGCCAAGCTGATAGGGACATACCCCAAGAGACTTGCAGCTGTAATTGCTGCAAAAGGTGGCTCTACAAAGTATTGACTTTGGGGGGGTGAATAGTTATGTACCCTCAAGTTTTCTGTTTTACAAGTAATGTTTTACAAAAAATATTTTGCATCTTCAAAGTGGTAGGCATGTTGTGTAAATCAAATGATACAAACCCCCCAAAAATTCCATTTTAATTCCAGGTTGTAAGGCAACAAAATAGGAAAAATGCCAAGGGGGTGAATACTTTCGCAAGCCACTGTATATGGTGACTGTTAGGCAGAAAAAAATGATTTAATATAATAATTCCTTGTTGGCAGCAAACTGGCCAAATTTATTCATTGCATGTTTTGTAAACAGGGTTTAAAATCAACTGTCAGCTGTTTTCAGTGTATGAATTTCTTGAATTTTATTGTTTTTATATGTAATCCTTTTTACATATTAAATATCTCCCTCTGGGATAATCAAGATTGATTGATTGATTGATTGATTGATTGATTGAATGATTGAGAGATTGATAAACTGGCATCAACAAGAACGGTTTTTGACATTTTACGATGCCATACTAGTTGACATTTTAATGTTCGAATTATGTCTCCCTCTTAATAACAACTGCACATGTATGTAAAACCTTATGTCAAGAAACAGATAATTTTGTTCTATGATAATGAACACTGACAACAAAGCCTCTTCCACTCAACCTTGAAAAATAAATTTGGGATTTGGGATTTTTCTAAATATCTTTTAATTTGTTTATTTATCATTGGAATGTGTCACATTTATATTAGTGTACAAACCAAGAAAGGTGCCCAGATGGACTAACCGTAATAAACTATAAAGCTTCATCAGCCTTTACTGAACCTACCCAAAGAAGTGTTACATCCCAAGAGAGGTACATCCAGGCAACAACAAAAAAATAAGTGTTTGGAAAGGGAAGAAGAATAAGTCACAGATTCATTTGACCTCAAGTGTAGAGCCTGTTTCATCTTGGTAAACACACCTACCACTCCTCCACTCTCCCTCTCTTTTCACTGCGCCTGGGCTCTCTCCACACTCGATGCGCTGGAGTCAGTGTCTGGTAGAGCCTGATAAGCTCAGAGGCAAGCACTGCTACAAGCATCTGGGCGTCGAACTGAGGGAGGTGCAGCCGAGATGCGACCGGCAGGTTAGTCCGACCAACGCGTCCGCTTCTACCGTCACAGAGAGGTCAGGAAATGCCTGAGCGTCTTCTCTCTGCCTCTTTCCATCCTTCTTCTCTTCCCCCCTCTATCTCTCTCTTCCTCTCTCTCTCTTTTCTTCTCCTCTCCCTTCACTCTCACTCTCTCTCTTCTCTCTTCCCTCTCTCCATCTCTCTCTCTCATGTTGTTTTTCCTCCAAGCAGAGTGGTATGACCCCTATTGCTCCCTATTACGAAGCGCTGAGGAGATTTAGGTGGACACGTTTATCATGGGGGACTGAAGATATGTGTCATCATCATCTCATCATCTCACAGGTGCCGGAGATTATCCTCTTCCATGAAGATTAAGTCTCCCCCCTCACATCCCCCCACTCGGTGGAATCTCCTCAAACTGGGGCAATAATTAAACAAAGCTCATTCATATTCATGAGTTTTTTAAACACCCAGACAAGATTAGTTGGAGCTGAAGACTTGAATAAGATTTGGACGCAAAGTTGTCACATTTTCTTACAGCGACGACCGTGTCCAATCTATTACTCATGGTTCATCATCACACTCTTAGAAAAAAGGGTTCCAAAATGGTTCTTTGGCTGTCCCCAGAGGATAACCCTTTTTGGTTCCAGGTAGAGGGTTCTACCTGGAACCAAAAAGGGTTCTACCTGGAACCAAAAGCATTCTACCTTGAAACAAAAAGGGTTCTTCAAAGGGTTCTCCTATGGGGACAGCCGAAGAACCCTTTTAGGTTCATCTTTTTTTCTAAGAGTGCATGCTCCAAAGGGATGATTATTATGGAGTTCTGAAAAGGTGTGATACATGTTTGTTGAGATTGAAATGATATGCATATTACAACGTCCTCATCAGAACGTTGCCATTCAATAAGTATCTCTTAGAGAGATCAAGCCTTGTGGCACTCCTCCATTGAAGAATATATGCCTACAGATGGCAGCTACTGTAGCCTTCTCCATTTTCCCTGGCAGTTTGCTACTATAGCCAATACCCAGTGGAGCTGGCACACCGAAAATAGCTGGGCTCTCTCTGATTGCTATTAGCATCCTGTTTTTGTCAATATCTTTTTCAATTAGAAATAGCCTTGCAGCTACCAAACAACATGACAACAATACACTCTTAGAAAAAAAAGTGCTATCTAGAACCTGAAAGGGTTCTTCGGCTGTCCCCACAGGAGAACCCTTTGAACAACCTTTTTTTGGTTCCAGGTAAAACCCTTTTGGTTCCAGGTAGAACCCTTTTGAGTTCCATGTAGAACCCTTTCCAGAGAGGGTTCTACATGGAACCCAAAAGAGTTCAACCTGGAACCAAAAAGGGTTTTACCTGGAACCAAAAATGGTTATCCTACGTGGACAGCCGAAGAACCCTTTTGTAACCCTTTTTTCTAAGTGTGTAGGCTCAGTTCTAAGAGCCGATCCAACAATGTAACTAAATGAGTCAGTGACCTTGCTTAGAAAGACCCTCAAGGTTTTCAAGGCACTCTGAATATTTATACTGGAAGACAGCTCTTTCTTTACCCACTTCTTTCAAGCTTTTTTTTGAAGGTATTCTACCACTACAACCACATCAGCTAGTGGTAGCCTAGCAGTTAGAGAGGCGAGCCAGCAACTGCAAGGCGGCCAGTTCAAATCACGGGTCCGACGGGGAAAATCTGTCTGGAAATGAGCTGGCAACCGGAGGGCTGCTGGTATCGAATCCTAGATGCCATTGCCTGCTGTTGTGCCCTTGAGCAAGGCACTTAACCCCCCACATCAACGGTGCCCAGTGTGGCAGCCCCCCGCACCTCTCCAAATACCTCTATGTGTGTCTTTCGGAGGGGTGGTGTTGAATGCGGAAGTCACAATTTGGTTGGACCTTGTGTGCCATTGACCAGTAAAGTAATCTTCATTGCTGTCTCCACTGGATTCTTGGTAAACAACAAACACACAGAGAGAAGCCGTTTTGTGCTAAATAACAGTTAGCATCTCCCCACCATGTGTAGCTTACTGCAGCTAACTCTACAACTTATTTGGAGTTGCACATGTGCTTGAGTGTCCTGCCCTGCTTTATGAACCGCGGCTAAAGTAATTAAATATCTAGAGGAATCTGCATGAATCTTTCCATATGAGCCCAAATGCGCTGCTGCTGCTGTGAGGATTCCTCCTGTGTTCATTAGCATCCAGCCATAGCTAGATAACTCCCTGCAGTGTGTTCTGTAAAACTACCGCCTCCCAGAGGAAATCCAAACAGATCTGCAGGAAGACTAAGCCGGCCATCCCTGGACACACACTCACTATTCGTGTGTGTGTGTTTGCTGCTGAGCCGAAGCCTCGGTCTAATGCAATGCAGGATGTAACCATCCAAAGATGGTGTGGACCGATATCAGAAGAGACAGGCCAGGGAGAAAGGGATTTACCAGAGCATCCTGGGGATTTGATAACAATACCTATGCTGACATGTTAGATGTATTTGGACTACTGAGGCTTACCATCTGAAGATATCACTGGTGAAACATGAAATACAGTCATGGCTAGGGGATTTATTAGTGTATTAAACCTATTATAGAGGTGACAAAAATGTCGGAATATTAGGATATTGGGAATTAAAACACATGAGGAAAACAATCAAAGGAACACTAAACGTTGTCAAGTGAAAAAGGGACATTTACGAGATGGTTTAAGTTTAGATAGCATATTAAACATTTCTCACTAAATGCAGCATGTGAGTGTACATGTGAGTGTGGATATCTTCAAATGACCCATAACGTTATCTCCCCGCCATCTCTGCCTAAAGATGGCTAGTCACTGGCTAGTCACTGGCTAGTCACTGGCTAGTCACTGGCTAGTCACTGCTAACACTGTAACTCTGTAATGCTGTAACACTGTAAAGCTGTAGCTCTTAAGCCGTAGCGTTGTAACACTGTGACGTTGTAACCAGTGTTAGGAGTAAAGCTTTGTAAAAGTAACATATTATGTAATCAGATTACTTTTACGAGTAACAGAGTAAAGTAATGTGTTACTTTTTCAAATTGGGTAATATTATTACAGTTACTTTGTCAAACAACTTGTGTGCTACTTTCAGAATCATATCTCTACCGGGCGCGTGTTTCAATGAGCCAATCTCGACTTGTTTCCTCATTTAGTTCTCGAGCGAGCAGAGAAAGGCTCTTTGGAGAAATGTCATGACAGCTGCTGTCCATAGAAATGTATGGAGGGTGCACCTATAACCCGAACTGGTTGCTCGAGAGAAAGATTTTGAACAAAAAGATAGGAAATCTGTACAGATGTTTGGCTTACGGTATAAATGGCTAATTAAGCAACCCATATATAGCGAAGCACTTGTGGACTAGCACAGGAAAGCAGAGTCACAGATAAAAGGAGAAACTAGTGATCAAATCCGAGTTAGTAAGTAGCCTGGCTAACCAATCTTTTTTTAATGAAAGTAACGCAAAGTAATATAACGCGTTACTTTCCACACAAAGTAAAATGTAACAAGTAATATGTAATATCTTACTTTTTTAAATAACTAATGAAAACACTGGTTGTAACACTGTAAAGCTGTAACATTGTGACACTGTAAAGATGTAACATTGTGACACTGTAAAGCTGTAACATTGTGACACTGTAACAATGTAACATTGCTAATGCTGTAAAGCTGTAACATTGTAACATTGTAACATTGTAAATCTGTAACATTGTAACACCGTAATGCTGTAACATTGCTAACACTGTAAAGCTGTAATGCTGTAACACTATAAAGCTGTAACATTGCTAATGCTGTAACACTGTAAAGCTGTAACCCTGTAACTATGTAGCGCTATAATGTTGTAACACTGAAACACTGTAATGTTGTCATTCTGTAACGCTGTAATGTTGTAACACTGTAAAGCTGTAACATTGTAACACTGCAACATTGCTAACGCTGTAACGCTGTAACACTATAACGCTGTAACACTGTAACGAGTCCCTCCCCACTCCATCAAAACACATTCTAACCCATAAGGAGAGGTTAAGCAGAACAGGGCCAACCTACAGAGGAGTGAAAAAGATAAGCTCTACATAGAACGTTCTATTATAAAATTCTCATATAAGTACAACAAGGAAATACAATTACACTACACCGTTCAAAAGTTTGGGGTCACATAGAAATGTCCTTGTTTTCCATGAAAACATACATGAAATGAGTTTGAATAGGAAATATAGCAAAATGCATAGGAAATGTAGTCATTGACAAGGTTAGAAATAATGATTTTTAATTGAAATAATAATTGTGTCCTTTAAACTTTGCTTTTGTCAAAGAATCCTCCATTTGCAGCAATTACAGCCTTGCAGACCTTTGGCATTCTAGTTGTCAATTTGTTGAGGTAATCTGAAGAGATTTCACCCCATGCAGCCTGAAGCACCTCCCACAAGTTGGATTGGCTTGAAGGGCACTTCTTACGTACCATACGGTCAAGCTGCTCCCACAACAGCTCAATAGGGTTGAGATCCGGTGACTGTGCTGGCCACTCCATTATAGACAGAATACCAGCTGACTGCTTCTTCCCTAAATAGTTATTGCATAGTCTGGAGCTGTGCTTTGGGTCATTGTCCTGTTGTAGAAGGAAATTGGCTCTAATCAAGCGCCGTCCACAGTGTATGGCATGGCGTTGCAAAATGGAGTGATAGCCTTCCTTCTTCAAGATCCCTTTTACCCTGTACAAATCTCCCACTTTACCACCACCAAAGCACCCCCAGACCATCACATTGCCTCCACCATGCTTGACAAATGGCATCAAGCACTCCTCCAGCATCTTTTCATTTGGTCTGCGTCTCACAAATGTTTTTCTTTGTGATCCGAACACCTCAAACTACGATTTGTCTGTCCATAACACTTTTTTTTTTCCAATCTTCCTCTGTCCAGTGTCTGTGTTCTTTTGCACAACTTAATCTTTTATTTTTATTGGCCAGTCTGAGATATGGCTTTTTCTTTGCAACTCTGCCGAGAAGTTCAGCATTCCGGAGTCGCCTCTTCACTGTTGACGTTGAGACTGGTGTTTTGCTGGTACTATTTAATGAAGCTGCCAGTTGAGGACCTGTGAGGCATCTGTTTCTCAAACTAGACACTCTAATGTATTTGTCCTCTTGCTCAGTTATGCACCGGGGCCTCCCACTCCTCTTTCTATTCTGGTTAGAGCCAGTTTGTGCTGTTCTGCGAAGGGAGTAGTACACAGCGTTGTACGAGATCTTCAGTTTCTTGGCAATTTCTCGCATGGAATAGCCTTTCATTTCTCAGAACAAGAATAGATTGACGAGCTTCAGAAGAAAATTATTTGTTTCTGGCCATTTTGATCCTGAAATCGAAACCACAATTGCTGATGCTCCAGATACTCAACTAGTCTCAAGAAGGCCAGTTTTATTGCTTCTTTAATCAGCACAACAGTTTTCAGCTGTGCTAACATAATTGCAAAAGGGTTTTCTAATGATCAATTAGCCTTTTAAAATGATAAACTTGGATTAGCAAACACAACGTGCCATTGGAACACAGGACTGATGGTGGCTGATAATGGGCCTCTGTACGCCTATGTAGATATTCCAATAAAAATCAGCCGTTTCCAGCTACAATAGCCATTTACAACATTAACAATGTCTACACTGTATTTCTGATCAATTTGATGTTATTTTAATGGACAAAAATGTGCTTTTCTTTCGAAAACAAGGACATTTCTAAGTGACCCCAAACTTTTGAACGGTAGTGTATATCATAAAGCCTGTATGACGGTACCAAGAACTCTACTGTACTTCCACAGTGGAGCAGCACAGTGCTGGGAATAAACCATCACTTTATCCTCTCCTTTCTGCACTGCACTGTATGCTTAGATTGAGAAAGAGAGAGAGAGATTGATAGAGACAGACAGACAGACCGAGAGAGAGAGAGAGAGCGAGAGAGAGCGAGAGATAGAGAGTGAGAGATAAAGAGAGAGAGAGAGACACACAGAGAGAGAGCATTTGACGTGTTCAGGCTTCTATTAAGTCCTGTCTGTAACGTCCTTGTACATCTGACTTCCCGAATGACTGCTGACTGCAGGACTAGGAGTAGATAACCAGGGTTAGAATGTGATTATAGAATAATTAGCCCAGACAAAAGAAAGATGGATCACATTAATCTAGCTCCAATACTGCAGTTAGTTTTGTGGCTGACACTGCAGTCTTGGCATTTGATGGGCAATAAGCAAGCGCGCTCTCACCTGAGTTTGTATCATGATGATCCATTCATTTCTGCGCTGTAATTATATGTATAAGGTTGCTCATTGGGAAAGCATTGAACTCATCAATCTTTTTGCACCCGTGTTCTAATACGTCCCATTAAGAGAACCCTGGGGGATGCCCAAACCACACACTTCATTGTCCTTCTTCCAGACTGCCCCTTATTACAACCCCAGCTTTAGATATCCTTAGGAAACATTTTCAAGATCCTCCTCACTCTTCTTTTTTTTATAGAGTAATGTTTTCAATGCATTAAGGAAGAGAGAGAGAGAATGTGAGGGAGCGAGATAGAGAGACAGAGAGAGAGAAGGAGAGAGACAGAAACATTTCCTCGTCACCTTGCCCTATGGCAGCTGTGCCCTGGATAAATAAGCATGCGTCGCTGAACATCAGTCAGCCGGCTCGGCTCTACGCTGCTCTGCTTGGCACTGGGGCTTGATTTAAAAGCTACCTGTGCTCTGTCGCTGTGGCCTTGCTGCTCCCAGCACCCAGATAATTTAATTAATAAATAACTGTGGTTGAACTAATGGGGCGACTGACTGGGTGTTGGTGCTGTCGGTGGGCACTTGCTGAATCCATCCAATGCTCAGAGGACTACAAACAAGGGAACATTCCGTCCTCTCCTCTCCTCCTGCTCTCCTCTCTCTCCTCTCCCTCACCCTCTCTCCTCTCCTTTTCTCACAATCAACTATTACACAACTGACAAGAGTGCAGTTGTTGTGTCTGCCACAATGCTCACCATCCACATTCCCAGTAAAATAGAAAGGATAATCAACTGTCAATGAGACAATGTGTTTCTGTAGCTGTGTTCTGAGAGTAGGCTAATGTAAGAGCTATTGTTAATGTAAGAGCTGTTCAGAACACATAAGAAAAGCAGTGGGTCTAGAGCAAGCAGAATGTATACAGCATCAGTACTTCCAGGCTCATAGATAAGAGGACCTCCAGCTCAGGGTTTCCCAAACTCAGTCCTGTCCCCCACTATATAGCTGATTGAAATAACCAACTCATCATCAAGCTTTGTTTATTTGAATCCACTGTGTAGTGATAGGTCAAAAACCAAAAGGTGCAACCGGGGGTTTGGCTGATCACTGTTGTTTTGGACTGAAACTTATTTTTAACAGAGTGAATAGCGTTTACTCACCTAATATGCAAACGTACAGTATCAGACTCGTCACCTGTCATCTCCAACGGCATTAACTATTGACTGCATAGTTTTTAGCCCTAGGGAGCACATCTGTGAGTCTTCTATATGGAGACAGATGGTAAGTGCAGCGGTAGGGGGAGGGGAGCGGGGTTGTGATGGGGTAGGTAGGGTATACCCGCCTGTCTCAGCTGACAGATAGGAGAGCTGTGTGAGGTGGATCAGCAGCTGGCTCTGTGCAGGCAGACAGGTTAGGCAGGACCAAATGTCTAGGAGAGGATACACACATGCGCATACCCACACACACGCATACCCACCCACACACACACACACACACACACACACACACACAAACACACACAGACAGGCAGGCGCACACGATCGGCACACACACACAAATCAACACGCACACACATCCACACATCCACACATGCATGCACACACACACAGTGAGGTGTAATTAACTACAGTACCAGTCAAAAGTTTGGACACACCTACTCATTCCAGGGTTTTTCTACATTGTAAAATTAATACGAAGACATCAGAACTATGAAATAACACATATGGAATGATGTAGTAATGAAAACAGTGTTAAACAAATCAAAATATATTTTATATTTGAGATTCTTCAAATAGCCACCCTTTGCCTTGATGACAGCTTTGCACACTCTTGGCATTCTCTCAACCAGCTTCAACTGGAATACTTTTCCAATAGTCTTGAAGGAGTTCCCACATATGCTGAGCACTTGTTGGCTGATTTTCCTTCACTCTGCAGTTCAACTCATCCCAAACCATCTCAATTGGGTTGAGGTTGGGTGATTGTGGAGGCCAGGTCTTCTGATGCAGCACTCCATCACTCTCCTTCTTGGTCAAATAGCCCTTACACAGCCTGGAGGTGTGTTGGGTCATTGTCCTGTTGAAAATTGACATTTCAACATGATAGTCCCACTAAGCCCAAACCAGATGGGATGGCATATCACAGACAGTGTCACCAGCAAAGCACCCCCACACCATAACACCTCCTCCTCCATGCTTTACGGTGGGAAATACACATGTGGAAATCATCCGTTCACCCACACCGCGTCTCACAAAGCCACGGCGGTTTGAACCAAAATTCTCAAATTTGGACTCCAGACCAAAGGCCACATTTCCACCGGTCTAATGTCCATTGCTCGTGTTTCTTGGCCCAAGCAAGTCTCTTCTTATTATTTGTGTCCTTTATGTAGTGGTTTCTTTGCAGCAATTCAACCATGAAGGTCGTTGATGTTGAAATGTGTCTGTTACTTGAACTCTGTGAAGCATTTATTTGGGCTGCAAATTCTGAGGCTGGTAACTGTAATGAACTTATCCTCTGCAGCAGAGGTAACTCTGGGTCTTCCATTCCTGTGGTGGTCCTCATGAGAGCCAGTTTTATCATAGCGCTTTATGGTTTTTGCGACTGCACTTGAAGAAACTTTCAAAGTTCTTGAAATGTTCCATATTGACTAACCTTCATGTCTTAAAGTAATGATGGACTGTTGTTTCTCTTTGCTTATTTGAGTTGTTCTTGCCAAAATATGGACTTGGTCTTTTACCAAATAAGTCTATCTTCTGTATACCCCACTACCTTTTCACATCCCAACTGATTGGCTCAAACTTATTAAGATGGAAAGAAATTCCACAAATTAACTTTTAACAAGGCACACCTGTTAATTGAAATGCATTCCAGGTGACTACCTCATGAAGCTGGTTGAGAGAATGCCAAGAGTGTGCAAAGCTGTCATCAAGGCAAAGGGTGGCTATTTGAAGAATCTCAAATATAAAATATATTTTGATTTGTTTAACACTTTTTTTGGTTACTACATGATTCCATATGTGTTATTTCATAGTTTATGTCTTTACTATTATTCTACAATGTAGAAAATAGTAAAAATAAAGAAAAACCCTGGAGTAGGTGTGTCCAAACTTTTGACTGGTACTGTATATGTAGCAGAAATCTGTAAAAAATAAAAAATAAAAAATTAAATATATATATATATATATATATATATATATATATATATATATATATATATATATATATATATATATATATATATATATATATTTGTCCTCCTGTTGAAAAACAAATGATAGTCCCACTAAGCCCAAACCAGATGGGATGGCGTATCAGAGACAGTGTCACCAGCAAAGCACCCCCACACCATAACACCTCCTCCATGCTTTACAGTGGGAAATACACAAAGCCACAGCAGTTGGAACCAAAATTCTCCAATTTGGACTCCAGACCAAAGGACACATTTCCAATAATAATAATATCTGTCTCATTGAGCAAAGTAAAAAATAACATTAAAAAAACACAGTTTATGACCTTTATCTGTGCTGAAGACCGATTGCACACATCTATGTACATGCGTGTATGCGTACAGCTTGTGTATGTCTCTGTATATATGTGTTCACATACAGATGTCTGTGTACGTGCATGCTTGTAATTATATGCTTGTGTGTGTGTGTGTGTGTTTACTGTATATTGCCTACTATAAGTACATTCACATCCCTTTGCTGTGTAAACCCTAATCACATTCATGTTACATTCAGATGCACACACTCAGATTTCACCCCCTACTGTAATACGCCAAAGAACTGCACTGTAACAAAGCACAGCTCTTGCCGTAGGGAGAGGAGCAAAAACAAATTGTCATCTTTGTCTTTCTGTGATCTCAGCAGCACTGTGAATAAATCACCTCTCAGATTGATGATGTGTTCTCATTGTCAAGGTAATTACCACATCAGAATCTGGGCTGGGATGCCTTTTGTCAGGTAATCTCACACTGGGAAGCCAATAATATGAGAGAGAGAGAGAGAGAGAGAGAGAGAGAGCATGCTTGTGTGTGTGTGTGTGTGTGTGTGTGTGTGTGTGTGTGTGTGTGTGTGTGTGTGTGTGTGTGTGTGTGTGTGTGTGTGTGTGTGTGTGTGTGTGTGTGTGTGTGTGTGTGTGTGTGTGTGTGTGTGTGTGTGTGTGTGTGTGTGTGTGTGTGGGTGTGTGTGTGTGTGTGTGCGTGTGCATGTGCGCCTGCATGTGTATGTAAACAAGCAAGGTAGTCATCTCAAACCTTCTGATGCTGGATCTTAACATGATTCTCCTAATCTGATTGATTATCCTGCTTCGGTTACGCTGTCGTTATTCGTTATTCACTGTGTAGTTATTCCTCGAGTCATTATTTCTATTTTTTATCTTTAACTCTGCATTGTTGGAAAAGGACCTGTAAGTAAACATTTCACTGTTAGTCTACACCAGTTTATTTTTTTAGAAGCATGTGACAAATACAATTTGACTTGATTTGATTTGATTTGTCTCAGAGAGGCTGCATGCAACATGTTGATCTTTACAGCAAGGGTTCCAAAATACCAATAACTTCCCCCAAATTCCCAGGTTTCCAAGAAATCCTGGTTTGAAGATTCCCGGAATAAGGGAATAAGCAGGAAATCCGGAATCCTCAAACCAGGAATTTGGAGAAAATTACCACAATTCAGCAACCCTAGTTACAGCTGATGCAGGCTATCTAGCCTGAAAATGTTTGCAAGATCCCTGGCTGCATCAACAAAAACAAAAAAAATCATATCTATAAATATGTAATTCAAGACTTCTTCCTGGGTACAAACTGGTTATTGTTAACATACAGTAACTAAGTAGATAGAAGAGGCCGTCTTTTGATCTGAATCAGCAACAACTATTTGCTTGTTTTGTTTGATACACAACTTGATAAGATGCATATATGGTGAAATATCATCATGGTGATAGCTGTTGAGTGAAAACATCATTGGTGGTCATCAACTTGATTTATTTGATAAGCAGAGAAATTATCATTTTAAATGGCTCAATTATTTATCCATTTGATAGGCCAATCGAGTGTATTAAAACATTCCAATACCTGCTGTGGCAATTATTGACCTTAATTATAAAGCAATAAAACAATTATGGTTGATAATCATCTTTAATTTATCCATGGTCAGACATCTTGCCTCTTTAAATAACACGGCAAAACATTTTGGATTGTTTTTTAATATATTGTAGGGTAGACTTTTTATAAATGAGAATATTAAATATCTGCATGGGGGTAATTATTCAAGTAATAGTTACAGAAACCATAAAGAGACTATTTGTAACAGAAAAATACATTGTATATCCATTGCTTACTTTATAGAGATGTTCAAAGCAGTCTTGTCCGGAGGGGACATTTGGGAAAAAAACGAGTTTCCAATAATCATATTGGCGATTGTATAAAAAATGAAAAAAATAGAGAGAAAATCTAAATGCCAGAATGCACTGGGGTTTCCGTCCCAAATGGCTCCCCTATTCCCAAATACTTTTCACCAGGGCCCATACAGTGGGGCAAAAAAGTATTTAGTCAGCCACCAATTGTGCAAGTTCTCCCACTTAAAAAGATGAGAGAGGCCTGTAATGTTCATCATAGGTACACGTCAACTATGACAGACAAATTGAGATTTTTTTTCTCCAGAAAATCACATTGTAGGATTTTTAATGAATTTATTTGCAAATTATGGTGGAAAATAAGTATTTGGTCACCTGCAAACAAGCAAGATTTCTGGCTCTCACAGACCTGTAACTTCTTCTTTAAGAGGCTCCTCTGTCCTCCACTCGTTACCTGCATTAATGGCACCTGTTTGAACTTGTTATCAGTATAAAAGACACCTGTCCACAACCTCAAACAGTCACACTCCAAACTCCACTATGGCCAAGACCAAAGAGCTGTCAAAGGACACCAGAAACAAAATTGTAGACCTGCACCAGGCTGGGAAGACTGAATCTGCTATAGGTAAGCAGCTTGGTTTGAACAAATCAACTGTGGGAGCAATTATTAGGAAATGGAAGACATACAAGACCACTGATAATCTCCCTCGATCTGGGGCTCCACGCAAGATCTCACCCCGTGGGGTCAAAATGATCACAAGAACGGTGAGCAAAAATCCCAGAACCACACGGGGGGACCTAGTGAATGCCTGCAGAGAGCTGGGACCAAAGTAACAAAGCCTACATTCAGTAACACACTACGCCGCCAGGGACTCAAATCCTGCAGTGCCAGACGTGTCCCCCTGCTTAAGCCAGTACATGTCCAGGCCCGTCTGAAGATTGCTAGAGTGCATGTGGATGATCCAGAAGAGGATTGGGAGAATGTCATATGGTGAGATGAAACCAAAATATAACTTTTTGGTAAAAACTCAACTCATCGTGTTTGGAGGACAAAGAATGCTGAGTTGCATCCAAAGAACACCATACCTACTGTGAAGCATGGCGGTGGAAACATCATGCTTTGGGGCTGTTTTTCTGCAAAGGGACCAGGACGACTGATCCGTGTAAAGGAAAGAATGAATGGGGCCATGTATCGTGAGATTTTGAGTGAAAACCTCCTTCCATCAGCAAGGGCATTGAAGATGAAACGTGGCTGGGTCTTTCAGCATGACAATGATCCCAAACACACCGCCCGGGCAACGAAGGAGTGGCTTCGTAAGAAGCATTTCAAGGTCCTGGAGTGGCCTAGCCAGTCTCCAGATCTCAACCCCATAGAAAATCTTTGGAGGGAGTTGAAAGTCCGTGTTGCCCAGCGACAGCCCCAAAACATCACTGCTCTAGAGGAGATCTGCATGGAGGAATGGGCCAAAATACCAGCAACAGTGTGTGAAAACCTTGTGAAGACTTACAGAAAATGTTTGACCTGTGTCATTGCCAACAAAGGGTATATAACAAAGTATTGAGAAACTTTTGTTATTGACCAAATACTTATTTTCCACCATAATTAGCAAATACATTCATTAAAAATCCTACAATGTGATTTTCTGGATTTTTTTTTCTCATTTTGTCTGTCATAGTGACGTGTACCTATGATGAAAATTACAGGCCTCTCTCATCTTTTTAAGTGGGAGAACTTGCACAATTGGTGGCTGACTAAATACTTTTTTCCATCACTGTATGTACAGTCGTGGTCAAAAGTTTTGAGAATGAAACAAATATAAATTTTCACAAAGTCTGCTGCCTCAGTTTTTATGATGGCAATTTGCATATACTCCAGAATGTTATGAAGAGTGATAGATGAATTGCAATTAATTGCAAAGTCCCTCTTTGCTATGAAAATTATCTTAATCCCAAAAAAACATTTCCACTGCATTTCAGCCCTGCCACAAAAGGACCAGCTGACATCATGTCAGTGATTCTCTTGTTAACACAGGTGAGAGTGTTGACGAGGACAAGGCTGGAGATCACTCTGTCATGCTGATTGAGTTAGAATAACAGACTGGAAGCTTTAAAAGGAGGGTGGTGCTTGAAATAATTGTTCTTCCTCTGTTAACCATGGTTACCTGCAAGGAAACACGTGCCGTCATCATTGCTTTGCACAAAAAGGGCTTCACAGACAAGGATATTGCTGCTAGTAAGATTGCACCTAAATCAACCATTTATCGGATCATCAAGAACTTCAAGGAGAGATGTTCAATTGTTATGAAGAAGGCTTCAGGGTGCCCAAGAAAGTCCAGCAAGCGCCAGGACCGTCTCCTAAAGTTGATTCAGCTGCGGTGTCGGGGCACCACCACCAATGCAGAGCTTGCTCAGGAATGGCAGCAGGCAGGTGTGAGTGCATCTGCACGCACAGTGAGGCAAAGACTTTTGGAGGATGGCCTGGTGTCAAGAAGGGCAGTGAGGAAGCCACTTCTCTCCAGGAAAAAATATCAGGGACAGACTGATATTCTGCAAAAGATACACGAATTGGACTGCTGAGGACTGAGGTAAAGTCATTCTCTGATGAATCCCCTTTCCGATTGTTTGGGGCATCCGGAAAAAAGCTTGGTGAGCGCTACCATCAGTCCTGTGTCATGCCAACAGTAAAGCATTCTGAGACCATTCATGTGTGGGGTTGCTTCTCAGCCAAGGGAGTGGGCTCACTCACAATTTTGCCTAAGAACACAGCCATGAATAAAGAATGGTACCAACACATCCTCCGAGAGCAACTTCTCCCAACCATCCAAGAACAGTTTGGTGACGAACAATGCCTTTTCCAGCATGATGGAGCATCTTGCCATAAGGCAACAGTGACAACTAAGTGGCTCGGGGAACAAAACATCGACATTTTGGGTCCATGGCCAGGAAACTCCCCAGACCTTAATCCATTTACATTTTAGTCATTTAGCAGACGCTCTTATCCAGAGCGACTTACAGTTAGTGAGTGCATACATTTGTAATTTTTTTGTTTTAATTTATTTTTTCATACTGGCCCCACGTGGGAATCGAACACACAACCCTGGCGTTGCAAGCACCATGCTCTACCAAATGAACTACACGGGGCCCAATCCTTGTGGTCAATCCTCAAGAGGCGGGTTGACAAACAAAAACCCACAAATTCTGACAAACTCCAAGCATTGATTATGCAAGAATGGGCTGCCATCAGTCAGGATGTGGCCCAGAAGTTAATTGACAGCATGCCAGGGCGGATTGCAGAGGTCTTGAAAAAGAAGGGTCAACACTGCAAATATTGACTCTTTGCATAAACTTAATGTAATTGTCAATAAAAGCCTTTGACACTTATGGAATGCTTGTAATTATACCTCAGTATACCATAGCAACATCTGACAAAAATATCTAAAAACACTGAAGCAGCAAACTTTGTGAAGACCAATACTTGTGTCATTCTCAAGACTTTAGACCACGACTGTAGGGAATAGGGGGAGGGGTCATTAGGGGCATTCATGTATAAAGCCAAAACACTCCTCTTCACTTGTTTAGCTCCTCTATTTGTGTGATCTAAATGAATATTAACGTCACACAATCAATTCTACCAAGGACAGAACACACACAAAACACAACACACACAACACACAGTCTTGTACAGCTAACCTTGTGGGGACACACAATTCAGTCCCATTCAAAATCCTATTTTCTCTAACCCCTAACCCTAACCTTAACGTTAACCCAAAAACCTAACCTTAACCCTAACCCTAAACCTAACCCTAGCTCCTAACCCTAAAACTATCCCTAGCTCCTAACCCTAACCCTAAACCTAATTCTAACCCTAACACTAATTCTAACCTGAACCCTCTAGAAATAGCATTTGACCTTGTGGGGACCAACTACATTTTCCCAGTTGGTCAAATTTGTGTTTGTTTACTATTCTTTTGGGGACTTCTGGTCCCCACAAGAATAGTTAAACACGTCCACACACACGCACACACACACACACAGTTAACATGGACAGAAATAATAGAGCCAACTCACATTAATATGCTGTTGTCATACAAATCAAGATTATTGTGTCATCTTTTTCCTATTTGATGTATAATCACCATCGTAATGTAACAATGATTAAATAAAGAATTCCATATCCCCGTGGTGACAGTTTCCCTATTAATAAAGTGTCAGAATCAGAGCTATCTAATGAATATTAAGAGTGGTGGTAGTGGGGGGGCTGCATCCCTCCTGGCTCCCAGCCCATCTCTCTCAGGTGGTATTGGAGAATATTAGAAGGCCTGTTTTCCAATATAAAGGAAGGAGCCTCAGTCAGTGTGGTTAATTCACCCAGCTGGTGATGAGATGCAGCATCTACTGGCTCTTGAGTTGACTCACACCCCTCTACTAAATCACAATCCCAAATGTATTTCTGTCTTTCTCTCGTTTAGACTTCTCTCTCTCTCTTTCTCTTTCTCTTTCTCTTTCTCTCAGTCCTCATCTCGCTCTCCTCCCTCTGTATCTATCTCTCACCCTCTCCCCTCTTTCCTCTCCCCTCTGTCTCAGGTCCCGGTCGAGTAGGGCTTTAGAGCATGTGTCGGTCTGTTTCTCTGAGACCAGGCTTCAGATCAGAAGCATGTTCAACACATTGTACCTCAATCTGTTGTCGGCTCCTGTGGCTGATCGCTGTTGGAAAAAGGCTCACAAACCCTAACAGTCTGGTCCAACAAAAGATGTGCAGAATGAGAGGAGAGGGAGTTCGAGTATATTATCACAGGGTTCTGAATGGCTTGTGTATATTATCACAGGGTTCTGAATGGCTCGAGTATATTATCACAGGGTTCTGAATGGCTCGAGTATATTATCACAGGGTTCTGAATGGCTCGAGTATATTATCACAGGGTTCTGAATGGCTCGAGTATATTATCACAGGGTTCTGAATGGCTCAAGTATATTATCACAGGGTTCTGAATGGCTCGAGTATATTATCACAGGGTTCTGAATGGCTCGAGTATATTATCACAGGGTTCTGAATGGCTCGAGTATATTATCACAGGGTTCTGAAAGGCTCGAGTATGTTATCACAGGGTTCTGAATGGCTCGAGTATGTTATCACAGGGTTCTGAATGGCTCGAGTATATTATCACAGGGTTCTGAATGGCTCGAGTATATTATCACAGGGTTCTGAATGGCTTGAGTATATTATCACAGGGTTCTGAATGGCTCGAGTATATTATCACAGGGTTCTGAATGGATCGAGTATATTATCACAGGGTTCTGAATGGCTCGAGTATATTAGCACAGGGTTCTGAATGGCTCGAGTATATTATCACAGGGTTCTGAATGGCTCGAGTATATTAGCACAGGGTTCTGAATGGCTCGAGTATATTATCACAGGGTTCTGAATGGCTCGAGTATATTATCACAGGGTTCTGAATGGCTCGAGTATATTATCACAGGGTTCTGAATGGCTCGAGTATATTATCACAGGGTTCTGAAAGGCTCGAGTATGTTATCACAGGGTTCTGAATGGCTAGAGTATGTTATCACAGGGTTCTGAATGGCTCGAGTATATTATCACAGGGTTCTGAATGGCTCGAGTATATTATCACAGGGTTCTGAATGGCTCGAGTATATTATCACAGGGTTCTGAATGGCTCGAGTATATTATCACAGGGTTCTGAATGGCTCGAGTATATTATCACAGGGTTCTGAATGGCTCGAGTATATTATCACAGGGTTCTGAATGGCTCGAGTATATTATCACAGGGTTCTGAAAGGCTCGAGTATGTTATCACAGGGTTCTGAATGGCTCGAGTATGTTATCACAGGGTTCTGAATGGCTCGAGTATATTATCACAGGGTTCTGAATGGCTCGAGTATATTATCACAGGGTTCTGAATGGCTCGAGTATATTATCACAGGGTTCTGAATGGCTCGAGTATATTATCACAGGGTTCTGAATGGATCGAGTATATTATCACAGGGTTCTGAATGGCTCGAGTATATTAGCACAGGGTTCTGAATGGCTCGAGTATATTATCACAGGGTTCTGAAAGGCTCGAGTATATTATCACAGGGTTCTGAATGGCTCGAGTATATTATCACAGGGTTCTGAATGGCTCGAGTATATTATCACAGGGTTCTGAATGGCTCGAGTATATTATCACAGGGTTCTGAATGGCTCGAGTATATTATCACAGGGTTCTGAATGGATCGAGTATATTATCACAGGGTTCTGAATGGCTCGAGTATATTAGCACAGGGTTCTGAATGGCTCGAGTATATTATCACAGGGTTCTGAAAGGCTCGAGTATATTATCACAGGGTTCTGAATGGCTCGAGTATATTATCACAGGGTTCTGAATGGCTCGAGTATATTATCACAGGGTTCTGAATGGCTCGAGTATATTATCACAGGGTTCTGAAAGGCTCGAGTATATTATCACAGGGTTCTGAAAGGCTGGAGTATATTATCACAGGGTTCTGAATGGCTCGAGTATATTATCACAGGGTTCTGAATGGTTCAAGTATATTATCACAGGGTTCTGAATGGCTCGAGTATATTATCACAGGGTTCTGAATGGCTCGAGTATATTATCACAGGGTTCTGAATGGCTCGAGTATATTATCACAGGGTTCTGAATGGCTCGAGTATATTATCACAGGGTTCTGAAAGGCTCAAGTATTTATATCAAAGGGTTCTGAATGGCTCAAGTATATTATCACAGGGTTCTGAATGGCTCGAGTATAATGTCACAGGGTTCTGAATGGCTTGAGTATATTATCACAGGGTTCTGAATGGCTCGAGTATATTATCACAGGGTTCTGAATGGCTCGAGTATATTATCACAGGGTTCTGAATGGCTCGAGTATATTATCACAGGGTTCTGAAAGGCTCGAGTATATTATCACAGGGTTCTGAATGGCTCGAGTATATTATCACAGGGTTCTGAATGGCTCAAGTATATTATCACAGGGTTCTGAATGGCTCGAGGTGTCACAATCGTTATATGGAGTAGACCAATGCGCAGCGTTAGTTGCAAACATATTTATTTATTTAATGAATGCACGAACAAAACAACAAAACGAAAACGTGACGTCCTCGGTATAACACAACCGACACGGCAACAAACCAAAACGGAACAAGATCCCACAAACACAAAGGGAAAACAGACAGTTTAAATATGGCTCCCAATCAGAGACAACCCGCAACAGCTGACACTCGTTGCCTCTGATTGGGAGCCACTCTGGCCAACATAGAAATACAACACTAGAACTACCACACAGAAAATAAACACATAGAAACTACACACCCTGGCTCAACATATAGAGTCCCCAGAACCAGGGTGTGACAGTACCCCCCTCCCCAAAGGCGCGGACTGCGACCGCGCCTGAACAAAACCCAAACAGGGGAGGGCTGGGTGGGCATTCCTCCTCGGAGGCGGTTCCGGCTCCGGGCTTGACCACCACCCTTCAATAATCCCCCCGTAGCGCCCCTGGTCCGGTCTGACCCCGCTGGCTGGAGCTGGACTGGACATCGAAGGAGCGGATTGCTTAAGCTCCGTTGTGGAGCAGCTGACCGGTACCTGATCAGGCACCGGAGACCCAGGCACGGGTTGTGCCGGACTGACGACGCGCACCCCTGGCTTGGTGCGTGGAGCAGGAACGGACCGGACCGGGCTGACGATACGCACCCCTGGCTTGGTGCGTGGAGCAGGAACGAACCGGACCGGGCTGACGATGCGCACCCCTGGCTTGGTGCGTGGAGCAGCAACGGGCCGGACCGGGCTGACGATACGCACCCCTGGCTTGGTGCGTGGAGCAGGAACAGACCGGACCGGGCTGACGATGCGCACCCCTGGCTTGGTGCGTGGAGCAGGAACGGGCCTTACCAGGCTGACGACTCGCAGGGTATATTATCACAGGGTTCTGAATGGCTCGAGTATATTATCACAGGGTTCTGAATGGCTTGAGTATATTATCACAGGGTTCTGAATGGCTCGAGTATATTATCACAGGGTTCTGAATGGATCGAGTATATTATCACAGGGTTCTGAATGGCTCGAGTATATTAGCACAGGGTTCTGAATGGCTCGAGTATATTATCACAGGGTTCTGAAAGGCTCGAGTATATTATCACAGGGTTCTGAATGGCTCTAGTATATTATCACAGGGTTCTGAATGGCTCGAGTATATTATCACAGGGTTCTGAATGGCTCAAGTATATATTAGTACAAGGGTTCTGAATGGCTCGAGTATATTATCACAGGGTTCTGAATGGCTCGAGTATACAGTGAGGAAAAAAAGTATTTGATCCCCTGCTGATTTTGTAAGTTTGCCCACTGACAAAGAAATTATCAGTCTATAATTTTAATGGTAGGTTTATTTGAACAGTGAGAAACAGAGTAACATAACAAAAATCCAGAAAAACGCATGTCTAAAATGTTATAAATTGATTAGCATTTTAATGAGGGAAATATGTATTTGACCCCCTCTCAATCAGAAAGATTTCTGGCTCCCAGGTGCCTTTTATACAGGTAACGAGCTGAGATTAGGAGCACACTCTTAAAGGGAGTGTTTCTAATCTCAGCTTGTTACCTGTATAAAAGACACCTGTCCACAGAAGCAATCAATCAATCAGATTCCAAACTCTCCACCATGGCCAAGACCAAAGAGCTCTCCAAGGATGTCAGGGACAAGATTGTAGACCTACACAAGGCTGGAATGGGCTACAAGACCATCGCCAAGCAGCTTGGTGAGAAGGTGACAACAGTTGGTGCGATTAGTCACAAATGGAAGAAACACAAAATAACTGTCAATCTGCCTCGGCCTGGGGCTCCATGCAAGATCTCACCTTGTGGAGTTGCAATGATCATGAGAACGGTGAGGAATCAGCCCAGAACTACACGGGAGGATCTTGTCAATGATCTCAAGGCAGCTGGGACCATAGTCACCAAGAAAACAATTGGTAACACACTACGCCGTGAAGGACTGAAATCCTGCATCGCCCGCAAGGTCCCCCTGCTCAAGAAAGCACATTTACATGCCCGTCTGACGTTTGCCAATGAACATCTGAATGATTCAGAGGAGAACTGGGTGAAAGTGTTGTGGTCAGATGAGACCAAAATGGAGCTCTTTGGCATCAACTCAACTCGCCGTGTTTGGAGGAGAAGGAATGCTGCCTATGACCCCAAGAACACCATCCCCACCGTCAAACATGGAGGTGGAAACATTATGCATTGGGGGTATTTTTCTGCTAAGGGGACAGGACAACTTCACCGCATCAAAGGGACGATGTACAGGGCCATGTACCGTCAAATCTTGGGTGAGAACCTCCTTCCCTCAGCCAGGGCATTGAAAATGGGTCGTGGATGGGTATTCCAGCATGACAATGACCCAAAACACACGGCCAAGGCAACAAAGGAGTGGCTCAAGAAGAAGCACATTAAGGTCCTGAAGTGGCCTAGCCAGTCTCCAGACCTTAATCCCATAGAAAATCTGTGGATGGAGCTGAAGGTTCGAGTTGCCAAACGTCAGCCTCGAAATCTTAATGACTTGGAGAAGATCTGCAAAGAGGAGTGGGACAAAATCCCTCCTAAGATGTGTGCAAACCTGGTGGCCAACTACAAGAAACGTCTGACCTCTGTGATTGCCAACAAGGGTTTTGCCACCAAGTACTAAGTCATGTTTTGCAGAGGTGTCAAATACTTATTTCCCTCATTAAAATGCAAATCAATTGATAACATTTTTGACATGCGTTTTTCTGGATTTTTTTGTTGTTATTCTGTCTCTCACTGTTCAAATAAACCTACCATTAAAATTATAGACTGATCATTTCTTTGTCAGTGGGCAAACGTACAAAATCAGCAGGGGATCAAATACTTTTTTCCCTCACTGTATTATCACAGGGTTCTGAATGGCTCGAGTATATTATCATAGGGTTCTGAATGGCTAAATCAGAGATGGAGAAATTACAGTGTGAGACAATTCTTTGATTACAGCATTAGACAGACAAAGCATTACATTAACGATAGCTGTAGTGCATTTTGAAGAGGGGCTGTCTAACTCTCTCTCCCTCACACACACATGGGCATATATTATATTTAGACAGTTTGATTACTACAAGGTAACCTACAGTGCCAATTTAATTCTTAATCTCAGTGTTCCTAGAACTTATACAGGTATGAATAGCATAGTGTGCTTGAATACATCCAGAGATTAACACTAAAAACATAAAAACTTACAATAGATATCTGCTCTATGGGAGAAATAGAAACTATCAGAGTGGAAAATACCCTTTGGGGGCTGTAAAGATGAACAGAGGAACGGAGGGGGTAGAGATGCGGAGGGGGTAGAGATACGCCCTGGGACCAGAGAGCACTGAGAGCCACAGAGCCCTGAAGTCTCCAGGGCCGCCAGCCAAGCCAGCCAGCTTAAAAACAAGGACCCGTGGACACATTTCAAAAACCAAATACATTTGCATGGAGGCTAAATTTCATCACTCAGTTAAATATATTCAAATCTGCCCCGAAAACTTTAACTCACTGGATTACCAGTGAGATTCTGAACTCTCTTCAGAACTAAACGCACACACACGCGCACACATGCACACACGCACAGACGCACACACACACAAATATGTGAGTAGTCCTGACAAGCCACCTCAAGGACGATCCTATTAAACAATGACACATGCTGGGGTGGTGTACTGTGTTGAAATATTACATGGAAACATGACAGGAGTCATGACTTAGTGCGTTCAAAGCTATCCAGTTTGTTGTCATGTCATGACACCTTGAACAGATGCAACACAATCTCATTTTCCCCATTTCTCAATTACATATTCACATTTCAAATCAGTTTTCTTGTACATCACTCACTTTTTATTTATTGAACACCCCCATACCTTTACTGTATGAACAAAGATAATTTCCCAAAAGGTCTAAAATAATTCTGTTTCAAGGAAAAAAAGCTAAGAGCTGACAGAACTGTATCTGCTAGCAGTCAGCCGGTACAGGGGAATAATTCAATTTCAGATAAAAGGAAAACCCAAACAACCTTTACGATTTTCCTGCTGTACACTATGGGGAATTATTCACTGTGAATCTCTCTGTTATAATACTTTTATCGTGTGCATGAATGACATGAAAGGAGTGAAGCACTTTCACTGTCAATATCTGAAACAGTTGAGAAAAGAAACACCTGCACATATTCGCACAATGTTTGATTAAAACATAGTGCTGCGAACGAGAACGAGAGTGTGTGGAAGTTTTCCTTTATTCATCATTTTAATTCTTTATGCATCTAGACTCAACAAACGGTGTGCAAACATTGATCTTCTTTTAACAATATCTGCAAAAGTGAAAATAATGCTTTGACAGTACAGTCGTGGTCAAAGGTTTTGAGAATGACACAAGTATTGGTCTTCACAAAGTTTGCTGCTTCAGTGTTTTTAGATATTTTTGTCAGATGTTACTATGGTATACTGAGGTATAATTACAAGCATTCCATAAGTGTCAAAGGCTTTTATTGACAATTACATTAAGTTTATGCAAAGAGTCAATATTTGCAGTGTTGACCCTTCTTTTTCAAGACCTCTGCAATCCGCCCTGGCATGCTGTCGATTAACTTCTGGGCCACATCCTGACTGATGGCAGCCCATTCTTGCATAATCAATGCTTGGAGTTTGTCAGAATTTGTGGGTTTTTGTTTGTCCACCCGCCTCTTGAGGATTGACCACAAGGATTGGGCCCTGTGTAGCTCAGTTGGTAGAGCATGGTGCTTGCTACGCCAGGGTTGTGTGTTCGATTCCCACGTGGGGCCAGCATGAAAAAAAAAAATTAAACAAAAAAATTACAAATGTATGCACTCACTAACTGTAAGTTGCTCTGGATAAGAGCGTCTGCTAAATTACTAAAATGTAAATGTAAAAAGTTCTCAATGGGATTAAGGTCTGGGGAGTTTCCTGGCCATGGACCCAAAATGTCGATGTTTTGTTCCCCGAGCCACTTAGTTATCACTTTTGCCTTATGGCAAGGTGCTCCATCATGCTGGAAAAGGCATTGTTCGTCACTAAACTGTTCTTGGATGGTTGGGAGAAGTTGCTCTCGGAGGATGTGTTGGTACCATTCTTTATTCATGGCTGTGTTCTTAGGCAAAATTGTGAGTGAGCCCACTCCCTTGACTGAGAAGCAACCCCACACATTAATGGTCTCAGGATGCTTTACTGTTGGCATGACACAGGACTGATCAACTTGGTAGCGCTCACCAAGCTTTTTTCCTGGATGCCCCAAACAATCGGAAAGGGGATTCATCAGAGAAAATGACCTTACCCCAGTCCTCAGCAGTCCAATCCCTGTACCCTTTGCAGAATATCAGTCTGTCCCTGATGTTTTTCCTGGAGAGAAGTGGCTTCCTCGCTGCCCTTCTTGACACCAGGCCATCCTCCAAAAGTATTCGCCTCACTGTGTGTGCAGATGCACTCACACCTGCCTGCTGCCATTCCTGAGCAAGCTCTGCATTGGTGGTGAACTGACACCGAAGCTGAATCAACTTTAGGAGACGGTCCTGGCGCTTGCTGGACTTTCTTGGGCACCCTGAAGCCTTCTTCACAACAATTGAACCTCTCTCCTTGAAGTTCTTGATGATCCGATAAATGGTTGATTTAGGTGCAATCTTACTAGCAGCAATATCCTTGTCTGTGAAGCCCTTTTTGTGCAACGCAATGATGACGGCACGTGTTTCCTTGCAGGTAACCATGGTTAACAGAGGAAGAACAATGATTTCAAGCACCACCCTCCTTTTAAAGCTTCCAGTCTGTTATTCTAACTCAGTCAGCATGACAGAGTGATCTCCAGCCTTGTCCTCGTCAACACTCTCACCTGTGTTAACGAGAGAATCACTGACATGATGTCAGCTGGTCCTTTTGTGGCAGGGCTGAAATGCAGTGGAAATTAAGTTCATTTTCATGGCAAAGAGGGGCTTTGCAATTAATTATATTTAATCTGATCACTCTTCATAACATTCTGGAGTATATGCAAATTGCCATCATAAAAACTGAGGCAGCAGACTTTGTGAAAATTAATATTTGTGTCATTCTCAAAACTTTTCACCACAACTGTACATTATATTGGTCATGTTTCTGTTACATTTTAGTCATTCAGCAGACGCTCTTATCCAGAGCGACTTACAGTTAGTGAGTGCATACATTATTATAATTTTTTTTCATACTGGCCCCCCATGGGAATCGAACCCACAACCCTGGCGTTGCAAACGCCATGCTCTACCAACTTAGCTACATCCCTGCCGGCCATTCCCTCCCCTACCCTGGACCAATTGTGCGCCGCCCAATGGGTCTCCCAGTCGCAGCCGGCTATGACAGAGCCTGGATTCGAACCAGGTTCTCTAATAGCACATCTAGCACTGCGATGCAGTGCCTTAAACCACTGCGCCACAGGGTTTTGCATAGAGATTAAGCTTGCCCCATCCCAGCTAGCACATAACGTTCTGAGAACCATATGTTTCTTAGAGCGTGCTTGTCCTATGGTTATCTTGCATTCAACCTTCCCACAACTTTCTGGGAATGGTGCAAGATAAATGCTTAGCTTTGGAACATTCTCAGCACATTAAAGGAACTATTTTGTTACTTTAACAGAACGTTTCCTTATTGTTCTAATATGGTTACATTTAATAAAACATGTCATAATGTTCTAGGAACGTTCTCCAACTGGTTTGACATTGGGAATGTTCTCAAATAGTTCAGAGAAGGTTAAGAAACCTCTTAAATGTAAAGTCCCCGTATTTGGGGACCTTATTTGATGTTTTTTAATTAATTAATCCTTAGGTTGGTAGGAACAAATCTAGCCTATTGCCAATGTTATCTTATGATGTATGACTTAATGGCAACATCGAATGTCCACCGAGTGACTATATCTTTGCGCATCGAAAATATGATGTTGCCTGCTTACGCGCTGTAGGCATCCATATCCCCTGTATGTCCCCCGACACCACCACAATGTTTGGTGTTGTAGAAATGTAGTTTTTATAGTCAACAATAACTTTTAGGCACATCCAGTGTGCAGAAACAGTGCTATTACCACATTCGGACACTTTGGAGAGGTTGAAAGGACACATGAATGTACCCTGGATACACCATAACACCACCACAATGTTTGACTGAGGTTGATATGGTAGAAATTGTGTTTTTATACTGAACAAATAGCATTTAGGAATTGCAAATATGGAATAGCACTGGAATTATCTAATTTACAGACATATGCCACTTTGGAGAGGTTTAGGGACACTTGGAAACGTCTCGTGACCACACCTGACACCACTTACTAAAACATCTGCCCATTTCTAGTTGTTAGGTCTATCAACCCCATTTTTTTTTCCTGATATTGTTCACATGTTGTGGAAGCCTGGATGTCCTGAAAGAGATTTGCAGCAAGATGACAACAAACTGTAAGTCCTCTGAAGATGACATCAGCACTGTCTGTGAATCATTATTAGCAATGATCCAGGAGTAATAACATCGCTGTGGATGGCATACCAGAGTCTTCACATGAGAACTGGGCCAAGTCTGAGGAGAAAGTACGAAAAATTATCACTGAAAAGTTGCAGATGGTTCATACGAAGATTGAGGTGGAGCACGCCCACAGGTCTGGAAAACATGTAACCAGCCCAGGTGACAGACCCAGGCCGATAGTGGCCAAGTTCCTGAGGTTTAAGGACAAGATGTCTGAGAGGGTCAAGAACTTGAGCGGAACCAACATCTTCCTCAATGAGGACATCTCTGAAGCTGTGAGCCAGAGGCGGAAATAATTTATCACAGCTATGAAAGCTGCCAGAGAGCATGGGAACATTGCTTACATCCACTATGACAGGCTCATTGTCCACGCTCAAGCCCAAACAACTGGGAAGAATGAGAGAGCCAAGGCTCAGGGTCTGTAGCCCAACATCACACACATATTTATTTCCGATAAACTACCAAGGAAATGAATAGACCCTTTTACTTTTTCAACATTTTGTTATGTTACAACCTTATTCTAAAATTGATTAAATATATACAAATCCTCAGCAAACTAAACACAATACCCCATAATGACAAAGTGAAAACAGATTTTTAGATATGTTTGCTAATTTATTAAAAATAAAAAACTGAAATACCTTACTTACATAAGTATTCTTACCCTTTGCTATGAGACTTGAAATTGAGCTCAGGTGCATCCTGTTCCAATTGATCATCCTTGAGATGTTTCTACAACTTGATTGGAGTCCACCTGTGGTAAATTTAATTGATTGGACATTATTTGGAAAAGCACACCCCTTTCTATATAAGGTTCCACAGTTGACAGTGCATGTCAGAGCAAAAACCAAGCCATGAGGTCAAAGGAATTGTCCGTAGAACTCAGAGACAGGATTGTGTCGAGGCACAGATATGGGGAAGGGTAAAAAAGTGTCTGCAGCATTGAAGGTCCCCAAGAACACAATGACCTCCATCATTCTTAAATGGAAGAAGTTTGGAACACCCAAGACTCTTCCTAGAGCAATCGGGGGAGAAGGCCCTTGGTCAGGGAGGTGACCAAGAACCCGATGGTCACTCTGACAGAGCTCCAGAGTTCCTCTGTGGAGATGGGAGAACCTTCCAGAAGGACAACCATCTCTGCAGCACTCCACCAATCAGGCCTTTATGGTAGAGTGGCCAGATGGAAGCCACTCCTCAGTAAAAGGCACATGACAACCCGCTTGGAGTTTGCCAAAATGCCCCTTAAGACTCTCAGACATTGAGACAAAAGATTCTCTGTTCTTGTGAAACCAAGATTGAACTCTTTGGCCTGAATGCAAAGTGTCACGTCTGGAGGAAACCTTGCACCATCCCTACAGTGAAGCATGGTGGTGGCAGCATCATGCTGTGGAGATGTTTTTCAGCGGCAGGGACTGGGAGACTAGTCAGGGTCGAGGGAAAGATGACTGGAGCAAAGTACAGAGAGATCCTTAATGAAAAGCTGCTCCAGAGCGGGGGCAAAGGTTCACCTTCCAACAGGACAATGACCCTAAGCACTCAGCCAAGATAATGCAGGAGTGGCTTCGGGACAAGTCTCTGAATGTCCTTGAGTGGCCCAGCCAGAGCACAGACTTGAACCCAATCAAACATCTCTGGAGAGACCTGAAAATAGCTGTGCAGCGACGCCCCCCATCCAACCTGACAGAGCTTGAGTGGATCTGCAGAGAAGAATGGGAGAAACTCCCCGAATACAGGTTTGCCAAGCTTGTAGCGTCATACCCAAAAAGACTCAAGGCTGTAATTGCTGCTGCCAAAGGTGCTTCAACAAAGTACTGAGTAAAGGGTCTGAATACTTATGTAAATGTCATAGTTCTATTTTTTTATTTGTAATAAATTAGCACCATTTTCTAAAAAAACGGTTTTTGCTTTGTCATTATGGGGTATTGTGTGTAGATTGATGAGGGAGAATAAAAAACAATTAAATCAATTTTAGAATAAGGCTGTAACCTAACAAAATGTGGAAAAAGTCAAGGGGTCTGAATACTTTCCGATGGCACTGTACTGTATGTAGCCTTAGAAATAAGGTTCATGAAATCAATAACTTGCTAACATTAGATAACATTAATATACTGGCCATCTCTGAAACTCACTTAGATAACTCATTTTATGTTACAGCAGTAGCATTACAGGGATATAACATTGACAGAAAATACAGGAATGCCTATGGGGGAGGTGTTGCTGTATATGTTCAGAGCCATATTCCTGTAAAGCTTAGAGGATCTCATGTCAAATGGTGTTGAAATGTTTTGGTTGCAAGTTCAGCTACCTCATCTAAAGCCTCTTCTTTTGGGGTACTGCTATAGGCCACCACGTGGTAACAGTCAGTATTTAGATAATATGTGTGCAATGCTTGATAATGTATGTATGTTAACAGAGAGATCTATTTTCTGGGTGACCTGAACATTGACTGGTTATCAACTAGCTGTCCTGTCAAGAGGAAGCCTCTAATTGTGACTAATGCCTGTAATGTGACCAAGGTTATCACTCAACCAGCTAGAGTGCATACCAATATTGTTGGATCTGTGACATCCACTTGTATTGATCACTAATGCTGCAGAGCTGTGCTCCAAAATAATTTCAGTTTCCATTTGCTGTAGTGACCATAACATAGTGGCAATAACAAGGAAAGCCAAAGTGCCAAATGTTGGCATTAAAGTAATTTATAAGAGATCATACAAAATGTTTTCTCAGGATTTTTTTTGTTGAAAATTTAAAAAATGTATGTTGGTCTGATGTGTATGAGGAAGTGAATCCAGATGCAGCACCGGAAGTAGTTGTTCAATTATTCATGCCAATTGTTGACAAGCATGCAACTGTTTAAGAAACTACCTGTGAGAACTGTTAGATCCCCCTGGATTGATGATGAATTGAAACATTTTATGGTTCAAATACATTTTGCAAAAAAGTGGGCAAACAAGTAAGGCTGCTCAGCTGATTGGTTGACATACTGTAAATTCAGAAATGTTGTGACTAAACTTAACAAAAATAAGAATCAATTATATTATCAAACAAAGATAAATTACATAAAACACAATGGAAAAATACTTTGGAGTACCTTAAATGATATCATGAGCAGAAAACCCAATTCATCTCCATCATTCATTGAAGTTGATGGGTCTTTTTGTTTTTTTTAACAATCAATATTGCCAATCATTTCCATTACTACAGTGCATTGCAAAAGTATTCATCCTTGTTGGCGTTTTTCCTATTTGTTGCATTACAACCTGTAATTTAAATGGATTTTTATTTGGATTTCATGTAATGGACATACACAAAAGAGTCCAAATTGGTGAAGTGAAATGAAAAACATTACTTGTTTCAAAAAATTCTAAAAAATAAATAATGGAAAAGTGGTGTGTGCATATGTATTCACCCCCTTTGCTATGAAGCCCCTACATAAGATCTGGTGCAACCAATTACCTTCAGAAGTCACATAATTAGTTAAATAAAGTCCACCTGTGTGCAATCTAAGTGTCACATGATCTGTCACATGATCTCAGTATAAATACATTCTGAAAGGCCCCAGAGTCTGCAACACCACCAAGCAAGGGGCACCATCAAGCAAGCGGCACCATAAAGACCAAGGAGCTCTCCAAACAGGTCAGGGACAAAGTTGTGGAGAAGTACAGATCAGGGTTGGGTTATAAAAAAATATCAGAAACTTTGAACATCCCACGGAGCACCATTAAATCCATTATTAAAAAATGGAAAGAATATGGCACCACAACAAAACTGCCAAGAGAGGGCCGCCCAGCAAAACTCACGGACCAGGCAAGGAGGGCATTAATCAGAGAGGCAACAAAGAGACCAAAGATAACCCTGAAGGAGCTGCAAAGCTCTACAGCGGAGATTGGAATATCTGTCCACAGGACCACTTCAAGCCGTACACTCCACAGAGCTGGGCTTTACAGAAGAGTGGCCAGAAAATAGACATTGCTTAAATAAAAAAATAAGCAAACACGTTTGGTGTTCACCAAAAGCCATGTGGGAGACTCCCCAAACATATGGAGGAAGGTATTCTGGTCAGATAAGACTAAAATTGAGCTTTTTGGCCATCAAGGAAAACGCTATGTCTGGCGCAAACCTAACACCTCTCATCACCCCGAGAACACCATCCTCACAGTGAAGCATGGTGGTGGCAGCATCATGCTGTGGGGATGTTTGTCATCGGCAGGGACTGGGAAACTGGTCAGAATTGAAGGAATGATGGATGGCGTTAAATACAGGGAAATTCTTGAGGGAAACCTGTTTCAGTCTTCCAGAGATTTGAGACTGGGACGGAAACATTTAAATGTCTTGGAATGGCCTAGTCAAAGCCCAAACCTCAATCCAATTGAGAATCTGTGGTATAACTTAAAGATTGCTGTACACCAGCGGAACCCATTCAACTTGAAGGAGCTGGAGCAGTTTTGCCTTGAAGAATGGGCAAAAATCTCAGTGGCTAGATGTGCCAAGCTTATAGAGACATACCCCAAGAGACTTGCAGCTGTAATTGCTGCAAAAGGTGGCTCTACAAAGTATTGACTTTGGAGGGGTTGAATAGTTATGCACGCTCAAGTTTTCCATTTTTTTTGTCTTATTTCTTGTTTGTTTCACCCCCAAAAATATTTTGCATCTTATAATATAATATAATATATAGTAATAATAATAAAATCTTCAAAGTTGTATGCATGTTGTGTAAATCAAATGATACATACCCCCCAAAAATCCATTTTTTAATTCCAGGTCGTAAGACAACAAAATAGGAAAAATGCCAAGGGGGGTGAATACTGTATTTCATTAGTAAATTGGAAAAACTCAGAAGTGAAATGGCAACATTGAACAGTGAAGCATCATATTTTTGTTTTAAAAGATCTAATAATGAATTTGTTTGCTGTTTTGAATTTGGTCAAGTTAGTGTGGGAGAGGTGGAATAACTATTGTTATCCATCAATAATGATAAGCCACCAGGTATAGGCAACCTTGATTGGAAACCACTATTTGCTATATCTTTAACCAAAGCCTAAAGGAATGTGTGGGTCCACAGGCATGGAAGGATGCTAAAGTAATTCCACTGCCTAACAATAGTTACCTCAACTACCTCAACTAGCCGGTGCCCCCGCACATTGACTCTGCACCGGTACCCCCCTGTATATAGCCTCCCTAGTGTTATTTTATTTTACTTCTGCTCTTTTTTTCTCAACACTATTTTGTTGTTGTTGTTTTATTTTACTTTTTTATAAAAAAATTAATGCATTGTTGGTTAAGGGCTGTAAGTAAGCATTTCACGGTAATGTCTACACCTGTTATATTCGGCGCATGTGGCAAATAACATTTGATTTGATTTGATAGTAACGCTCTAACAGCCACCCAATCAGTTTGCTGCCTGTTCTTAGTAAACTGATGGAGAGGATTGTGTTTGACCAAATGCAATGCTATTTTTAAGAGAACAAGTTAACTACTGACTTTAAGCATGCATATAGAGAAGGGCACTCAACTTGTACTGCACTGACTCAGAAACGGATAATAAGATTATAGTTGGAGCTACATTGTTAGATTTCAGTGCAGCCTTTGATGTTATTAATCATAAATTGTTTTTGAAAAAACTAACTTGCTATGGCTTCACATCACCTGCCATCACATGGTTGGAGAGTTATTTATCCAATATGAATTCAATGGAAGCTTCTCTTACATCATATATGTACAGTGTGGTGACCTTCAGGGCAGTTGCCTTGGGCTGTTTCTCTTCTCTCTTTTTACAAATGATTTGCCACTGGTCTTCCATGAAGCTAGAATTACTATGTATGAGGATGATTCCACACTCTGCATGTCAGCACCCAAAGCCAGTGAGCTCACTGAAATTCTAAATAAGGAGTTACAGTCAGTATCAGAATGGGTGATTAATAATAAACTGGTCTTAAACACATCTAAAACTAAAAGCATTGCATTTGGTTCAAAACATTCTCTAAGACCTAAACCTTAACTTGAGTTGTACATAAAGGAAGCTAAACTCCTAGGTATAACATTGGATGGTCAATTATCATGAGCAAGTCATATTGACAAAGTTGTTGTGAAGATGGGTAGGGGTATATCTGTTATAAAAATATGTTCTGATTTTTTTTACACAAAAATTGACTGTAGTAGTTGTTTAGGCTCCGGTCTTGTCCCATCTTGATTACTGTCCGGTAATATGGTCAAGTGCAGCAAAGAAAGACCTAGCAAAGCTGCAGCTGGCTCAAAACAGAGCAGCATGCCTTGCCCTTAACTGCACATACAGAACTAACATCAACAACATGCCTTCCAGGGGTTGATGGCAAAATGGCGCCAACAGATAGGGCAGCTCTGCTTCTAGCTCCTAAGCAACTTTGCAGTATTTTTTTTAGTGTGTGTTATTTCTTACATTATTAGCCCAGAAATGTATTTGTGTTATTACATATAGCCGGAAATAACTTTTGGATATCAGAGCGGCAGTAACTCACCAGCATTACGACCAGGAATACGACTTTCCCGAATTGGATCCTTTGTTCATAATTGAACTGATTCCAGAGGCTGATCCAAAACATCGCCGGTGGTGAAGAGGTATTCGGAGTGGACTTCTAGTCCGACTCAGGAGGTGCGCACACCATCTACCACTTCTGAGTATATAACTCGCTAATGTTATGTCTCTGGATAATAAAGTAGATGAGCTCAGGGTGAGAATCTCCTTCCATGGAGACATCAGGGATTGTAACATACTCTGTTTCATGGAAACATGGCTCTCTCGGGATATACTGTCTTCGTCCATACAGCCAGCTGGGTTCTCAGTATCAATTCAACGGCTCAGACACGAGACGTATTTTACAGACAATCACGGATTACAAAGGGAAAACCAGCCACGTCGCAGACACCGACGTCTTGCTTCCGGACAAGCTAAACACCTTCTTTGCCCGCTTTGAGGATAACACAGTGCCACCAACGCGGCCCGCTACCAAGGACTGTGGGCTCTCGTTCTCCGTGGCCTACGTGAGTAAGACATTTAAGCATGTTAACCCTCGCAAGGCTGCCGGCAAAGATGGCATCCCTAGCCGCGTCCTTTATACACTACCGGTCAAAGGTTTTAGAACACATACTCATTCAAGGGTTTTTCTTTATTTTTACTATTTTCTACATTGTAGAATAATAGTGAAGTCAACAAAACTATGAAATACCACATATGGAATCATGTATTAACCAAAAAATGTGTTAAACAGATTAAAATATATTTTATATTTGAGATTCTTCAAATAGCCACCCTATGCCTTGATGACAACTTTGCACACTCTTGGCATTCTCTCAACCAGCTTCATGATGTAGTCAACCAGAATGCATTTCAATTAACAAGTGTGTCTTCTTAAAAGTTAATTTGTGGAATTTCTTTCCTTCTTAATGCAATTGAGCCAATCAGTTGTGTTGTGACAAGGTAAGGGGGTAAACAGAAGATAGCCCTATTTGGTAAAAGACCAAGTCCATATTATGGCAAGAACAGCTCAAATAAGCAAAGACAAATGACAGTCCATCATTACTTTAAGACATGAAGGTCAGTCAATACGGATAATTTTAAGAACTTTTAAAGTTTCTTCAAGTGCAGTCGCAAAAACCATCCAGCGCTATGATGAAACTGGCTCTCATGAGGACCGCCACAGGAATGGAAGACCCTGAGTTACCTCTGCTGCAGAGGATAAGTTCATTAGAGTTACCAGCCTCAGAAATTGCAGCCCAAATAAATGCTTCACAGAGTTCAAGTAACAGACACATCTCAACATCAAAGGATCAGAGGAGACTGTGTGAATCAGGCCTTCATGGTCGAATTGCTGCAACGAAACCACTACATAACGGACACCAATAAGAAGAAGAGACTTGCTTGGGCCAAGAAACACGAGTAATGGACATGAGACCGGTGGAAATGTGTCCTTTGGTCTGGAGTCCAAATTGTAGAATTTTGGTTCCAACCACCGTGGCTTTGTGAGACGCGGTGTGGGTGAACGGATGATCTCCACATGTGTATTTCCCACCGTAAAGCATGGAGGAGGAGGTGTTATGGTGTGGGAGTGCTTTGCTGGTGACAATGTCTGTGATATGCCATCCCATCTGGTTTGGGCTTAGTGGGACTATCATTTGTTTTTCAACAGGACAATGACCCAACACACCTCCAGGCTGTGTAAGGACTATTTGACCAAGAAGGAGAGTGATGGAGTGCTGCATCAGATGACCTGGCCTCCACAATCCTCCGATCTCAACCAAATTGAGATGGTTTGGGATGAGTCGGACCGCAGAGTGAAGGAAAAGCAGCCAACAAGTGCTCAGCATATGTGGGAACTCCTTCAAGACTGTTGAAAAAGCATTCCAGGTGAAGCTGGTTGAGAGAATGCCAAGAGTGTGCAAAGATGTCATCAAGGCAAATGGTGGCTATTTGAAGAATCTGGGAGATGAATTCACTTTTCAGCAGGACAATAACCTAAAACACAAGGCCAAGTCTACACTAGAGTTGCTTACCAAGAAGACAGTGAATGTTCCTGAGTGACCGAGTTACAGTTTTGACTTAAATCTGCTTGAAAATCTATGGCAAGACTTGAAAATGGTTGTCTAGCAATGATCAACAACCAACTTGACAGAGCTTGAAGAATTTTGAAAATAATAATGGGCAAATATTGTACAATCCAGGTGTGCAAAGCTCTTAGAGACTTACCCAGAAAGAGTCACAGCTGTAATCGCTGCCTAAGGTGATTCTAACCAATACTTATGTAAATGAGATATTTCTGTATTTCATTTTCAATAAATTTGCAAAAAGTTCTTAAAACGTGTTTTCACTTTGTCATTATGAGTTATTGTGTGTAGATGGGAGAGAAAAAAATCAATTTAATCCATTTTGAATTCAGGCTGTAACAAACAAATGTGGAATAAGTGGTATGAATACTTTCTGAAGGCACTGTATCTGATCACAGCCATTTCCCTTCCTTCCACTTCAGCAGCTGTCCTCATAACACAGAAGAAGAAGAGAAGAGAGCTCTCGCCTCCAAACTCCAACCACTTTCCCATTATGCAAATTGTTAGCCTAAGAAATCCTCCACTCTTGGTGCCCATCAATTCAGTCAGCCCTGCAGTTTGAATGCATTCAGTTTTTTCTCCTCCTCCCTCCTCGCCCTCCTCCTCCCTTCCATACTTCTGAAAAGAGGGTATATTTCTGAAGCAGAGCATCAATATGTTGGCATTGCAGCGGGTGGGGAATAGAGAAGGCTCCTACTCACTCAATCAATTTATATAACCCCCTCTTTGAAGAGACTGCCTCTTTCTATGGCAAGGAATTAAATTATATAAATGTATGGGGAATAAAGATTTTGGTATGACAAAATGCTCCAAATACCATCTAGTGCTCAATAGAAGTGCATTCTTGCCAATCATCTTCGCTTTCTACTCTAATCTGTGCCCCACTATCCCTATGTCCTCCAAAGTACACTACAAATTCCATTGTGCTCTCTACTCTGAAGATGTAGAAGAAAAACAATTTCAGCATTTTAGACTTCCTGCCTTTTGTCTTCTAGGCCCTATTTGTGACAACGATCTATTTCTACCCTCCAATCTTGACCAGGTTTTTGTTTTGTGGCGAGAGAGGGGTTTGGTATGTTTCAAAAATGTATTTTTAGATGGGACCTTTGCCAGTTTGAATGATCTTGTTGCTAAATGTAATCTGCCTCAAACCTTTTCCGCTTTTTTAAAGCTCATAACTTTGTTCGTTCTCACTTCCCTTTCCTCAATCACCTCCTAGCACGCTATTAGAAGGGATCATGTCGCTCTCACAGATTCAGGGAGGTCTCATTTCGAGACTCCTCTGAAACCTCTCCAATCAACAAACTAAAGACTGACTGGGGGAAATAACTTGAACTTGACTTTACAGATGACTGGTGGGGGGTGGCCCTTCATAGGGTTAACACCACATCTTCCTGTGCTCGGTTAAGTTTAATTCAGTTTAAAGTCTTGCATAGAATTAATTTCAGCAAGATGAAACTTACGTTTTTCCTAGACAGAATTGATACACGTGACAGATGCTCGATGTCTCCCACTGATCACAGTCATATGCTGTCGGAGTATTGGAAAACAAAAAATATACTCTGAGAGGAAGCGTTGAAAACAATTTCCTGAGATGGCAACCTTTAATTTCCTTCTTTGACCAATCACCCTCTATTGGTCAGGAATAGGGCCCTGTGTTTTGGTTAATTAAGTGATCTGGATTTGTACCTTTATTTTAAGCCTTTTCCAGAAATTAGAATTAGACCAAAAATGAAAGCAATTGTCTGAAGATGGTGTTGGACCATCTGCCATAAAAAGAAAAGGGGACAGCTTGATGAAAAAGCTATAAGTGAAGGTTAAAATCCAGGTCATGTGACATGATCAACCAAAACACACAGCCATATTTAGAATTAACAACTTGGGCCAACAGGGAACGATGGGAGGGAGGGGATAGTATGTTGTGATTGGTTGTAATATTATTTTCACATTGAAAGCTTTTTTTATTTAGTTTATTTAAACTTTTTTTTTTTGCATTTTTGGGGTGGGTTTGGGGTGGGTTTGTTCTAATAAGAAAAAATAAATGTAAATGATGTATTTGTACATACTGTATGTCAAGAATTGTAAATGCTTTGTCCTGTTATTTGTACTGTATGTCAAGAATTGTAAATGGATGTCCAAAAAAAACAAAAAACTAAACAATTGGGGGGTAAATCGTGCTTCTATAGAAATAAATAGTAATGGCTTATTTTTGCCTATGGCAAAATAAATGAAGTTTTTATAGGGTTTTTGGATGAATACAGAAAATAAGGTCTGTGGTAAACACAGGCTTAGGAGATCTTATACGTTTTCTTCTTCATCAGCTAATGTCACTTTTTGTGAATTTTGAAGAATGTACAGTGAGGGAAAAAAGTATTTGATCCCCTGCTGATTTTGTACGTTTGCCCACTGACAAAGAAATGATCAGTCTATAATTTTAATGGTAGGTTTATTTGAACAGTGAGAGACAGAATAACAACAAAAAAATCCAGAAAAACACATGTCAAAAATGTTATAAATTGATTTGCATTTTAATGAGGGAAATAAGTATTTGACCCCTCTCAATCAGAAAGATTTCTGGCTCCCAGGTGTCTTTTAGACAGGTAACGAGCTGAGATTAGGAGCACACTCTTAAAGGGAGTGCTCCTAATCTCAGCTTGTTACCTGTATAAAAGACACCTGTCCACAGAAGCAATCAATCAATCAGATTCCAAACTCTCCACCATGGCCAAGACCAAAGAGCTCTCCAAGGATGTCAGGGACAAGATTGTAGACCTATACAAGGCTGGAATGGGCTACAAGACCATCGCCAAGCAGCTTGGTGAGAAGGTGACAACAGTTGGTGCGATTATTCGCAAATGGAAGAAACACTGAACTGTCAATCTCCCTTGGCCGGGGGCTCCATGCAAGATCTCACCTCGTGGAGTTGCAATGATCATGAGAACGGTGAAGAATCAGCCCAGAACTACACGGGAGGATCTTGTCAATGATCTCAAGGCAGCTGGGACCATAGTCACCAAGAGAACAATGGGTAACACACTACGCCGTGAAGGACTGAAATCCTGCAGCGCCCGCAAGGTCCCCCTGCTCAAGAAAGCACATGTACATGCCCGTCTGAAGTTTGCCAATGAACATCGGAATGATTCAGAGGAGAACTGGGTGAAAGTGTTGTGGTCAGATGAGCCCAAAATGGAGCTCTTTGGCATCAACTCAACTCGCCGTGTTTGGAGGAGGAGGAATGCTGCCTATGACCCCAAGAACACCATTCCCACCGTCAAACATGGAGGTGGAAACATTATGCTTTGGGGGTGTTTTTCTGCTAAGGGGACAGGACAACTTCACTGCATCAAAGGGACGATGGACGGGGCCATGTACCGTCAAATCTTGGGTGAGAACCTCCTTCCCTCAGCCAGGGCATTGAAAATGGGTCGTAGATGGGTATTCCAGCATGACAATGACCCAAAACACACGGCCAAGGTAACAAAGGAGTGGCTCAAGAAGAAGCACATTAAGGTCCTGGAGTGGCCTAGCCAGTCTCCAGACCTTAATCCCATAGAAAATCTTTGGAGGGAGCTGAAGGTTCGAGTTGCCAAACGTCAGCCTCGAAACCTTAATGACTTGGAGAAGATCTGCAAAGAGGAGTGGGACAAAATCCCTCCTGAGATGTGTGCAAACCTGGTGGCCAACTACAAAAAACGTCTGACCTCTGTGACTGTCAACAAGTGTTTTGCCACCAAGTACTAGGTCATGTTTTGCAGAGGGTCAAATACTTATTTCCCTCATTAAAATGCAAATCAATTCATAAAATTTTTGACATGCTTTTTTTGTTGTTATTCTGTCTCTCACTGTTGAAATAAACCTACCATTAAAATTATAGACTGATCATTTCTTTGTCAGTGGGCAAACTTACAAAATCAGCAGGGGATCAAATACTTTATTCCCTCTCTGTATGTAATAAAACAAAAACACATAAAGCACATGAAGTCTTCATAATTCATAAAGGTCATGTTAACTAACTGCTATTATCTCATAGAATAAAACGTATAAGATCTGCTCAGCCTGTGTTAACCTCAGACCTTATTTTCCGCATTTATTCCAAAACCCTATTCTTTCGCCATTCATTTTTCCCATAGGGATGGCTGAACGAACCAGAGGCGAGCTCTATAGCCCTGGGTTGTTTAGATGGGTGGTTTAGGCCATTCCATGTGCATATAGCACAGTTAGAGGTTATAAATAAACACTAAGAAATATATTCCATTAACTCTTAGAAGCCCGGAAGCGGAGAGAGGCCCTACTAAAAAACCACCGCACCGCTTAATCCTTCTCTTTTCTGGAAAATTCTCTTAGAGTAATACCATCAAACACATCTGCATCAAGCCAAGGGCAAGGAATAACTCCGTAAGACTGGACCCACTGAGAAGTACTGAGATGGGTTATTTAATTTGAATGTCTTACGTCTAGAGAGCATGTGAGATCAATATATTTAGTCTGTGCATTATGTGCAATGTGGTCCATTGGTACATTATCAATGATCTCCAGAATGATGTACTGTATGAAATCAACGTTATCCACCTGTATGTTATTGAACGCTGTCCATCGTTACGTTATTTTGTGCTTCAAAATGTATAAAAGTCAAATGTACCTGCACATACTGTACTACAAACCGTGTATTTAATACATTGCTCTTTATGTTTCAACGTGTCTCATACAGCAACCATTACCTCTCACATTCCAATACAACACAATATCTAAGTAACATGTAGCCAGAGGGAACTACATAACGATTGCCATTGACTGGTTAGTCAGTCCATTGTCATGTAAAGGGGATGGCAGTTCGTTTTTCAGTGTGGAGTAAGCTAGCTTTGCTCCAGTGCAGCATCAGACTCTGGCCTCCAACACAGAACATCAACAGGCTTCTCATCAATAGAAAATGATGTCTCTTTGTGTGCCTGTGCCCACACTCTACTCACTGTGCTGGCCTCCATCTCATAAAACTGTCAATACAATAGAACCGTTTCTGAGAAATCCAAGCTGTTTTTAACTCATCACTGTCCAGTATAAATAATGTGCTGTGCAAACATACTGAACTCTTTAGGCTCACCCACACACTTGATTCATAGATTATATACACATGCAGCAAGTCTCGCCAATTCATACACAAACTCTATTCTTTGGTTTTGCATGTTATTACCGGGCTCAATCTGTCAATGATGCACACATAGTCACAGCAGATGACATTAACCATCTACATTCTAAACAAACAGAAACCAGATGAAGAGCCTGTCTTTCTTAATGAGAGTTAGTGCTATTTCCTCTATTTCCTGTGATTCACCAGAGACGAGAATGATTAGAGTATGATTAGAGTATGACAGATGTCTAATTACATGCTAAGCCCCATCGGTGAGCGCTAGGCGCCGCATGGCGTTTGAACAGCTGAGCCCCAGGAACACAGACCTGCTGATGTTGTCCCATTATCTTTTTTACTATGGTGTCACTGTCAGTCACATGGTTTACACATGACAGAACAAATACCGGTGTGATATTTAACATTCATCATGATGAAGTCTTCAGTATTCAAAGTCACAATGGTAAACTGCACTCCTCGTCTTTGACAACTAAATGATGATCCAGGATCGACACAACTAAATGACGATCCAGGGACACAACTAAATGACGATCCAGGATCGACACAACTAAAGTTTTCAGTTCCAGATGTATCTTCTATTTGGTTGTTCTGTGATTATTTGAAAGGGGTGTCTAAAATTTAAATAAATCGAGACAGAAAGCAATCTTGACTTCAATGTGATACATTAACGATTCACCATTTTTGCGATTGAGGATTGTTTCAGCTACATTTCCCCAGTTTCTCCTGCTGAACTTGTCTTACGTGACAAACAGTGTTGCTGGAAGAACTCTTCGCTCAATGACATCCCCTCAGATTCACCACATTGATACGAATAAACAAACAGGGAGACTTAAAGGACTAGGTTCCCGGAGCCAGATTAAGCCCTGGACTAAAAAGCACTTTCAGTGAACAGCCTTTATTGAGCATGTGTAATAGTCCAGAACTACAGTATGCTGAATCTGGGATTGGGAAACTTGTAGTTTCAATCTCCTCTCAGTTTCAGTGCTGGACCAGAGGGTTCAGAAGCAACCAGTCTGATTAATATTTGAGAAGATCTTCATATTATTTCACACTAGAAGAGCCACTAAGAGCCTATCTCTCACAGTGAAGAGGAAGACATTCCTCCAAACTGTGAGATTACTGCACTAATGAAGCCTGAGGAATACACCGATGGGTTGTTAATGTCCATACTTGACTTTGATGTAAAGTTGGATAAGAGACTCATCGGTCTTTTCAAAGTGCTCTGCTTCACTGTCTGTCCACTCCCCGTCTGCTTCTGAGAGAAAGCTGAGAGAGGTGAGAGACTGTGGTTGATTCATGCCGACAAAAAACGTCTGCTGTAGGTGGGATTAATAGTGTGCGTATGTGTGTGTGTGTGTGTGTGTGTGTGTGTGTGTGTGTGTGTGTGTGTGTGTGTGTGTGTGTGTGTGTGTGTGTTTGATGATGTACAGTGCATTCGGAAAGTATTCAGACCCCTTGACTTTTTCCACATTTTGTTACGTTACAGCTTATTCTAAAATGGATTAAATAGTTTTTTCCCCTCATCAATCTACACACAATACCCCATAATGACAAAGCAAAAACTGGTTTTTAGATCTTTTTTCAAATGTATTAAAAATAAAAAACAGAAATATCAGATTTACATAAGTCAGACCCTTAACTCAGTACTTTGTTGAGGCACCTTTGGCAAGCTCTGTCAGGTTGGATGGAGAGCGTTGCTGCACAGCTATATTAAGGTCTCTCCAGAGATGTTCGATCAGGTTCAAGTCCGGGCTCTGGCTGGGCCACTCAAGGACATTCAGAGACTTGTCCCAAAGCCACTCCTGCGTTGTGCTTAGGGTCGTTGTCCTGTTGGAATGTGAACCTTCGCCGCAGTCTGAGGTCCTGAGCGCTCTGGAGCAGGTTTTCATCAAGGATCTCTCTGTACTTTGCTCCGTTCATCTTTGCCTATATCCTGACTAGTCTCCCAGTCCCTACCGCTGAAAAACATCCCCACAGCATGATTCACCATAGGGATGGTGCCTGGTTTCCTCCAGACGTGACACTTGGCATTCAGGCCAAAGAGTTCAATCTTGATTTCATCAGACCAGAGAATATTGTTTCTCATGGTCTGAGAGTCTTTAGGTGCCTTTTTGCAAACTCCAAGCTATCACATGCTTTTTACTGAGGAGTGGCTTCCGTCTGGCCACTCTACCATAAAGGCCTGACTGGTGGAGTGCTGCAGAGATGGTTGTCCTTCTGGAAGGTTCTCCGATCTCCACAGAGGAACTCTAGAGCTCTGTCAGAGTGACCATTGGGTTCTTGGCTCCCTGACCAAGGCCCTTCTCCCCCGATTGCTCAGTTTGGCCGGGTTGACAGCTCTAGGAAGAGTCAATTTAAGAATGATGGAGGCCACTGTGTTCTTGGGGACCTTCAATGCTGCTTAAATGTTTTGGTACCCTTCCCCAGATCTGTGCCTCGACAGAATTCTGTCTCGGAGCTCTACGGACAATTCCTTCGACCTCATGGCTTGGTTTTTGCTCTGACATGCACTGTCAACTGAGGGACCTTATATAGACAGGTGTGTGCCTTTCCAAATCATGCCCAATCAATTGAATTTACCACAGGTGGACTCCATTCAAGATGTAGAAACATCTCAAAGGAATGATCAATGGAAACAGGATGCACCTGAGCTCAATTTCGAGTCTCATAGCAAAGGGTCTGAATACTTATGTAAATAAAATATTTCTGTTTTTAATTTTTAATACAAAAATGTCTAAAAACCTGTTTTCCCTTTGTCAATATGGGGTATAGTGTGTAGATTGCTGAGGATTTTATTTTATTTTATTTTATAAATTTTAGAATAAGGCTGTAACGTAACAAAATATGGAAAAAGTCAAGGGGTCTGAATAATTTCCGAAGGCACTGTATGTGTGTTATGAATGCTGATGTGTGTATACGTGTGTGTGAATTTCTGCATGTACGTGTCTCTGCGTTTGTATGACAAACACTGATCTATCTGTCTCTCATTACCATTTCTTGTAAAGAGTTATTATTGGATATGAAAGACTGTCAACAGAACACTGGAGAAATAGCTCTTCCTCAATACTTTACACTTAATACTCTTCCCTTACCACCATTAAGCTGTCTAGCCTAAGCCTCTCCACAAAGCACAGCGCTGCTTCAGCTCACTGCAGTCATCTTCTTTTCATCTGAAGAGGAGATGGGCAATTTCCATGATGGACCCGTCATTACTGACAGCCGGGAGAGAAAAGCGGTGGGCCGTGGAGAGGTAGCCTGCTGTCTCTGGTACTCTATGGTTTCTCATGTGGCTCGCTGGTTCAGAGATGGTTGTGGTTTGATGGTGGTGGATGTGTTAGGTGAGGATGTGAAACAGCGGTAAGAGCTCTGGGGTGTCCATCTGTCTCTGCAGATCACTGTGGGATTGTGCAGACAGTCTTGAAAGGACGGACATGTCTGCAATGTATGGCTAAGGAAACACCACATTTGAGGGTTTTTACAATGAGGGTATACAGTGCCTTCGGAAAGTATTCAGACCCCTTGACATTTTGCACATTTTGTTTGTTACAGCTTTATTCTAAAATGGGTCAAATAAAAACATTTCCTCTGCAATCTACACACAATACCCCATAATGACAAAGCGAAAACAGTTTTTTAGAAATTTTAGCAAATGTATAAAAAATAAAAAACAGAAATACCTTATTTACATAAGTATTCAGACCCTTTGCTATGAGACTCGAAATTGAGCTGAGGTGCATCCTGTTTCCATTGATCATCATTGAGATGTTTCTACAACTTGATTGGAGTCTACCTGTGGTAAATTCAATTGATTGGACATGATTTGGAAAGGCACACACCTGTCTATATAAGGTCCCACAGTTGACAGTGCATGTCAGAGCAAAAACCAAGTCATGAAGTCGAAGGAATTGTCCGTAGAGCTCCGAGACAGGATTGTGTCGAGGAACAGATCTGGGGAAGGGTACCAAAACATTTCAGCAGCATTGATGGTCCCCAAGAACACAGTGTCTCCATCATTCTTAAATGGAAGAAGTTTGGAACCACCAAGGCTATTCCTAGAGCTGGCCGCTCAGTCAAACTGAGCAATCGGGGGAGAAGGGCCTTGGTCAGGGAGGTGACCAAGAACCTGATGGTCACTCTGTCAGAGCTCTAGAGTTCCTCTGTGGAGATCGGAGAAACTTCCAGAAGGACAACCATCTCTGCAGCACTCTACCAATTAGGCCTTTATGGTAGAGTGGCCAGATGGAAGCCACTCCTTAGTAAAAGGCACATGACTGCCTGCTTGGAGTTTGCCAAAAGGCACCTAAAGACTCTCAGACCATGAGAAACAAGATTCTCTGGTCTGATGAAACCAAGATTGAACTTTTTGGCCTGAATGCCAAGCAACACGTCTGGAGGAAGCCTGGCATCATCCCTACAGTGAAGTATGATGGTGGCAGCATCATGCAGTGGGGATGTTTTTCAGTGGCAGGGACTGAGAGAGTAGTCAGGATCGAGGCAAAGATGAACGGAGAGATCCTTGATGAAAATCTGCTCCAGAGCGCTCAGGACCTCAGACTGGGGTGAAGGTTCACCTTCCAACAGGACAACGACTCTAAGCACACAGCCAAGACAACGCTGGAGTGGATTCGGGACAAGTCTCTGAATGTCCTTGAGTGGCCCATCCAGAACCCAGACTTGAACCCGATCTAACACCTCTGGAGAGACCTGAAAATAGCTGTGCAGCAACGTTCCCCATCCAACGAGACAGAGCTTGAAAGGATCTGCAGAGAAGAATGGGAGAACTCCCCAAATACAGGCGTGCCAAGCTTGTAGTGTCATACCCAAGAATGCTCACTGCTGTATTCGCTGCCAAAGGTGCTTCAACAAAGTACTCAGTAAAGGGTCTGAATACTTATGGACATTTTTCATTATGGGGTATTGTGTGTAGATTGATGAGGAAAAAAACGTTTTTATTGATTTTAGTATAAGGCTGTAATGTAACAAAATGTGGAAAAAGTCAAGGGGTCTGAATACCTTCCGAAGTCACTGTAGTTCTAGGGTTCAATGAGTTCTACAATGAGGGTTCTGGTTCTAGGGTCCAATGGGCTTTACAATGAGTGTTCAAGTTCTATGGACCAATGGATTCTTCTATGATGAGGGTTTTAGTGCTATATCACTATAATGTTCAACAACTAGAAAGGGACAGTTTCTGGGAAAACTCTGTGGCATTCAAAGTATAGGCTACTGGAAACATTCTCTCAATAAAAAGCTGTTCACCAGCAAGCAACAGTAATCTACATTAATCAATCATGCATTTTATACATGTTAAGCAATGATGCAGTCTGAATGAATCATGCATTTTAGAGACTAGCAAAGCTCACTTCATAATGTTTCTAATGCAAGAGCCAGTGGTGGAGTAAGCCTGTTTCTAACAAGGCAGAGGGCTTGCCTGGCATGATTGTCCTCAAACTGCCTTGAACAGCACGACAACAAACATGGATTTATCGCTGAACTTTGTATCTGATTGAAAATCTGAGAATGTACTGAAAATCCCTGTGATTCTCTCCTCTACATTGATCAGATCTGCAGCAAGTTGCTTCAGATCATTAAGTGTGTGTGTGTGTTTGTTTGTGACTATGTTTGCGTGTGTGTGCTTTCAATTCTGCAGTGTGTGTGTGTGTGTGTGTGTGTGTGTGTGTGTGTGCCCTTGCATTTATGCAGCAGGAGATATGTTCATGCAGAAATAGGCACTCTTAGATAATCAGAGTATACGATGGATACAGAGCAGCTCATAATGGGTTAGCTGGTGTGATGATCACTGTGATCATCTCTCCCTCTTCTCCCTGTCGGCCACATTCCTACCATCCTGCTTCCCATTAGTGAGTGAGACACACACACACACACACACACACACACACACACACACACACACACACACACACACACACACACACACCACCTGGGTACTAAAACACGTTAGTTAACTCTCTCCTGACTGGATTAACTGTAACAGCATGTCGCCCACCTAGCGGATTTGCATCCATTTCCATACCATTATACCATTATTATAGGGAAAACAAAACACATGCTGACAAACACTGGCTTACAATCCACTTGTAAAATACCACACAGGGACAGTACAGTAGTCACGACCTAGCTAGCTAATGAGGTCTAAGTGCAGTGCCCTCTGTAATTATTGGGACAGTGAAGCATTTTGTCTTCTTTTGGCTCTATACTCCAAAGATTTGGATTTGTAATCAAACAATTACGTTGAAGTTAAAGTATAGATTCTCAGCTTTTATTTGAGGGTATTTGTGTACATATTGGTTTCACCATTTAGAAATGACAACACTTTTTATATATAGTCCCCCCATTTTAGGGGACCAAAAGTATTGTGACAAATTCACTTACACTACATGACCAAAAGTATTTGGAAATCTGCTCGTCAAACATCTAATTCCAAAAATCATTGACATTAATATGGAGTTGGTTCCCCCTTTGCTGCTATAACAGCCTCCACTCTTCTGGGAAGGCTTTCCACTAGATGTTGGAATGTTGCTGCGGGGACTTGCTTACATTTAGCCACAAGAGCATTAGAGAGGTCGGGCACTGATGTTGAGCGATTAGGCCTGGCTCACAGTCGGCCTAACACCCAAAGGTGTTCGATGGGGTTGAGGTCAGGGCTCTGTGTAGGCCAGTCAAGTTCTTCCACTCAGATCTCGACAAACCATTTCTGTACGGACCTCACTTTGTGCACGGGGGCATTGTCATGCTGAAACAGGAAAGGGCCTTCCCCAAACTGTTGCAACAAAATTGGAAAAACAGAATCGTCTAGAATGTCATTGTATGCTGTAGAGTTACAATTTCCCTTCACTGGAACTAAGGGGCCTAGCCCAAACCATGAACAACAGCCCCAGACCATTATTCCTCCTCCACCAAACTTTACAGTTGGCACTATGCATTCGGGCAGGTAGCGTTCTCTTGGCATCCGCCAAACCCAGATTCGTCCATCGGACTGCCAGATGGTGAAGCGTGATTCATCACGCCGACGCTTGGCATTGTGCATGGTGATCTTAGGCTTGTGTGCGGCTGCTCGGCCATGGAAACCCATTTCATGAAGCTCCCGATGAACAGTTCTTGTGTTGATGTTGCTTCCAGAGAGAGTTTGGAACTCGGTAGTGAGTGTTGCTTCAGCACTCGGCAGTCCCGTTCTGTGAGCTTGTGTGGCCTACCACTTCGTGGCTGAGCCGTTGTTGCTCCTAGACGTACCCACTTCACAATAACAGCACTTACAGTTGACCGGGGAAGCTCTAGAAGGGCAGAAATTTGACGAACTGACTTGTTGGAGAAGTGTCATCCTATGACAGTGCCACGTTGAAAGAGTGCTTCAGTAAGGCCATTCTACTGCCAATGTTTGTATATGGCGATTGCATGGCTGTGTGCTCGATTTTATAAACCTGTCAGCAACGGGTGTGGCTGAAATAGCCGAATCCACTCATTTGAAGGGGTGTCCACATACTTTTGTATATATAGTGTATGTGTATTAAAGTTGTACAAAGTTAAGTATTTAGTCCCATATCCAAGTTACAGACGCACAAATATTGTAACCCCCCAAAAATGCTAACCTCCCCTTTAATGGTGAGAGGTTAGCATGTCTTAGGGGTATGATATTTGTGCATCTGTAATTTTCTCACTCATCATTATTCATGATTCATTCAGGATTACCGTAATCATGGTAGTGTAACCGGTGTGAAATGGCTAGCTAGTTAGCGGTGAGCGCTAGTAGCGTTTCAATCGGTGACGTCACTCGCTCTGAGACATTGAAGTAGTTGTTTCCCTTGCTCTGCAAGGGCCGCGGCTTTTGCGGAGCAATGGGTAACGGTGCTTCGAGGGTGACTGTTGTCGATGTGTGCAGAGGGTCCCTGGTTCGAGCCCAGGTAGGGGCGAGGAGAGGGACGGAAGCAACACTGTTACAGTAGCATCCACATTAATGTAGAAGTGTTCAGAAACATATTCTATTCTTATTTACAATAAAAGTGACTCCAAAATGACACAATACAGTATTTACCATTCATTTCTATTGAGTACAAAATATTCAGAAACACAACCAAAACAAACAGAAAATGCATCCAAGAAATGTGCAGAGTCACAAGCTTGATGTAGGAATTCCAATTAGTATTGAATGCTATGAATATGGGACCAAAGAAGAAAAAATGCTTCAATGGCCCAATAATTACGGAGGGCACTGTTTATGATCACACCAGCGGTATTCAGGCAGAGATGCTTTTTATTATTACATAGGACTTTATGACATTATGACAGCAGTTTAAATGTAATGTGTGAGTCCTGTGACATATGTGGGGGTCAGATCTCAAATCCATTTTGGATTTGTCCCAGTGGCGGTCGGTGCCACTGGGACAATATATATTTTTTTTTATGAGCATGGCCTTATTTCTATTACAGCATGTTGGATGACTGTCATTCATATTCCATTCACCCAGTTCAATGTAACATCGATAGGTGTAGGCTACTACATGATACTCAAATATGCCCTATACCCATCATGAGGTTGCTACAACCTTGTCTTCAAATGAAAGTTTATAACGTAGGTGCACAGGTCGAGAGACAAATGGAAGTAATCTAGGTGATAGACAGTGACACATTCAATACCGCCTTGTACACTCCTGCCTGCATCTAGCTGATCTGGCGTGTAACCATTAGTCTAAAACTAGAGTTTGTATTGGACAAATTCAGGTAGGTCCCTCCCTGTTTCATTCCGTTTGCTTCCATGTAAGAAACGTTTTTGCAACAGAATCGGTGGAATACACCCCTGATCACCTGCACACACAGTTCACTTTCATAGCAGCCACAGACAGCATCATCACTTTGCTCATTGCATAATTACTTATTGCATCTGCGCGCTCTCCTCCTCTCACCTTTTCTCTTCGATTGTGGACTTCAGTGCACAACACAACAGCTGTCTGTGACCAGGCACAAAACCTCTCCAAGCCAAACCGCTAACCACTACACAGCCTACATCGTTGTCACCATATTAACGTTATAACCAGGGTTGGGTAGGTTACTTTCTAAATGTAATCCATTACAGTTACTAGTTACCTGTCCAAAATTGTAATCAGTAACGTAACGTTTGGATTACCCAAATTTAGTAACGTTATCTGATTACTTTCAGTTACTTTTGGATTACTTTCCCCTTAAGAGGCATTAGAAGAAGACAAAAATAAATATTACCAATTGAATGACATCTATTGCAGGATAAATCAATGCTAGAGTTTACATAGCTGGCCATTAATGGATGTTGCATGTTCCTTTATGGGTTGGTTATGTAGGCTTATTTTAATCCATTGCTTTCTACTACAGATAATAATACGAGTAGGTTATATCTTTACATTAAAAACCAAATTCTGTCAGATTTCCAGTCATTCCAATTCATTTAATACATGTTGATCTTCAAGAATGGGACTCGGAAACACGGAAGTAAAGATTAGCAAAATTGTTTAACCTGAGCATAACCCCAAAATGAAGGACTTATTAGCCTGCCCTACTCTGTTGTTTATGATTTTGTTGTCATGGAGGACTAATTGGGCTTATTGCTTCAAGTTTAAAAATAAATGCTGCACTCATGGAATGGCATGCTATGAGCACTACCGAAAACTGCTATTTGCATGTGAAAAATGAATGCCATATGCTGCATTTGATATAGGCCTATTGTTCACATTTTTGTTGGTGACACTTTGATATCTCGATAATTTTCAGCTGTTTAAAGGGTGAATCCACAGTTGAAAAAATAACAAAGCGATACCCCGCCTCTGTTTTGGTAAAAAGCTGAAATGTAACCTTTCTGAGATTAATAGACAAAGCTATAGATGCAAGGACTGACCATCCATGATATATATTTTTATGTTTATCCATGTTTTGAGGTTATACAATGCTTGTTTACATTTACAATGTTTACAGACATTAGAGAAAAACAAAGTTCTATTTGAACTATTGGGGTGTGACAGTTGAACTAAGCGCATAAGTCATTTATAAATTATATTCTTCAAGAATCAATGGGTATATATCATAGCAACTACAGATTGCCCCTTTAAGTCAATCAAAAGTGTGCAAGTTTGAGCATGTGTCCTTCAGGCCTATGGATTTATTTTTTACATCAGCATGAATTAGACTGAGCAATAAAAGCCCCACTCGTGGTCTTCTTAAATTAAACTGTATTTTGACAGTATGAAGCACAATACCACGGAGGAGTTTAGAAGGTAGGAACTCCCTCAAGCTTTTATTCCATAAACTGGGATCTGCAGCTGTTGCAAGAGCAGATTTTTAATTGGCTGTCCACTGGTCGCAAAAACAATGATTGATAGGCAGCTTAAACTGTTTAAATTCAACCATTATTGGGGTAAAATACACATACACATTTGTGAACAGCCATCCACAACAAACACAATCCGTAAGGCGCAAATACAGTGGCTTGCGAAAGTATTTACCCCCTTGGCATTTTTCCTATTTTGTTGCCTTACAACCTGGAATTAAAATAGATTTTTGGGGGGTTTGTATCATTTGATTTACACAACATGCCTACCACTTTGAAGATGCAAAACATTTTTTATTCTGAAACAAACAAGAAATAAGACAAAAAAACAGAAAACTTGAGTGTGCATAACTATTCACCCCCCCAAAGTCAATACTTTGTAGAGCCACCTTTTGCAACAATTACAGCTGCAAGTCTCTTGCGGTATGTCTCTTGGCACATCTAGCCACTGGGATTTTGCCCATTCTTCAAGGCAAAACTGCTCCAGCTCCTTCAAGTTGGATGGGTTCCGCTGGTGTACAGCAATCTTTAAGTCATACCACAGATTCTCAATTGGATTGAGGTCTGGGCTTTGACTAGGCCATTCCAAGACATTTAAATGTTTCCCCTTAAACCACTCAAGTGTTGCTTTAGCAGTATGCTTAGGGTCATTGTCCTGCTGGAAGGTGAACCTCCGTCCCAGTCTCAAATCTCTGGAAGACTGAAACAGGTTTCCCTCAAGAATTTCCCTGTATTTAGCGCCATCTATCATTCCTTTAATTCTGACCAGTTTCCCAGTGCCTGCCAATGACAAACATCCCCACAGCATGATGCTGCCACCACCATGCTTCACTGTGGGGATGGTGTTCTCGGGGTGATGAGAGGTGTTTGGTTTGCGCCAGACATAGCGTTTTCCTTGATGGCCAAAATGCTCAATTTTAGTCTCATCTGACCAGAGTACCTTCTTCCATATGTTTGGGGAGTCTCCCACATACCTTTTGGCGAACACCAAACGTGTTTGCTTATTTTTTTCTTTAAGCAAAGCTTTTTCCTGGCGACTCTTCTGTAAAGCCCAGCTCTGTGGAGTGTACAGCTTAAAGTGGTCCTATGGACAGATACTCCAATCTCTGCTGTGGAGCTGTGCAGCTCCTTCAGGGTTATCTTTGGTCTCTTTGTTGTCTCTCTTATTAATGCCCTCCTTGCCTGGTCCATGCGTTTTGCTGGGCGGCCCTCTCTTGGCAGTTTTGTTGTGGTGCAATATTCTTTCCATTTTTTAAATAATGGATTTAATGGTGCTACATGGGATGTTCAAAGTTTCTGATATTTTTTTATAACCCAACCCTGATCTGTACTTCTCCACAACTTTGTCCCTGACCTGTTTGGAGAGCTCCTTCGTCTTCATGGTAACGCTTGCTTGGTGGTGCCCCTTGCTTAGTGGTGTTGCAGTCTCTGGGGACTTTCAGAACAGGTGTATATATACTGAGATCATGTGACACTTAGATTGCACACAGGTGGACTTTATTGAACTAATTATGTGACTTCTGAAGGTAATTGGTTGCACCAGATCTTATTTAGGGGCTTCATAGCAAAGGGGGTGAATACATATGCGCGCACCACTTTTCCGTTATTTTTTGGGGGGAATTTTCTGAAACAAGTAATTTTTTTTCATTTCACTTCACCAACTTGGACTATTTTGTGTATGTCCATTACATGAAATCCAAATAAAAGTCAATTTAAATTACAGGTTGTAATGCAACAAAATAGGAAAAACGCCAAGGGGGATGAATCCAGTAGGATTCACATCAATGCGCTGTGTAGATATCAATAATCTGTTATATCTGTATCTCTCTTAAGCTAAACCACTGCTGTCCCACTGGGCACAGACGTCTATTCCAGTAGAGCAGGGTTCTTCAATTCCGGTCCTGGAGGGCCGAAACACTTCTGTTTTTTATTTCTGCCTGGTAGTTAATTGCACTCACCTGGTGTCCCAGGTCTGAATTAGCCCCTGATTAGAAGGAGAGGATGAAAAACAGAGGTGTTTCGGCCCTCCAGGACCGGAATTGAAGAACCCTGCAGTAGAGGCTGCTGAGGGGAGGATGGTTCATAATAATGGCTGGAATGGAGTCAATGGAATGGTATCAAACACATCAACGATGTTCTTTCCATGTGGTTGATACCACTCCATTGACTCCATTCCAGCCATTATTATGAGCCGTCCTCCCCTCAGCAGCATCCACTGGTCTATTCCACGTTGGTTCAACGTAATTCCAGTGTGCTTGTCCTTACCTTTTTATTCAAGTTGGATAATCTTTGGATGCCGACAGTAGTTGCACCATTGGAAGACTTACACTATATATATAAAAGTATGTGGACACCCCTTCAAATTAGTGGATTCTGCTATTTCAGCCACACCCATTGCTGACAGGTGTATAAAATTGAGCACACCGCCATGCAATCTCCATAGACAAACATTGGCTGTAGAATGGCCTTACTGAAGAGCTCAGTGTCAGTTTGTCAAATTTCTGCCCTGCTAGAGCTGCCCCGGTCAACTGTAAGTGCTGTTATTGTGAAGTGTAAACGTCTAGGAGCAACAACAGCTCAGCTGTGAAGTGGTAGGCCACACAAGCTCACAGAACGGGACCGCCGAGTGCTGAAGCGTGTAGCGCGTACAAATTGTATGTCCTCGGTTGCAACACTCACTACCGAGTTCCAACTGCTTCTGGAAGCAACATCAACACAATAACTGTTTGTCGGGAGCTTCATGAAATGGGTTTCCATGGCCTAAGATCACCATGCGCAATGCCAAGCATAGGCTGGAGTGGTGTAAAGCTTGCCGCCATTGGACATCTGGCAGTCCGACGGACGAATCTGGGTTTGGGGACGCCAGGAGAACACTACCTGCCTGAATGCATAGTGCCAACTGTAAAGTTTGGTGGAGGAGGAATAATGGTCTGGGGCTGTTTTTCATGGTTCGGGCTAGGCCACTTAGTTCCAGTTAAGGGAAAACTTAACGTTACAGCATTAAATGACATTCTAGATGATTCTGTGCTTCCAGCTTTGTGGCAACAGTTTGTGGAAGGCCCTTTCCTGTTTCAGCATGACAATGCCCCGTGCACAAAGCGAGGTCCATACAGAAATGGTTTGTCGAGAGTGGTGTGGAAGAACTTGACTGGCCTGCACAGAGCCCTGACCTCAACCCCATCGAACACCTTTGGGATGAATTGGAACGCTGACCGCGAGCCAGGCCTAATCGCCCAAAATCAGTGTCCAACCTCACTAATGCTCTTGTGGTTGAATGGAAGCAAGTCCCTGCAGCAATGTTCCAATATCTAGTGGAAAGCCTTCCCAGAAGAGTGGAGGCTGTTATAGCAGCAAAGGGGGGACGAACTACAAATGAATGCCCATGATTTTGGAATGAGATGTTCGACTAGCACGTGTCCACATACTTTTGATCATGTAGTGCAGCTTGGACAACAAAAGCCTATTCCTGCTCTTTTCCCGCGATCCATCAAACGCATTTGGTGTGTCTTTATAGTGGTGTCTGACCTGTGGTCAAACTCTCTCAGGCAGAACAAATTTAAATTGCGCCTTTTTTCAATGCTGATTTGAATGTCATTGAGAAAACCGAAAGGTGTCAAATATTTTTTCCCCTAACATCCTTCTGAATTTAAAAGTAATATATTTTTGCTGGTAAGGTAACGGATTGCAGTTACAGTTTTTTTTGTAATCCGTTACTCCCCAACCCTGGTTATAATGTTAGTCAACAAACTAAAACTAACACGTAAGTAAACCCACAATCCAATCCAGGTGTACAAATCACCCAGTACAGTGTACAGCAAGCAGTTCAGCAGTTACTCTGGCAGGCCCCGGTGGCAATACATTTATGAAACCGAAAGCTTACCTTCACTTGGAAAAGTTACAGTGTTGGATAGCCTTTGCTAGCTAACATAAAAAGCGTTCCTCTCTGTTTGAGTCAGGTTGTTGAGTAGGCTAATTTAGCTGCATTAGCTAGCTAAGTAAGTGAAAGGTAAACTAAGAAGAAAAAAATACAATGAAATATCTCTCTCTCTCTCTCTCTGCTGCTTCTCAAACATTTTTTAAAGAAATTAATTTGTTCAAAACTGTTCAACTATTGTCTTTCTCGCACGCATATACACAGCAGGTTACTTCGTGTGTGGATCCCTGTGTCCTCCACAGTTGAATTATCCATGTCCTTAAGCCTGTCCTTTCCTGTTATCTGTGGAGGAAGCTTTACCGTACACACTACAACCCCTAGTCCCGGTCTCCATCTCACCCCTATCCAACCCAATACAAATCCCCCTGTTCTCAATAGGACTTTATGGCCAATTAATACACCCCTCTCCCCCCTCTCCCTCCCTATGCCACATCCCCTCTTCTCTCCCTCCTTACCCCACATCACCTTTTCTCTCTATACCGTTCTACTGTACTGCGTCCCAAATGGCACCATACTTCCTATATAGTGCACTACTATATGGGCCCTGGTCAAAAATAGTGTACTATGTAGGGAACAGGGTGCCATTTGGGATGCATCCCTGGTATCTGTGGAGGCCGCAGCTTCCCAGGGTTACAAGCCAACGGAGAAGTGACTTAATAGGAAAGTCTGGTGCTTCCCCTCCCTTTGTTATCCCACCCCACCTTTTCCCTCTGTCCTCTCCTCCCAACCCCATATCTCTCGTTCTCTCGTTCTCTCGTTCTCTCGTTCTCTCGTTCTCTCGTTCTCTCCTCCCCTCTAACCAACCCACATAGCCCCCTGTTCTTCCCTCTCCCTCTCCCCTATCCCTTGTTCCTGCTGTTTTTATCAATGTCACTTTGTTCTTCCTCTTCATCCCTCCTCGTCTACCAGTCCTGTCCTCCCACTCTACATCTCTTGTTCTCTCTCCTGTTTTCCTCAATGTGACTTTATTGAGATCACTTTCTCTCTCTCCCCTGCTTTCCCATTCCTGTCCCCTCTCTCTCTCTCTCTCTCTCTCTCTCTCTCTCTCTCTCTCTCTCTCTCTCTCTCTCTCTCTCTCTCTCTCTCTCTCTCTCTCTCTCTCTCTCTCTCTCTCTCTCTCTCTCTCTCTCTCTCTCTCTCTCTCTCTCTCTCTCTCTCAATTCAATTCAATTTAAGGGCTTTCTTGGCATGGGAAACGTGTGTTAACATTGCCAAAGCAAGTGAAGGAGATAGTAAACAAAAGTGAAATAAACAATCAAAATTAACAGTACACATTACACTCAGAAGTTCCAAAAGAATAAAGACATTTCAAATATCATATTATGTATATATACAGTGTTGTAACAAAGTACAAAATGGAAAATAAATAAACATAAATATGGGTTGTATTTACAATGGTGTTTGTTCTTTACTGGTTGCCCTTTTCTTGTGGCAACAGGTCACAAATCTTGCTGCTGTGATGGCACACTGTGGTATTTCACCCAGTAGATATGGGAGTTTATCAAAATTGGGTTTGTTTTTGAATTCTGTGTAATCTGAGGGAAATATGTGTCTCTAATATGATCATACATTTGGCAGGAGGTTAGGAAGTGCAGCTCAGTTTGCACCTCATTTTGTGGGCAGCGTGCACATAGCCTGTCTTCTCTTGAGAGCCAGGTCTGCCTACGGCGGCCTTTCTCAATAGCCAAGCTATGCTCACTGAGTCTGTACATAGTCAAAGCTTTCCTTAAGTTTGGGTCAGTCACAGTGGCCAGGTATTCTGCCACTGTGTACTCTCTGTTCAGGACCAAATAGCATTCTAGTTTGCTCTGTTTTTTGTTAGTTCTTTCCAATGTTTCAAGTAATTATCTTTTTGTTTTCTCATGATTTGGTTGGGTCAAATTGTGTTGCTGTCCTGGGGCTCTGTGGGGTCTGTTTGTGTTTGTGAACAGTGTCACACCCTGGCTCTGGGGACTCTAATATGTTGAGCCAGGGTGTGTAGAGTCTATGTGTTTTTGTTCTATGTCGTATTTCTAGTATTGTGTTTCTATGTTGGCCAGTGTGGTTCTCAATCAGAGGCAACGAGTATCAGCTGTTGCTTGTTGTCTCTGATTGGGAACCAGACTTAAGCAGCCAGTTTTCCCACAGTGTTTGTGGGATCTTGTTCCTTTTGGTTTGTGTTAGTACCGTTGGACTTCACGTTTTGTTTGTCGTTTTGTTTGTCGTTTTGTTTGTCGTTTTGTTTGTCGTTTTGTTTGTCGTTTTGTTTGTCGTTTTGTTTGTCGTTTTGTTTGTCGTTTTGTTTGTCGTGTGTGCACTTAATAAAGTAAGATGTACGAATATCACGCTGCGCCTTGGTCCTCCTCCTTCGACGATCGTGACAAACAGAGCCCCAGGACCAGCTTGCTTAGGGGACACTTCTCCAGGTTCAGCTCTCTGTAGGTGATAGCTTTGTTATGGAAGGTTTGGGAATCGCTTCCTTTTAGGTGGTTGTAGAATTTAATGTCTCTTTTCTGGATTTTAATAATTAGCGGGTATCGGCCTAATTCTGCTCTGCATGCATTATTTGGTGTTTGACGGTGTACACTCTCTCTCTCTCTCTCTCTCTCTCTCTCTCCCTTCATCCCTCTCCTCCAGCTCCCCTAGTCCCAGAGGATATCTCCTCTTTCCCTCAACCTCCCTCTATCCCCTTCCCTCTCTCCCCCCTCCCTCCGTCCCTCCCTCTCTGTGCTGCTGAGCCTGTGCTTTTCCCAATTCAGAGCAGAGGCTGCTACTGACCTGTCACCAAATGTATCTAGCAACACCCAGGTTGCATGGGCTCCCTCCAGCATCCCCCCCCCCACCCCCTCTCACCCAGGTTGTAAGGTCTCCAGCACTGTTCCCTCTTTCCCTCTCTCCCTACCTCCACCCTCCCCCTCTCACCCAGGTTGTAAGGTCTCCAGCACTGTTCCCTCTTTCCCTCTCTCCCTCCCTCCTCCTCTCACCCAGGTTGTAAGGTCTCCAGCACTGTTCCCTCTCTCAGCTCCACCTTCATGGAAGGCTAGTGTGTGGCCAAGGCCAGCAATGCCATTAAAGCCATTGTAGCATTCAGATCAATGCGGAGGTCTGCCGAGGGGAGGCACCATATGTGATTCTCTGAGGCCGCAGCTTTAGACAAACATGAAAGTGAAAATGGCCGCTTCTGGTGCTGCATGGGGCTCTGGTTGTTTTTTTATTTTATACAAAGGATTCATGTTTATTTATGGGTTGGTGTACTTTGTGCTGTTGGTTGATAGTAACCACCTTTTAGCCCTGTTTTATTTATTTTTTATTGCTAGGTTTTTCTGTATACCCTCCAACTATCCTTTGGCATGTTTTTGTCGGATTGTCTAATTTCATTAGTCCACATATTTCCTGATACTTTAACCCATTAATCCTCAATTGAAATTACATTTCAGGAGCTCTCATCTTCTGTCTTCACCTTTCTCACCCTTCCCTTTCTCCATGAAGGATCACAGGCATCTCCCCTGACCCCAGTCTGTCCCTGGGGGCCTGCAGAGGTGCAGTTTCAAAGGGAAGGAAAGGAAAACACAACACTCAGTGAGCCGCATGAGAGAGACAGGTAGAGGGAGACAGGTAGAGGGAGACAGGTAGAGGGAGAGCAGGATAGAGGATTCAACCAACCAAGAAAGAATTTGGTGCTTGAAGCTGATTGAGTGGGAAACAAATCACCTTCCCATCCCGAACATGAAAGGTGTATACTGTATGTGTAATCAAAACATGAAAGGAAATATTAAATATGCTCTTTCATATCTCATCAGTAATGAACCACAGGATAAATGTGTTGGAGAGGGAGAGAGAGTACAGGAAAGCAAGCTAATGAGACTGCGTTAGCCCACTGAGCTAAAGCCTAGGTGTCACAGTGTTGGTCCACGTGGTGCCATGGTGCCATGTGCACGTACAGTATAACAGACCCGGTATTGATCCCAGGTTGCCTGTGTGGCTCAAGACGATATCAGTATCGCAATAGTTTTTCCATGGCAAAAATGAAAACATGAAGCAGAGTCAACTCTTTGGTCTTTTAAAAACCTGTTGTATGTAAAATATTGTTTGCTATAGCTTGGAAAATAAATAAATGTGACTCTGGATGACAACATTATGATGTTTTTTTCCAACATTAGGGCTGTTTTCCTGAAGAAAATAAATCCACTTCGTGTTTTGTTTCCTTGCCACGATATTACCAAGTATCGCCATACTGGTATCGTCCCGGTAATTTCAGTCATGATTATATCATCACCTTCTCTCAGGGCCAGAGATGCAAATCACCATTCAACATAGTGTTAAACAACAATATATTGATCTGTGTGGATAAGATAGCATTAGCTCGACTAATGAGAAATTGATTGAACAACACAGACTCGATGAGTGTCAGTTCAAAACCCATCAGAAGAGACTAACCTCAACTAGCACTTTATTCAGCCAGAGAGATGACTCCGTTTGAATATGTTATCTTAACACACCCACTAATAGAAATTCTCCTCACCCCCCCACCACATATTGGAAAAGATACGCATCACAATGCTTTCCATAGGACCATTGCAGTAATGCAAGTCTAGAAAAAGGGCTACTACTTTTGAAGGTTTTTTTGTCTTATCTACAGTATGTGCCTGCCAGTTATCACCCCCCCCCCCCATCCAATCATAACCGTCCTTATCTGTGAGGTCAAAGGTCAGTTTCAGGGCAAATCTAATTGGTTGATGGGAGATCCATTCCAGAGTGGTGCTAGGATAGTTGCCGAATGGGGCCAGATGTTCATAAGTCACAGATTCTAATTGGGAAACACCTGCCAGATCCCTTAATAGGACAGTTTCATCTCCCTCCCAAGGGCAGATACAGTTGATGCCATCTATTTTGTGAAGTGTACCAGTCCCTCCTGCAGCAAAGCACCCCCACAGCATGATGCTGCCATCCCGTGTTTCACAGTTGGGATGGTGTTCTTCGGCTTGCAAGCAACGCCCTTTTTCCTCCAAACATAACAATGGTCATTATGGCCAAACAGTTATATTTTTGTTTCATCAGACCAGAGGACATTTCTCCAAAAAGTACGATCTTTGTCCCCATGTGCAGTTGCAAACTGTAGTCTGGCTTTTTTATGGCGGTTTTGGAGCAGTGGCTTCTTCCTTGCTGAGCGGCCTTTCAGGTTATGTCGATATAGGACTCGTTTTACTGTGGATATAGATAATTTTGTACCTGTTTCCTCCAGCATCTTCACAAGGTCCTTTGCTGTTGTTCTGGGATTGATTTGCACTTTTCGCACCAAAGTACGTTAATCTCTAGGAGACAGAACGCGTCTCCTTCCTGAGCAGTATGACGGCTGCGTGGTCCCATGGTGTTTATACTTGCGTAGTATTGTTTGTATAGATGAACATGGTACCTTCAGGCATTTGGAAATTGCTCCCAAGGATGAACCAGACTTGTGGAGGTCTACAATATTTTTTCTGAGGTTTTGGATGATTTCTTTTGATTTTCCCATGATGTCAAGCAAAGAGGCCTTGAAGGTAGGCCTTGAAATACATCCACAGGTACACCTCCAATTGACTGAAATTATGTCAATTAGCCTATCAGAACCTTCTAAAGCCATGACATCATTTTCTGGAATTTTCCAAGCTGTTTAAAGCCACAGTCAACTTAGTGTATGTAAACTTCTGACCCACTGGAATTGTGATACAGTGAATTATAAGTGAAATAATATGTCTAAACAATTGTTGGAAATATTACTTGTGTCATGCACAAAGTAGATGTCCTAACCGACTTGCCAAAACGATAGTTTGTTAACAAGAAATGTGTGGAGTGGTTGAAAAACAAGTTTTAATGACTCCAACCTAAGTGTATGTAAACTTCTGACTTCAACTGTACACCTAAAGGTTGCCGGTCTGGTGGTGGTGCAGATTTGAAAATATGCCACCCCATGAGCAGATAATGGCATTGTTCTACCTGACTGTAAACTAGTCAGAAACTACAGAGACATACAGAAGATGGGGATGTTTATTTTTTCCTTTTATGGAGGTCAGTACATTATTTAAATCAAATCGGTTTTCAATAAAAATTATTTGCTTTGATGGAAGCCACAGGGTCAGCAGTGCTAACAGAACAGATCAGATATATCTGTATAGTTTAAACTGCTTGAAGTATACACCTTGTACCATCCCGGACGAACCCCCACTTTATGTTACGAACCCTGTGGCTTTAAACACTCTAGGGTGGATGGACAAGAGACCGTAACATAATTCATGCAAATTAGAATCGTGACATGGAACAGTGAGAACAAAAACTACACGACAACCATAAACTACCGTCAAACATAAAAGGTTTATTTTTGAACACACGGTAAAGGTTTGGGAAAAAGGGCTGAGCAGGACCCAAGAAATGAAACAATAGTGTAAAACACCCCTAAACTGATCTTGCCTGCCTCAAGAACCGCTAAGCTACTGCTAATCATACAAAAATACAGTGGGTGGTCCGCTCAGGTCTAACTAGTGTTTTTAGACAGTTTTCTTCCTACGGGTAATGTACGCCCAGGGGCAACTTGCTTAAATTCCCCTTTTCCCAGAAACACACAACAAAGTTACCAAACAGAGTAACCAGCAACTTAGTGAGTACACAAAACACAGGACACCACAGTATCCATACTCACATACAGAAAAAGTCTATAACAAAGTTACCAAACAGAGTAACCAGCAACTTAGTGAGTACACAAAACACAGGACACCACAGTATCCATACTCACATACGGAAATAGTCTCTAACAACAATCACAACTGACCGGCTTTTAAACAATGGGTTGTGTGTGATTGAAAAACCAGAAACAGGTGGTGCAATGCAGAGGAATGTCCACTGATTGGTCCACCTCAGCAATCAGCAGACACCCCAACGACCACCAATCAGGAACATACAGGACACCTGTGATTAGGGCAGAAGGAGAGGAAAAACACAAAAAGACACAGGATACCTGTATCCGTAACAAGAAGACTGAGCCAATAGAAAGGTATTTCTCATAACATACAAGGTCCTAGTTTCTATCTACAGCACATTTGGAAAGTATTCAGACCCCTTGACTTTTTCTACATTTTGTTACGTTACAGCCTTATTCTAAAATTGATTAAACGTTGTTTTTTCCCCCCTCATCAATCAACACACAATACCCCATAATGACAAAGCAAAAACAGGTTTAGAAATGTTTGCAAATTTATTAAAGATTAAAAACGGTTATATCATATTTACATAAGTATTCAGACCCTTTACTCAGTACTTTGTTGAAGCACCTTTGGCAGTGATTACAGCCTAGAGTCTTCTTGGGTATAACACTACAAGCCTGGCACACATGTATTTGGGGAGATTCTCTCATTCCTCTCTGCAGATCCTCTCAAGCTCTGTCAGGTTGGATGGGGAGCGTTGCTGCACAGCTATTTCCAGGTCTCTCCAGAGATGTTCGATCGGGTTCAAGTCCGGGCTCTGGCTGGGCCACTCAAGGACATTCAGAGACTTGTCCCGAAGCCACTCCTGCATTCTCTTGGCTGTGTGCTTAGGGTCGTTGTCCTGTTGGAAGGTGAACCTTTGCCCCAGACTGAGGTCCTAAGCGCTCTGGAGCAGGTTTTCATCAAGCATCCCTCTGTACTTTGCTCCGTTCATCTTTCCCACGATCCTGAGTAGTCTCCCTGTCCCTGTCACTGAAAAACATCCCCATAGCATGATGCTGCCACCACCATGCTTCACCGTAGGGATGATGCCAGGTTTCCTCCAGACGTCCTGCTTGGCATTCAGGCCAAAGAGTTCAATCTTGGTTTCATCAGACCAGAGAATCTTGTTTCTCATGATCTGAGACTTCTTTAGGTGCCTTTTGGCAAACTCCAAGCAGGCTGTCATGTGCCTTTTACTGAGGAGTGGCTTCCGTCTGGCCACTCTACCATAAAGGCCTGATTGGTGGAGTGCTGCAGAGATGGTTGTCCTTCTGGAAAAATTTCCCATCTCCACAGAGGAACTCTGGAGCACTGTCAGAGTGACCATCGGGTTCTTGGTCACCTCCCTGACCAAGGCCCTTCTCCCCCGATTGCTCAGTTTGGCCAGGCGGCCAGCTCTAGGAAGAGTTTTGGTGGTTCCAAACTTCTTCCATTTAAGAATGATGGAAACCACTGTGTTCTTGGGGACCTTCAATGCTGCAGAAATTTTTTGGTACCCTTCCCCACATCTGTGCCTCAACACAATCCTGTCCCGGAGCTCTGTGGACAATTCCTTCGACCTCATGGCTTTGTTTTTCTCTGACATGCACTGTCAACTGTGGGACCTTATATAGACAGGTGTGTGCCTTTCCAAATCATGTCCAATCAATATAATTTACCACAGTTGGACTCCAATCAGGTTGTAGAAACATCTCAAGGATGATCAATGGAAACAGGATGCACCTGAGCTCAATTTCGAGAGTCATAGCAAAGGGTCTGAATACTTATGTAAATAAGGTATTTCTGTTTTTAATTTTTAAATAAATGTGCAGAAATGTCTAAAAACCTGTTTTCGCTTTGTCATTATGGGGTATTGTGTGTAGATTATTTAATCAATTTTAGAATAAGGCTGTAACGTAAGAAAATTTGGAAAAGGTGAAGGGGTCTGAATACTTTCCGAATGCACTGTAGGCTACGTGTGCCTTTTCTAAAATTGATGTAGTTCTGTCCTTGAGCTGTTCTTGTCTGTTAATGTTCTGTATTATGACATGTTTCATGTTTTCTGCTGCTTTCGCAACTGCTAATGCGGATCCGAATAAAATACAAAAAATAAATATTGATCAAATGTATAGTTATTTATTTTTCATTGCAGTTCATTTTTTCATTAAAATTCAAATGGTAGGCACTGCCTACCCTGCCTACCCTGACCGCACTGCCTACCCTGCCTACCCTGACCACACTGCCTAACCTGCCTACCCTGACCGCACTGCCTACCCTGCCTACCCTGCCTACCCTGCCTACCCTGCCTACCCTGACCGCACTGCCTACCCTGCCTACCCTGCCTACCCTGCCTACCCTGCCTACCCTGACCGAACTGCCTACCCTGCCTACCCTGCCTACCCTGACCGCACTACCTACCCTGCCTACCCTGACCGCACTGCCTACCCTGCCTACCCTGCCTACCCTGACCGAACTGCCTACCCTGCCTACCCTGCCTACCCTGACCGCACTGCCTACCCTGCCTACCCTGACCGCACTGCCTACCCTGACCGCACTGCCTACCCTGCCTACCCTGCCTACCCTGCCTACCCTGCCTACCCTGCCTACCCTGCCTACCCTGACCGCACTGCCTACCCTGCCTACCCTGACCGCACTGCCTACCCTGACCGCACTGCCTACCCTGCCTACCCTGACCGCACTGCCTACCCTACCTACCCTGACTGCACTGCCTACCCTGACCGCACTGCCTACCCTGCCTACCCTGACCGCACTGCCTACCCTGACTGCACTTCAATGATATCACAGAATCCTAAACCATGGTATTTCATTGTGCTTTTGTTCAAAGAGAGAGGTGAATAGACACAGATTTTAACTCAACTCAAAGACAAAGATAATATCATCTATGATTTAAGACGACTAAAGGAAACACTTACAATTTAACGTACAGTACATGCATACTTGGCATTTCACATCACTTGTTACTAGGGCCGTGCACAGACCCCCCACCCCCCCCCCCCCCCCCCGCTACAAAAAGAAAAATACCGCAACCATGGTCACAGACTCCTTGAGCAATTATTACAAGAAAAGGGGAAAGCAGGACAATGTGATGAGTAAAGTATTTTGCTAAACTATTTTGAACTGGAATAAATGCTGAAGATTGTGTCCTACCATTACTATATCCAACCAAACTCCATTTATTGCCACTATCATGTATCCCAGTGGTTTTCAAACTTTTTGACCCGCGAAACCCAAAAAGGAGTGGTACAAAACTTGGAACACGCGAACATGTGCGCACAATTGCTGCACAAATGTAGCCTGTCATTACAGGGGGTATGACGGCCCACCCAAACTAGGCCTATCTGAAATATGAAAATGATCAATCAAATCACCAGGTAGCCTATTGTTATGGTAAAGCTGAGTCAGTAGTGTATTGCTAAACTGTATTTTATATGGATGATAAACGTAGGCCTCCTCTGTTTGTGCAAGGCAAAACCGGAGGAAATGAAACAAGTCCTGATCACTAATCTGTTGTGTGCCAATGCTGATGACTGGTCAACAATGAAGATGTGCAACGTTTTGGTTCTGAAGCATGATGATGTTTAAGACAGCTTGTGGGTTCAGAATAACAACGACAAAAAATGGATACAAATATATAACATTTTTGGGGAAATTATACCACCACCGAAAAGGGCACTTTGGAGACTGGAAGGGCATGTGCTCTGCATAGGTAGAGCCCTATCTGTGAACGTGCCTGCTTGTTAGTTGTGATGTACAGTATGTAAACAAATAATCAGACATTCAGCTCAGAGAACATGTCAAGGGGTTTAAATATTTATGTCTAACCTATATTTAAACACGTATCCAATAAGTTATTCTGTTATTACATAAGGAACACAACACTTTGCAAGGCCAGCCCTTTTAAAAAGGTCTGCTCTGCAAGGCTCGGATGAGACGTGGGTGAAGAGTTAACAGAAAGAAAGGAAGCGATCGAACCTGCACCGTCAGCACAGGAGGTAATTACCCCAGAGAGTGGATTGGGAAGGGTTGCCTGAAACCAGAGCGGTGGTTACTTGTTGAGAAGAAAGAAAGAAAGAAAGAAAGAAAGAAAGAAAGAAAGAAAGAAAGAAAGAAAGAAAGAAAGAAAGAAAGAAAGAAAGAAAGAAAGAAAGAAAACCTTGTTAGTGAGAGGGTTCCCTGATGTGAAAGACAGTTTAATTACCTGCCATTGGGACCTGAAACTGCTAGAACTGTCACTAGTACTTTAACTATTGCTGTACCAAAACTTCATGCACACGTGTTGAGTATTCCATAACTGTCTTCCACTTGGCTATTACATGTTAATTACATAGGTTATTACACTGGTAGTTGATATACTGTAAAATGTAAATATTAACAAGGCTACAAAGTATGGTAAGTTTAATAGGAATACTGTACACCTGTCTCAAACCTAACACACAATAAGTTATTGGTCCTGATTACCTTTAAACCCCAACATGAGGCATACTGCCACTTTGCGAGGAAGCTGTATTGAAGCTCCTCGGTTCACAGTCCAGTGCTTCTGTAACCTACAGCCATGGCTTTAATTCCATGCTAACTGGGCCAAAAATATGTATGTGTGTGTCTCTGTGTGTGTGTGTGTGTGCATGCATACATGCGCAGGAGAGTGTATGTATGTGTGTGTGTGTGTGTGTGTGTGTGTGTGTGTAGCTAGTGCCTGGTCTGCTAATGGAGTCAATAGGTTATTGACAGAAGCTGCTGACAGGTGTGAGGAAGCTGCTCCCTGTATTGACATGCTCATCGACAAGGCAGAGGCTGCCTGCAGTGCACCACACTCCAACAACCCTTATTTACACTAACGCAGACCTCCTCTCCTTTATCTCTGTCTCTTTATGACTTTCTCACAGCTTCCTTTCTTCATTTCAGTTCCGAGATCCCTGAAGTCCCTGAGATCCCCATCACAGATCCTCTGATCCACTTTAGGGATCCTCAGGGTTCCACAAAAAGAGCTAGAAATTCTGTCGCTGTTCCTTATGGATCTCCTCAGGGAACCCGTAATGACTGATCTAGAACCGCCTTCCCCCACCAACCCCTCATCTCTTTAGCATGCAGACGTGATAAAGCCACTGTCACTGTGCAATGGACTCATTCAAACAGCTCATCTCCTCTCTCGGCTAGAGTCACTTAGAGAGACATCGCAGGCAGCAATCCCTGGGAAAATCGAATTATAGAGCCATTAATTTGTCTAGGTAATCCAGGCTGTCAGCCGCATTGGAGAAGCAATCTCCCAGGGCTGCGTTCATCAAGTGTGTGATGCCAGTCCAAGTGAGACATTATCTCATTAATAACATGAGGAAGAGTGTGGCTGGGGATTGCACACGACTGTAATCACCACCGCTCTCTCAAACAGAGCCCACCAGTCCATACTAGAGTAGTAACATACTGTATGTCCCATGATAAGATTGTTGGGCACATTTAAGTGAGATTGAGTGAGAGTCATCCCATTGTGATCGGATCTGCCTGACTATTTTAGAAGAACGGTTCAAAGACATATTGTGTGCTTGTTATGGCCAGGAGGAGACACACTGGTCATTAAATAAGACTCTTCACCCACGGTCACTCTCTTAACACAATTTTTGTTTATTGATTTAGGTATTTTTGCAATATGATAAAGACAAGTACAGAGCTCCAAAAACCTACAGTAAAAATACCACGAGACTATGAGAACACATCAATCAAACAACATAATAGTAGAAGAAAAGACTATGTTAGAATGATAATATGGTAAACAGTACACTGTAAAGGGGTTACCGTGAATTTATAGGCAAGTAAAATTCTGTATTTAATATTACACTACAAGTACTGTAATATCAATGCGGTATCAAAGCAAGTACTGTGTAATGACTCAAAGTACAATACCGTAAAATTGACTGTATTATACACAAAAAAAATGCCACTGTAATCGGAATGAATGGATGAATGAATGGATGAATGAAATTAATTGAGGGGAGGGGTTTGTATTTGACAGTATTTTACTGTATTACAAGGGATTGGTGCAAGCAGGTTGGCTGCTAGGTAATGGGTTTTCACATTACAGCATATTAACTAATATGTTTTATATAACTTGCAATTCTAAAGGCCTTAACAAAGGCTTCCAAACTGGCAGTGACTACAGGGCAAAACACACCAAAAGAACATGGCAAAATGCTCACCCATTTAAGATGTAAGATTAGCTGCCACTTCAATCTATCCCTCAAATGTTTTAAATTGATGGGGCACTATAATCACATAGGAGAAAATTGGTACAGCATTCTCACTCACCGGTGCAACTACTATAGTCTCTTACAAGGCACGCCTCAAAATGGTTTTTGGCGCTCCAAAGATATGGTACGGTACTGTATTCTGTGGTGGAGTTACGGTACCATTCGAAATAAAGCAATTTTTCCACATTGCAACATAATTTGCAGTATGCTGCAGTAAAATGTTTCAGAGTTTCTTAATGTTGATAATACCCAAAATTACCTTATAAATTACAGTTTTCCATTACAGTGTAGATAATTAACAAAACAATTCAGCCCTACCTGTCATTAGCATTTATACAGTGCTTTCAGAAAGTATTCATACCCCTTGACTTATTCCACATGTTGTTGTGTTACAGCCTGAATTCAAAATGTATGTACAGTACCAGTCAAAAGTTTGAACACACCTACTCATTATTTTTACTATTTTCTACAATGTAGAATAAGAGTGAAGACATCAAAACTATGAAATAAGACATATGGAATCATGTAGTAACCCAGAAAGTGTTAGACAAATCAAAATATATTTTATATTTTACATTCTTCAAAGGAGCCACCCTTTGCCTTGATGACAGCTTTGCACACTCTTGGCATTCTCTCAACCAGCTTCATGAGGAATGCTTTTCCAACTGTCTTGAAGGAGTTCCCACATATGCTGAGCACTTGTTGGCTGCTTTCCTTCACTCTGCAGTTCGACTCTCCCAAACCATCTCAATTGGGTTGAGGTCGGGTGATTGTGGAGGCCAGGTCATCTGATGCAGCACTCCATCACTCTCCTTGGTCAAATAGCCCTTACACAGCCTGGAGGTATGTTTTGGGTCATTGTCCTGTTGAAAAACAAATGATATTCCCACTAAGCGCAAACCAGACGGGATGGCGTAGCACTGCAGAATGCTGTAGTAGCCGCGCTGGTTTAGTATGCCTTGAATTCTAAATAAATCACAAACAGTGTCACCAGCAAAGCACCCCCACACCATCACACCTCCTCCTCCATGCTTCACGGTGGGAACCACACATGCAGAGATCATCCGTTCACCTACTCTGCATCTCACAAAGACATGGCAGTTGGAACCAAAAATCTCAAATTTGGACTCATCAGACCAAAGTACAGATTTCCACTGGTCTAATGTCCATTGCTCGTGTTTCTTGGCCCAAGCAAGTCTCTTCTTCTTATTGATGTCCTTTAGAAGTGGTTTATTTGCAGCAATTTGACCATGAAGGCCTGATTCTCGCAGTCTCCTCTGTACAGTTGATGTTGAGATGTGTCTGTTACTTGAACTCTGTGAAGCATTTATATGGGCTGCAATCTGAGGTGCAGTTAACTCTAATGAACTCATCGTCTGCAGCAGAGGTAACTCTGGGTCTTCCTTTCCTGTGGCGGTCCTCATCAGAGCCAGTTTCATCATAGCGCTTGATGGTTTTTGCGACTGTACTTGAAGAAACTTTCAATGTTCTTGAAATTCTCCGGATTGACTGACCTTCATGTCTTAAAGTAATGATGGACTGTCATTTCGCTTTGCTTTTTTGAGCTGTTCTTGCCATAATATGGACTTGGTCTTTTTCCAAATAGGGTTATCTTCTGTATACCACCCCTACCTTGTCACAACACAACTGATTGGCTCAAACACATTAAGAACTAAATAAATTCCACAAATTAACTTTTAACAAGGCACACCTGTTAATTGAATGCATTCCAGGTGACTACCTCATGAAGCTGGTTGAGAGAATGCCAAGAGTGTGCAAAGCTGTCATCAAGGCAAAGGGTGGCTACTTTGAAGAATCTCAAATATAAAAATATATTCTGATTTGTTTAACACTTTTTTGGTTACTACATGATTCCATATGTGTTATTTCATAGTTTTGATGTCTTCACTATTATTCTACAATAAAAATTTAATCTCACCCATTTACACGTAATACCCCACAATGACAAAGTGAAAACCTTTTAGCAAATGTATTGAAAATGAAATACATAAATATCTAATTTACATAAGTATTCACACCCCTGAGTCAATACTATGTAGAAGCACCTTTGGCAGCGATTACAGCTGTGAGTCTTTTTGGGTAAATCTCTAAGAGCTTTGCACACCTGGATTGTACAATATTTGCCCATTATTATAAAAATAATAATATTCAAGCTCTGTCAAGTTGATTGTTGATCATTGCTAGACAACCATTTTCAAGTCTTGCCATAGATTTTCAAGCTGATTTAAATCAAAACTGTAACTAGGCCACTCAGGAACATTCAATGTCATCTTGGTAAGCAACTCCAGTGTAGATTTTGCCTTGTGTTTTAGGTTATTGTCCTGTTGAAAGGTGACCGATCCAGGTTTTCTGTAAGGGTTGGTGTGAGGTGTGACCCAGGTGCGGTGCAGGATAGACGGTAGGCAGTAGGCAAGGATGGTGAAACAAGGATCTTTACCGGTGGTCCAAAAGCCAGGATACAAAACAACGGACTATACACAAAAACAAATGAGGAGCGCATAGGTCTCCAAACAACAGGCTGACAGCAAACAATACGAAATACTAACTCTGACAGGAAAACACAATGACACAGGGAGAACACTTCTTGAGTACCTGTAACGCTGTCACGTGATCCAACACTGATACGTACTGCTCGACATAAAGAAACTAGCAGAGAAAACTGAGCAAGGGAACACAGGGAAGTGAGGGCATAAATACACAAGTGAATCAGATAGCCACAGGTGACACCAATAGGCAAATAATTAGTCCCGACTGTAAGTGAGGAGGTGCCTATGGTTGTCGGAGGATGACACCTAGTGGGTCGCTCCGGAACTGTGACCCACTCCTGTAACAGTTTTCCTCAAGGATTTTGCCTGTGCGTATAGCTGCATTCCATCATTATTATTTTTTTACTCCCTAGTCTTTGCCAGTGATATGCATAACCATAACATGATGCAGCCACCACCATGCTTAAAAATATGAAGAGTGGTACTCATTGATGAGTTGTGTTGGATATGCCCCAAACATATCGCTTTGTATTCAAGACAAAAAGTACATTTCTTTGCCATATTTTTTAAGTGCCTTGTTGTATACAGGATGCATGTTTTGGAATAGTGCTTTTTCTAAACAGGCTTCCTTCTTTTCAGTCTGTCACTTAGGTTAGTATTGAGGAGTAACTACAATGTTTTAGATACATCCTCAATTTTCTCATTTCACAACCAATAAACTCTGTTACTTTTTTTAAATCACCATTGGCCTCATGGTGAAATCCCTGAGTGGTTTCTTCCTCTCCGGCAACTGAGTTAGGAAGGACGCCTGTATCTTTGGATTGATACACCATCCAAAGCCTAATTAATAACTTCACCATGCTCAAAGGGATATTTAGCGTCTGCTTATTTTTATTTTTTTACTCGTCTACCAATCGGTGCCCTTCTTTGCGAGGCATTGAAAAACCTCTCTGGTCTTAATGGTTGAATCTGTGCTTGAAATTCACTACTCGATTAAGGGACCTTACAGATTATTGTATGTGTGGGGTGCAGAGATGTGGTATTCATTTAAAAACAATTGTGTTAACTACTATTATTAAACACAGAATGAGTCCATGCAACTTATGTGATTTGTTAAGCACATCCTTACTCCTGAACTTATTTAGGCTTGCCATAAACATAGCCCCAGGAAGGGGTGCTGAGGGTAGTGCTGCAGCACCCACTGAAAAATCAGAATTAAAAAACAATATTAATAAAAAACCAAAGTAGTGCACTGGGCCTTTACTTGTCCTGTATTAGCGGACTAATATAGCCCACTGCGATAAAATAGTCCCACGTGGGCACTAAAATCGCAGCACCCCCACCCCCAAACATCTTCCCGCGGCTATGGCCATAACAAAGGGGTTGAATACTTATTGACTCAACACATTTCAGCTTTTAATTTTTTATGAATTCCTAAAATGTTCTACAAACAAAAATCCACTTTGACATTATTGCGGATTATGTGTAGATCAGTGACACAAAATATCAATTTTATCCATTTTAAATTCAGGCTGTAACACAACAAAATGTGGAAAAAGAAAAGAAGTGTGAATATTTTCTGAAGGCGCTGTAGCTACAGTAGATGCTAAGAGACGAAGACAGCCGTTGTTGTTTTTCTTGTGTTTTTCTTCCCTTTTGTCTTGTCTCGAGCCATGTCGGAGCTTTTTGTCAAACATCATCGCCTTTGAAAAAGCATTCTATTCCTCTGTAACCTCTTTACCATTGTCGTTTTGTGCTCAGGGGGATTCATGCCGTATTTATCTTACCAGATCATTTGTGACAGCTCTTTCAGAACATGTGATGTCTTCAACGCTAAAGGAATATTCTGCTTCAGTGACATGCAAGAAAGGGGTCTTCATGAAGCAGCCATTTACAGAATAAAAGGATAAAAGAAATCACTGTATGTTTTTATAATTGTGGATGTAATTATTGTATATATTAGCAGTATGCGTGCGTGCTTTCGAATATCTCTGTGTGTGAGAAAGAGAGAGCGCAATAATGCGGCATCATTATCACATTCCACATGCAAAATAAATGTTTGCTCGTGTGCAAAGCTACAAAATATATAACACCTCTACTGACTATTCATCCACTACTTATATACAAAACACTTCTGTACCAAAATAGCTGACTGCCCTTTGATGTCTCCATCGAAGCAAACAACCCCAGACCTTTAGAAAATGTCATATTTCCTGTGACTAAGTTTAGTCGCTGCTATTTGTGTGACAACAAACAACCTCTGGGGTGTGGATGATTGACAAGTTGTGACTGTAATATGCCACATCCTGTCGTTTCTATTCGTCTATAGTGACTGCCTGTTTATTTCGACAAAGACTTGACAAGACTGTCAGGATGAGCCGCCACGACACCTTACAGGCAGGGGAACAGTGCACGCCAGATAAGAGTGTCCCTCCAGGAGAAAGGTTTGAATTTTATACCTCGACGTTCTTACCCATTGGAATAAAACCCAACTTTGTTTATCCCTTTGGGGCAGTTGTAACCAGGCCAGATCTCAGTTCCTTGCAGACTGTTCCTTTCAGGTCTTCTTCTTATTAGCATAGCAGACATCTGGATAGTTATTTTGTAAAGCCATGCAGCTCCACGTTTTATACCCACTAGCTTCACCCGCCCACTGAATACCATTTCAAAAAACACATCAACAGGGTGCTTCACTACCCTCACCCTTCTGCCCCCCTGCAATGGAGCACCCCTGAAGAGGTTTGTGTGTGTGTACAGTGTGTGTGTGTGTGTGTACTTTGTATGTACTTATCTGTGTGTGTACTTTTGTGTGTGTGTGTAACCTATTCGAAGATGTAAACAAAGGCGGCCCCAGAGGTTACCCCACATCGCCATGCCAACGACAGCCTTGGCGCATCGCTCTTTCCACAGTGTGCTGTTTAGTAAGTCACATCATCGATCGTCTAAAGTGAGTAGCAGCCGCAATCGGCATCCTATCATGAGGACCGGGGAGTGGGTGGGGGGCGCGGGGGTGGCGGAGGAGTGCAAGAGGCGCAATTAGCCGTTCCCAAGAGCACGTCGGGAGTGACAGCCAGTCAACGGACAGAGTGAGAGTGAGAGGGAGAGAGAAGGATAAAGAGAGAAGGAAGAGAGGGTGGTGAGATACAGAAAAAGAGAACAAGAGAGACAGTGAGAGGAGAGAGAAGAATGAGTAAAAGAAGGATGGAGAGATGGAGAGATGGAGAGCAGACCCTGCAGGGTCATTATGCTCCATCCATCTGCCACGCCCCCTTGCCCCCGCTGCAGGCCTGCTATTTGGCCCAGTGTACCACTGTGCTGTTTAGTGAAGCACTGGAGCACTGGGCCAGGCTGATGAAGGGCTCTTTGGGGAATGTGGTGAGCTCAGCTCAGCTCTCTGTCACGCCATGCATTCATAGGAAGGAGAGAGGGATGGTGAGGGTGTGATCTCTGAAGGAAAGGAAGAAGGAGAGAGGCGAGAGAAGGATGGAGAGATGGGGATAGGGGAGAGGAATGGTGAGGGAGTGGTGTCTTGAAAGGAAGGAAAGGTACAGGAGAGGTGGAGGTGGTAAGAAGGGGATGCCTTGGGGTTTGCCCAGAGCTGTAGACAAGTGCAGAACGCTCATGAATGCACCTATTCTGCTTTTAATCAGCTCAGATGCTTGTTTTTTCATTGGATAATGAGTGACTAGAGTTTTGATATGATGGATAATGAGCGACTAGAGTTTTGATCTGACATTCGTCTCCATTACAGCTCTGATTTTCTGGGGGGACACGGAGGGGCATCCATGGTCTTCAGGCCTCATTATTTACCTGTATTTCTAGTCTCACTCAGTAAACCTCTAGACAGCATTATGTCTCTGTTACTGAGTCTCATTCCAAATGATGTCTTTGTAACCACATTGTCTTGAGGGGGATGTCCAGTGAGAAATATGTTTTGTACAAGCTGTAACTTTCCCTTAGTGCTACCTATTCCAAACATATAGTTCCTGCTTTAATAAAACCTCTAGACTTTACTCACTGAAATACGTGTTAAAATTCTCGTGGCCGTTTGGCAAGAACTCAAATTATGTTAGCTTAGATGCCTTGCAAGAAGCCCAACTATACGTTTTATCATACAAGACTATTCTGCATGTTGAGAAGTTTGTACTTACTGCTGAGAACAGGAGCATGCAGTAGAAGCAGAGTTGAGGGCCCTGGTTAGGGATGTGGTGGAGAGAGAGAGAGAGAGACAGTGAGAGAGAGATGGATGCCTTCCTTACCCGGCACAACAGAGACAGTATAGGGCTGACTCAGGACCTGCCACTGGCAGAGAAGGCTGATTGAATATCTAAGAGCAGCTGGCCTTTAGATCCAATGGCCACAAGTAACTATTTTAAAGGGAAACTTCTAGTCAATTAAAGTGTTTTTTTCCCCCTCAAGCTTTTGGCTGTTCATACCACTCTACTGTACTGTACATTCCATTACATCCATTCATTTTACACTCTCATCATATGGAGAGGCAGTTCTCATCTTTTGAAAAGTCTTAATGTACTTTTAATGTACTTGACGAAAGACAGATTTTTTAAGGAAGATCGGGAAACACAGTATTTCTGTTGGCAATGATTTTTAAGCAACTTATGAAAACATTTTGCCAGCATGTCTACAAATCAAAGTGACGCTATCACCCAGTTGGCTCAATATTTCACACCAAACTAAAGGAAAACAGCTGCAGGGTTTTCTAAAGAGCTCCACATCCAGAACTAACCTTGAAAACCTGATGTCACTTACAAGAGATGAGAGACATCCATTACATCCTGTAGGTAGCCCTTTAAATCAGTCCTGAGAGCATACAGACACACGCTATAGGAGAGACATACTAACCTAAGGCTATAAACTGTAGGAGTCTGGTGAGGAGGCTTCCATATGTGTGGGTCTGCTCAGAATGCAACAACAGAAATATTTAGTGTCTTTCTATATCAACCAGAATACATTAGCCCATCCACTATTGATTAACAACCTTTATGCAAATGCTCTATGTGATCAGAGGTCGAATGAGAGACTATAATGCACACACACAAACAAGCATACATACGCACGCAGGCACACACACACAGAACCACCCCCCACCCCTCCACACACACACACACACACACACACACACACACACACACACACACACACACACACAGAACCACCCCCCCCACCCCCCACCCCCCCACCCCCCACCCCTCCACACACACACACAGAACCACCCCCCCACCCCCCACCCCTCCACACACACACACACAGAACCACCCCCCCACCCCCCACCCCTCCACACACACACACACACACACACACAAACACACACACACACACACACACACAGAACCACCCCCCCTCCTCCCAAAACACACACACACAGAACCCCCCCCCCACCCCCACCCCCCACCCCTCCACACACACACACACACACAGAACCACCCCCCCACCCCCCACCCCTCCACACACACACACACACACACACACACACACACACAGAACCACCCCCCCACCCCCACCCCTCCACACACACACACACACACAGAACTACCCCCCCAACCCCACCCCTCCACACACACACACACACACACACACACACACACACACACACACACACACACAGAACCACCCCTCCACACACACACACACACACACACATAAACACACGTACATTATTGATGTGCTGGGCTTATCAAATTGAAATAGAGAAAAGGGGATGTGAATTAATCATGGAAGGGTATAGTGGTTGGGAGCTCGTTGGAGAGGGTAGAGGGGGATAGTGATGCCAAAGTGTTGGCGGAAACAGCCAGGATGGTGAGCAGTGGTCTGTACACCACCACTCTGACAGCCGGTCCCAATTCACTCCCTATCCTTCTCCCCCACGGTCATAACACTTTTGTTTTCTGCAGATTAATACTGCACATTTTGATGATACAGTTCACACCATTATAACACCCCTCCCCCTCTCTTTCTCTTTCTTCCTCCCCACATCTCTCTCTCTCTCTCTCTCTCTCTCTCTCTCTCTCTCTCTCTCTCTCTCTCTCTCTCTCTCTCTCTCTCTCTCTCTCTCTCTATCCCCCTCCGTCCCTCTCCTCTGTATTTAAATCTGCTCTGCTCAGACAGTCTCTCTTCTTTAATCCTATCTGATGAGGACCCAGTGGTCCCACAACATGGAGATATGTATGCTAATATGGCCTGACTGCTAAAATGGAAATTATACTGGAGCTCTCAGAGCCACCAGACTGATAGTATAGTCAGAAAAGACACTGTGTTATTATTACACAACAAGTTGGAGAAAAAAAAATAAAAAAAAATAAAAGGTTGTCAAATTTGATCAACAATGAATAATACATCAAGGGGCTACAGAGGTTTAAAGATAAGGCCTTTTATCTGTTGTCGGAGAATCAGTTTTAGACATCAGACAGTTAGAGAGAGAGAGAGAGAGAGGACCGAGTGAGAGAGAGAGAGAGAAAAAGAGAGAGAGAGAAAGAGAGAGAAAGAGAGAGAGAGAGAAAGAGAGAGAAAGAGAGAAAGAAAGAGAGAGAAAGATAGATAGAAGGATGAAGAGAGAAGGAAGAGAGGAGGGGGGCTTGATGAGGATGTGAGTACATTATGTAAATGATAAGCTTGTGTATGAGAAAGAAGTATGTGCATTGTCGGCCTGAAAAGCTACCATGCAAAGAGCAACTCCTCCCTGATGGCACTGTAGAAATGAACAGATAAAACCTTATCTGTGAAACTTCCCTATCTGACGTAGTGATTCTACAAGAAGCGGCAAACAGGATCACGCTGGTTGTCCTTTACTCAGTGGCCACAGAGCAGAAATCAATCCACTGGTAATACGGTCAGCAGGTGTTATCACCTCTCGTCTTCTTCCACCAATGGAAGACCATTTACAGTAGCCTACAGTGGGACTATGAAAGTGGAACGCTTGACAAGGGGCCATATTTCCAAAGCTCAGTGCCAGCATCTACCTGAGCCTTGTACATTAGCAAGAGAAAAATACATTATACAGTGGGGGAAAAAAGTATTTAGTCAGCCACCAATTGTGCATGTTCTCCCACTTAAAAAGATGAGAGAGGCCTGTAATTTTCATCATAGGTACACGTCAACTATGACAGACAAATTGAGAATTTTTTTTCCAGAAAATCACATTGTAGGATTTTTAATGAATTTATTAGCAAATTATGGTGGAAAATAAGTATTTGGTCACCTACAAACAAGCAAGATTTCTGGCTCTCACAGACATGTAACTTCTTCTTTAAGAGGCTCCTCTGTCCTCCACTCGTTACCTGTATTAATGGCACCTGTTTGAACTTGTTATCAGTATAAAAGACAACTGTCCACAACCTCAAACAGTCACACTCCAAACTCCACTATGGCCAAGACCTAAGAGCTGTCAAAGGACACCAGAAACAAAATTGTAGACCGCACCAGGCTGGGAAGACTGAATCTGCAATAGGTAAGCAGCATGGTTTGAAGAAATCAACTGTGGGAGCAATTATTAGGAAATGGAAGACATACAAGACCACTGATAATCTCCCTCGATCTGGGGCTCCACGCAAGATCTCACCCCGTGGGGTCAAAATGATCACAAGAACGGTGAGCAAAAATCCCAGAACCACACGGGGGGACCTAGTGAATGACCTGCAGAGAGCTGGGACCAAAATAACAAAGCCTACCATCAGTAACACACTACGCCGCCAGGGACTCAAATCCTGCAGTGCCAGACGTGTCCCCCTGCTTAAGCCAGTACATGTCCAGGCCCGTCTGAAGTTTGTTAGAGTGCATTTGGATGATCCAGAAGAGGATTGGGAGAATGTCATATGGTCAGATGAAACCAAAATAGAACTTTTTGGTAAAAACTCAACTCGTCGTGTTTGGAGGACAAGGAATGCTGAGTTGCATCCAAAGAACACCATACCTACTGTGAAGCATGGGGGTGGAAACATCATGCTTTGGGGCTGTTTTTCTGCAAAGGGACCAGGACGACTGATCCGTGTAAAGGAAAGAATGAATGGGGCCATGTATCGTGAGATTTTGAGTGAAAACCTCCTTCCATCAGCAAGGGCATTGAAGATGAAACGTGGCTGGGTCTTTCAGCATGACAATGATCCCAAACACACCGCCCGGGCAACGAAGGAGTGGCTTCGTAAGAAGCATTTCAAGGTCCTGGAGTGGCCTAGCCAGTCTCCAGATCTCAACCCCATAGAAAATCTTTGGAGGGAGTTGAAAGTCCGTGTTGCCCAGCGACAGCCCCAAAACATCACTGCTCTAGAGGAGATCTGCATGGAGGAATGGGCCAAAATACCAGCAACAGTGTGTAAAAACCTTGTGAAGACTTACAGAAAACGTTTGACCTGTGTCATTGCCAACAAAGGGTATATAACAAAGTATTGAGAAACTTTTGTTTTGACCAAATACTTATTTTCCACCATAATTTGCAAATAAATTCATTAAAAATCCTACAATGTGATTTTCTGGATTTTTTTATCTCATTTTGTCTGTCATAGTTGACGTGTACCTATGATGAAAATTACAGGCCTCTCTCATATTTTTAAGTGGGAGAACTTGCACAATTGGTGGCTGACTAAATACTTTTTTCCCCCACTGTATATCTGATATTGCACCACAAGGTAATTCTAATTCACACTACAAGGTCATTCTAATCCTACCACTGTGATAACCTTCCACTTGGCACGCTAGTGACATCACCGGTATAAGCCATAAAAAGCTATATCCTTGGCTCAGAAATGGACATACATGCGATCCTGTCATTTTCATTTAGCCCATGCTGTAGGTATCATGTGTTGAACATATCTCATTAGTCTCCAGGATAATGGTTCTAGCCTGTCTACTGCTACAGCGCTTCATAATCCCACTGTGATGAGCTCCTTCCTCATCTCACAAAATAGAATAGCCTTCCGGAATCCCTTTCCTTCTATTTTCATCCGCCTCTGGGAATGAGAGAGGGAATCAGATTTCCTTGAAGTTAATGACATTGTCACAGCACCTTCTGAAATCAGCAGCGTGCAATAACATCTGGCAAAATACATAGTGTATGTAATGTCTACTCAGCCTCACTACTCACTGCCTCCGAGAGGGGGGAGAGAGAGAGAGAGAGGAAGAAGGGTGAGAGAGAAACGCAACAGAGGGAAGGAGGGATGTAGCTCAGTTGGTAGAGCATGGCGCTTGCAACGCCAGGGTTGTGGGTTAGATTCCCACGGGGGGCCAGTATGAAAAATGTATGCACTCACTAACTAACTGTAAGTCGCTCTGAATAAGAGCGTCTGCTAAATGACTAAAATGTAAAAATGTAAAATGGAGTGAGAGCGAGATAGAGGGGAAGAAAGAGAAAGGGTGGACACAGGGAGGGAGAGAGGGAGGGAGAGACAGGGAGAGAGAGACAGGGAGAGACAGGGAGAGAGAGACAGGGAGAGACAGGGAGGGAGCGACAGGGAGAGAGAGACAGGGAGAGAGAGACAGGGAGAGAGAGACAGGGAGAGAGAGACAGAGAGAGACAGGGAGGGAGCGACAGGGAGAGAGAGACAGGGAGGGAGCGACAGGGAGAGAGAGACAGGGAGGGAGAGACAGGGAGAGACAGGGAGAGAGAGACAGAGAGAGACAGGGAGGGAGCAACAGGGAGAGAGAGACAGAGAGAGACAGGGAGGGAGCGACAGGGAGAGAGAGACATGGAGGGAGAGACAGGGAGAGAGAGACAGGGAGAGAGAGACAAGGAGAGAGAGACAGGGAGAGAGAGACAGGGAGAGAGAGACAGGGAGAGAGAGACAGGGAGAGAGAGACAAGGAAAATATATAGAAGAGAGAAAGAGTGGAAAAGAGAGAGAAGTGTAGCCAAAGCCTCAGAGAGTGATAGAATGAGAGACTAAGGGGATGAGGACTGAATAAGAAATAGAAAGAGAGAGACCAAGATGAAAATTATTTAACCCTTCGAGGCTACCATCATCTTGGAATTAAAACTCTTTAACACTTCGAGGCTACCCTCATCTTGGAATTAAAACTCTTTAACCCTTCGAGTCTACCCTCATCTAGGAATTTTAACTCTTAAAAACATTAAGGCTACCCTCATCTTGGAATGAAAACGCTTACAATCTTTGAGGCTACCCTCATCTTGGAATTAAAACTATTTAAAACTTTGAGGCAACCCTCATCTTGGAATTAAAACTCTTTAACCCTTCGAGGCTACCCTCATCTTGGAATTAAAACTCTTTAAAACTTTGAGGCTACCCTCATCTTGGAATTAAAACTCTTTAAAACTTTGAGGCTACCCTCATCTTGGAATAAAAACTATTTAACCCTTCGAGGCTACCCTCATCTTGGAATTAAAACTCTTTAAAACTTTGAGGCTACCCTCATCTTGGAATTAAAACTCTTTAAAACTTTGAGGCTACCCTCATCTTGGAATTAAAACTCTTAAAATCTTTGAGGCTACCCTCATCTTGGAATTAAAACTCTTTAAATATTTGAGGCTACCCTCATCTTGGAATTAAAACTCTTTAAATCTTTGAGGCTACCCTCATCTTGGAATTAAAACTCTTTAAATCTTTGAGGCTACCCTCATCTTGGAATTAGAAAACCCACATTGGTAAAAACAAAAAGAAGATAGATAAATACAAAATATTGAGTTAGGCCTTCCAGCCTACACTCTGAAGCTTAACGAACCGAGACATCTTTATATAACACCTCAGCTGTAATGACAGAATGGGAGACTTGACTTCATTTGATCTGAGAAATGTATCGATTTCCTTCCTAATAATGATACTTGACAGTGTCAGTAATGCTGTAGGTGGGTGTAGTGGTGGAATCAAGCGCAGGACACCGAAGTATAGTCCAAAAGACTTTAGTGAAATTTCCAACAAGGAAAAATAGAACAAACTTGCCCGAAGGCGAAACTACGCACGTAGGCGACAAAACAAAAGGCGCACTACACAGGTGCGTAAAACGCTCCAACACAGTGGAGTAAAGCTCAACCGAGCGAATAAGTAACTCCTCCAAGCAAACACACGACAGAAATAAATCAATCACACACAACACTAGACAAACACAACGAGAAACTTATAGGACACTAATTACACTAAACGATAACAGGCGTCACAACAAACAGACAAAAGCAAACGAACATAGAAACATGCAACGGTGGCAGCTAGTATTCCGGAGACAACAAACGCCGAAGCCTGCCCGAACAAGGAAGAGAGGCAGCCTCGGCCGAAACCGTGACAGTACCCCCCCCCCTTGACGCGCGGCTCCAGACGTGCGCCGACTCCGGCCTCTGGGACGACCAGGAGGACGCGGAGCAGGGTGCGTCGGGTGCCCACGATGGAATTCCGTCAGGAGAGACGGGTCCAAAATGTCTCTCCTCGGCACCCAGCACCGTTCCTCCGGACCGTACCCCTCCCACTCCACTAGATATTGGAGACCCCCCATCCGACATCTCGAATCCAAGATGGACCTCACGGAGTACGCCGGTGCCCCCTCGATGTCCAATGGGGGCGGAGGAGTCTCCCTGATCTCACTTTCTTGGAGTGGGCCAGCTACCACCGGCCTGAGAAGAAACACATGGAACGAGGGGTTAATACTTTTATATTCAACAGGTAGTTGTAATTTGTAACACACCTCGTTCAACCTTCTCAGGACTTTAAATGGCCCTACAAACCGCCAACCCAGTTTCCGACAGGGCAGGCGGAGGGGCAGGTTTCTGGTAGAGAGCCAGACTTGATCACCAGGTGCGTACACCGGTCCCTCACTGCGGTGGAGATCGGCGCTCGCCTTATGACGACGGAGGGCCCGCTGCAGGTGGACGTGTGCAGCGTTCCATGTCTCCTCCGAGCGCCGCGCCCACTCATCCACCGCAGGAGCCTCGATCTGGCTCTGCTGCCAAGGTGCCAGAACCGGCTGGTAACCTAACACACATTGAAAAGGGGTTAGGTTAGTGGAGGAATGGCGTAGGGAATTCTGGGCCATCTCGGCCAAGGGAACGTACCTTGCCCACTCCTCCGGCTGGTCCTGGCAGTATGTTCTAAGAAACCTACCCACATCCTGGTTCACGCGTTCCACCTGCCCATTACTCTCCGGGTGGTAACCCGAGGTGAGGCTCACCGAGACCCCCAACCGCTCCATAAAGGCTCTCCAGACCCTGGAGGTAAATTGGGGACCTCGATCAGACACAATATCCTCGGGTACCCTGTAGTGCCGGAACACATGGGTGAATAGTGCTTCGGCAGTTTGCAGGGCAGTAGGAAGGCCCGGCATGGGGAGCAAACGACAGGCCTTAGAAAACCGGTCCACAACGACCAGTATAGTGGTATTCCCCTGTGAAGGAGGAAGGTCAGTAAGGAAATCCACCGAGAGGTGAGACCATGGTCGTTGTGGAACGGGCAGGGGTAGTAACTTACCCCTAGGCAGATGTCTAGGCGCCTTACACTGGGCGCACACCGAGCAGGAGGAAACATAAACCCTCACATCCCTTGCCAACGTGGGCCACCAGTACTTGGCACTAAGACAGTGCACTGTCCGGCCGATACCAGGGTGTCCAGAGGAGGGTGATGTGTGAGCCCAATAGATCAATCAATCCCGAACCTCGAGCGGAACGTACTTCCGACCCTCCGGGCATTGCGGTGGACTAGGGTCGGTGCGTAACGCCCGCTCGAGCTCAGCATCGACCTCCCACACTACCGGTGCCACCAGACACGACTCCGGCAGTATGGGAGTGGGCTCCACGGACCTCTCCTCCGTGTCATACCGCCGAGACAGCGCATCTGCCTTACCGTTCTGTGACCCAGGGATGTACGTGATCTTAAATGTAAACCGGGTCAAAAACATATTCCATCTTGCCTGGCGAGGGTTCAGCCTCCTCGCTGCCCGGATGTACTCCAGGTTACGGTGGTCCGTCAAAATGAGGAAAGGGTGTTGAGCCCCCTCAAGCCAGTGCCTCCACAACTTTAGGGCCTGTACCACGGCTAACAGCTCCCTGTCCCCTACGTCATAGTTTCGCTCCGCCGGACTGAGCTTCTTGGAATAAAAAGCACAGGGGCGGAGTTTAGGTGGCGCGCCTGACCGTTGTGAAAGCACGGCTCCTATACCGGCCTCTGACGCGTCCACCTCTACCTGAAATGGCAAAGAGGGATCCGGATGCGCCAGCACCGGGGCCGAGGTAAACAGGTCCTTCAGCCTCCCAAACGCCCTGTCCGCCTCGGCAGACCACTGCAGACGCACCGGACCCCCCTTCAAAAGAGACGTGATGGGAGCTGCCACCTGTCCAAAACCCCGGATAAACCTCCGGTAGTAATTCGCAAACCCCAAAAACTGCTGCACCTCCTTCACAGTGGTTGGTGTTTGCCAATTACGCACGGCTGACAACCGGTCTACCTCCATCTTCACCCCTGACGCAGACAACTGATACCCCAAAAAGGAGACCGACTCCTGGAAAAACAGACACTTCTCTGCCTTAACATACAGGTCGTGCTCCACCAGCCTCCGCAACACTCTGCGCACCAGGGCCACATGCTCGACTCGGGTAGACGAGTACACGAGAATGTCATCTATGTACACAACCACCCCCTGCCCCTGCATGTCCCTGAAGATCTCATCCACGAATGATTGGAAAACTGACGGAGCGTTCATCAACCCGTATGGCATGACAAGATACTCGTAATGGCCCGAGGTGGTACTAAAGGCTGTCTTCCATTCATCGCCCTCCCTGATGCGCACCAAGTTGTACGCGCTCCTGAGATCTAATTTAGTGAAGAAACGCGCCCCATGCAATGACTCAGTCATGGTCGCAATCAGCGGGAGTGGATAACTGTACTTCACCGTGATCTGATTGAGACCACGGTAATCGATGCACGGGCGTAACCCACCATCCTTTTTCTTCACAAAAAAGAAACTCGAGGACGCAGGGGAAGTGGAAGGCCGTATGTATCCTTGTCTCAGAGATTCGTCTATGTAAGTCTCCATAGCTTTCTTCTCCTCCTGAGACAGAGGATACACATGGCTCCGTGGGAGCGCAGCTCCTGCCTGGAGGTCTATCGCACAATCTCCCTGCCTATGGGGCGGCAACTGCGTCGCCCTCGACTTACTAAACGCAATAGCCAAATCCCCATACTCAGGGGGAACGTGCAATGCGGGCACCTTGTTTGGACTCTCCACCGAGGTAGCCCCTACGGAAACGCCCAAACATCGACCCACACACTGGGCAGACCACTCCATCAGAGCCCTCTCCTGCCACGAAATAGATGGGTTATGGGTACTCAACCAGGGCATGCCCAGCAACACCGGATACGCAGGCGAGTCGATCAGAAATAGCTGAATCATCTCCTGATGACCCCCCTGCGCACACATCCTAAGTGGCGCAGTGACCTCCCTGATCAAGCCCGCACCCAACGGACGGCTATCTAGGGCATGAACGGGGAAAGGGACATCAACAGGGAGAAGGGGAATCCCTAAGGCTAAACAAAACTTCTTATCAACAAAATTCCCAGCCGCGCCTGAATCTACCAGCGCCTTATGCTGGGAATGAGGTGCTACCTGTGGAAAACGCACAGGTATACAGAAATGTGCAACAGAGAGCTCTGGGTGAGTGGGGCGCCTACTCACCTGGAAGGACTCCCCAGTGCGGGACCTGTCGTCCTCTCCCCTAGGAGGCCATCCCCAGCACCTAGCCGCGGTGTGTCCTCCCCGACCACAGTTGGTGCAGGAGATGGACCCCCTCGTAAGCCGACCCCTCTTCTCTCTAGCGCCAGCGCCCCCGAGCTCCATGGGGCACGGCTCGGATGCGCTGGAGGGTGAAATGGACGGACCCCCCTCGGAACGTCCGCGGGTAGCTAGCAGGTTATCCAGCCTGATGGACATGTCGACCAACTGGTCGAACGAGAGGCTGGTGTCCCTACAGGCCAGCTCCCTACGGACGTCCTCGCGTAGACTACATCTGTAGTGATCAATGAGAGCCCGCTCATTCCACCCTGCATCCGCCGCTAGAGTACGGAATTCTAAGGCGAACTCCTGGGCACTCCTCTTCCCCTGCCGGAGGAAGACCAGACGCTCCCCCGCCGCTTTCCCCTCCGGGGGATGGTCAAACACCGCCCTGAAGCGGCGGGAGAACTCGTCGTAGGTGATGGTGTTTGCGTCGATCCTCCTCCACTCTGCGTTGGCCCATTCCAACGCCTTCCCGGAAAGGCAGGAGATCAGGGCGGACACGCTCTCATGTCCCGAGGGCGCCGGGTGCATGGTGGCCAGGTAAAGCTCCACCTGGAGAAGGAATCCCTGACACCCGGCCGCGGTCCCATCGTAGGCCCTCGGGAGCGAGAGTCGAACTCCTCTGGGTTCCGGAGCGGGAATGGGCTGACTTGCCGATGGTGCTGGCAGAGAGGATGGCGGTGGAGGAGTCCCCCAGCCTCGGATGGTGGTGATCACCTCCTGCAGTGCGGACCCCATCTGCAGGATCTGGTCACTCTGTTCACGGACCCTGTCCTCCAGCGTCGCCTGGGCTGCTGCGGCTCCTGCTGATTCCATTCTTGATGGTGTGTGATTTTGTCAGTAATGCTGTAGGTGGGTGTAGTGGTGGAATCAAGCGCAGGACACCGAAGTATAGTCCAAAAGACTTTAGTGAAATTTCCAACAAGGAAAAATAGAACAAACTTGCCCGAAGGCGAAACTACGCACGTAGGCGACAAAACAAAAGGCGCACTACACAGGTGCGTAAAACGCTCCAACACAGTGGAGTAAAGCTCAACCGAGTGAATAAGTAACTCCTCCAAGCAAACACACGACAGAAATAAATCAATCACACACAACACTAGACAAACACAACGAGAAACTTATAGGACACTAATTACACTAAACGATAACAGGTGTCACAACAAACAGACAAAAGCAAACGAACATAGAAACATGCAACGGTGGCAGCTAGTATTCCGGAGACAACGAACGCCGAAGCCTGCCCGAACAAGGAAGAGAGGCAGCCTCGGCCGAAACCGTGACAGACAGATCAATGCATAGGGAATCTGATGTCAGATACACAGTATGTGTATGATTGTTTTGTCATGTTGTGTGCGGACCCTAGAAAGAGAATAGCTGATGTTAAGTAACATCTAATGAGGATCCAAATAATCAAAATATCTGCAAGATTATAGCGAACCTAATCTTATTATATTGTCTTCATTTACAGAATGAAATAAACTAGACTGGAGTGCTCACAGCTTCTCATTGCTGGCTGTCTGGCAAGCCTCTGAGCTCTGACAGTTAGTGTTGGCTGGCCTCCCATGGTGTCACTGAATGTCTTTCCCTCCAATGAAGAGCCAGCTGGCCGGGCTGAGTCTGATCCACGTTCCACCACCAGCACACTGGAGACTGAGAGAACTCAGGACAGGGGAGAGGAGGGAAGGACAGGGGAGAGGAGAGCAGAGGAGAGGAGAGGAGAGGAGAGCTGCCAAAGGGATCTTCACTCATTTCAGTCAGTCTGTCAGTTCGTCCTTCAGTCACTCTCTTATGTTGTTGTTTTGATTGCCTGAAAGCAGTAAGTCGCCAGCTGTGTAGGAAGTCTCCCTGCGGTGTAGGAAGTCGCCCCGCTGTGTGGGAAGTTTTCCTACTGTGTAGAAAGTCTCCCCGAGTTTAGAAAGTCACCCTGCAGTGTAGGAAGTCGCCCCGCTGTGTAGGAAGTCTTCCTGCTTTGTAGGAAGTCTCCCTGAGTTTAGGAAGTCTCCATGCTGTGTAATAAGTATCCCCGCTGTGCAGGAAGTCTCCCTGCTGTGTAGGAATTATCCCTGCTCTGTAGGAAGTCTCCCAGCTGTGTATGAAGCCTCCCTGCTGTGTAGGAAGTCTCCATGCTGTGTAGGAAGTTTCCCTACTGTGTAGGAAGTCTCCTCACTGTGTAGGAAGTCTCTGGGCTGTGTAGGAAGTCTCCCCGCTGTGTAGGAAGTATCCCCGCTGTGTAGGAAGTCTTCCCACTGTTTAGGAAGTCTCCCCGCTGTGTAGGAAGTCTCACCACTGTGTAGGAAGACCCTCCGCTGTGTATGAAGGCTCCCTGCGGTGTAGGAAGTCGCCCCGCTGTGTGGGAAGTCTTCCTACTGTGAAGAAAGTCTCCCCGAGTTTAGAGAGTCTCCCTGCAGTGTAGAAAGTCGCCCCGCTGTGTAGGAAGTCTTCCTGCTGTGTACATTTACATTTACATTTTAGTCATTTAGCAGACGCTCTTATCCAGAGCGACTTACAGGAGCAATTAGGGTTAAGTGCCTTGCTCAAGGGCACATTTACGTCATTTAGCAGACGCTCTTATCCAGAGCGACTCACCAATTGGTGCGTTCACCCTATAGCCAGTGGGATAACCACTTTACAATTTTTTTTTTTGGGGGGGGGGGTAGAAGGATTACTTTATCCTATCCCAGGTATTCCTTAAAGAGGTGGGGTTTCAAATGTCTCCGGAAGGTGGTGAGTGACTCTGCTGTCCTGGCGTCGTGAGGGAGCTTGTTCCACCATTGGGGTGCCAGAGCAGCGAACAGTTTTGACTGGGCTGAGCGGGAACTATGCTTCCGCAGAGGAAGGGGAGCCAGCAGGCCAGAGGTGGATGAACGCAATGCCCTCGTTTGGGTGTAGGGACTGATCAGAGCCCGAAGGTACAGAGGTGCCGTTCCCCTCACTGCTCCATAGGCAAGCACCATGGTCTTGTAGCGGATACGAGCTTCAACTGGAAGCCAGTGGAGTGTGCGGAGGAGGGGGGTGACGTGAGAGAACTTGGGAAGGTTGAACACCAGACGGGCTGCAGCATTCTGGATGAGTTGTAGGGGTTTAATGGCACAGGCAGGGAGGCCAGCCAACAGCGAGTTGCAGTAGTCCAGACGGGAGATGACAAGTGCCTGGATTAGGACCTGTGCCGCTTCCTGTGTAAGGCAGGGTCGTACTCTCCGAATGTTGTAGAGCATGAACCTGCAGGAGCGGGTCACCGCCTTGATGTTGGCGGAGAACGACAGGGTGTTGTCCAGGGTCACGCCTCGCACTCTGGGAGGAGGACACAGCAGAGTTGTCAACCGTGATGGCGAGATCATGGAACGGGCAGTCCTTCCCCGGGAGGAAGAGCAGCTCCGTCTTGCCAGGGTTCAGCTTGAGGTGGTGATCCGTCATCCATACTGATATGTCTGCCAGACATGCAGAGATGCGATTCGCCACCTGGTTATCAGAAGGGGGAAAGGAGAAGATTAGTTGTGTATCGTCAGCGTAGCAATGATAGGAGAGGCCATGTGAGGATATGACAGAGCCAAGTGACTTGGTGTATAGGGAGAAAAGGAGAGGGCCTAGAACTGAGCCCTGGGGGACACCAGTGGTGAGAGCACGTGGTGCGGAGACAGCTTCTCGCCACGCCACTTGGTAGGAGCGACCGGTCAGGTAGGACGCAATCCAGGAGTGAGCCGCGCCGGAGATGCCCAGCTCGGAGAGGGTGGAGAGGAGGATCTGATGGTTCACAGTATCAAAGGCAGCAGACAGGTCTAGAAGGACAAGAGCAGAGGAGAGAGAGTTAGCTTTAGCAGTGCGGAGAGCCTCCGTGACACAGAGAAGAGCAGTCTCAGTTGAATGACCAGTCCTGAAACCTGACTGGTTTGGATCAAGAAGGTCATTCTGAGAGAGATAGCAAGAGAGTTGGCTAAAGACGGCACGCTCAATAGTTTTGGAAAGAAAAGAAAGAAGGGATACTGGTCTGTAGTTGTTGACATCAGTGGGATCGAGTGTTGGTTTTTTGAGAAGGGGAGCAACTCTCGCTCTCTTGAAGACGGAAGGGACATGGCCAGCGGTCAAGGATGAGTTGATCAGCGAGGTGAGGTAGGGGAGAAGGTCACCGGAGATGGTCTGGAGAAGAGAGGAGGGGATGGGGTCAAGCGGGCAGGTTGTTGGGCGGCCTGCAGTCACAAGTCGCAGGATTTTATCTGGAGAGAGAGGGGAGAAAAAAGTCAAAGCATAGGGTAGGGCAGTGTGAGTAGGACCAGCAGTGTCATTAGACTTAACAAACGAGGATCGAATGTTGTCAACCTTCTTTTCAAAGTGGTTGACGAAGTCATCCACAGAGAGAGAGGAGGGGGGGGCGGGGGGGGGGGAGGATTCAGGAGGGAGGAAAATGTGGCAAAGAGCTTCCTAGGGTTAGAGGCGGATGCTTGGAATTTAGAGTGGTAGAAAGTGGCCTTAGCAGCAGAAACAGATGAAGAAAATGTAGAGAGGAGGGAGTGAAAAGATGCCAGGTCGGCAGGGAGTTTAGTTTTCTTCCATTTCCGCTCCGCTGCCCGGAGCTCTGTTCTGTGAGCTCGCAATGAGTCATCAAGCCACGGAGCTGGAGGGGAGGACCGAGCCGGCCGGGAGGATAGGGGACACAGAGAGTCAAAGGATGCAGAAAGGGAGGAGAGGAGGGTTGAGGAGGCAGAATCAGGAGACTGGAGGGAGAAGTATTGAGCAGAGGGAAGAGATGATAGGATGGAAGAGGAGAGAGTAGTGGGAGAGAGAGAGCGAAGGTTGCGGCGGCGCATTACCATCTGTGTAGGGGCAGAGTGAGTAGTGTGGGAGGAGAGCGAGAGAGAAAAGGAAACAAAGTAGTGGTCGGTGTAGGAAGTCTCCCTGAATTTAGGAAGTCTCCATGTTGTGTAGGAAGTCTCCTCGCTGTGCAGGAAGTCTCCCTGCTCTGTAGGAATTATCCCTGCTCTGTAGGAAGTCTCCCAGCTGTGTATGAAGCCTCCCTGCTGTGTAGGAAGACTCCATGCCGTGTAGGAAGTTTCCCTACTGTGTAGGAAGTCTCCTCGCTGTGTAGGAAGTCTCTGGGCTGTGTAGGAAGTCTCACCACTGTGTAGGAAGACTCCCCGCTGTGTATGAAGTCTCCTCACTGTGCAGGAAGTCACCCCGCTGTGTAGGAAGTCTTACCACTGTGTAGGAAGACTCCCCGCTGTTTATGAAGGCTCCCTGCAGTGTAGGAAGTCGCCCCGCTGTGTGGGAAGTCTTCCTACTGTGTAGAAAGTCTCCCCGAGTTTAGAAAGTCTCCCTGCAGTGTAGGAAGTCGCCCCGCCGTGTAGGAAGTCTCCCTGCTGTGTAGGAATTATCCCTGCTCTGTAGGAAGTCTCCCAGCTGTGTATGAAGCCTCCCTGCTGTGTAGGAAGCCTCCATGCTGTGTAGGAAGTTTCCCTACTGTGTAGGAAGTCTCCTCACTGTGTAGGAAGTCTCTGGGCTGTGTAGGAAGTCTCACTGCTGTGTAGGAAGTATCCCCGCTGTGTAGCACATCTCCCCACTGTTTAGGAAGTCTCCCCGCTGTGTAGGAAGTCTCACCACTGTGTAGGAAGACTCCCCACGGTGTATTAAGTCTCCTCACTGTGCAGGAAGTTGCCCCGCTGTGTAGGAAGTCTTCCTGATGTGTAGAAAGACTCCCCGAGTTTAGGAAGTCTCACTGCAGTGTAGGAAGTCGCCCACTGTGTAGGAAGTCTTCCTGCTGTGTAGGAAGTCTCCCTGAGTTTAGGAAGTCTCCCCACTGTGCAGAAAGTCTCCCTGCTGTGTAGGAAGTCTCCCTGCTGTGTAGGAATTATCCCTGCTCTGTAGGAAGTCTCCCAGCTGTGGATGAAGCCTCCCTGCTGTGTACGAAGTCTCCATGCTGTGTGGGAAGTATTCCTACTGTGTAGAAAGTCTCCCCGAGTTTAGAAAGTCTCCCTGCAGTGTAGGAAGTCGCCCCGCTGTGTAGGAAGTCTTCCTGCTGTGTAGGAAGTCTCCCTGAGTTTAGTTAGTCTCCATGCTGTGTAGGAAGTCTCCCTGCTGTGCAGGAAGTCTCCCTGCTGTGTAGGAATTATCCCTGCTCTGTAGGAAGTCTCCCAGCTGTGTATGAAGCCTCCCTGCTGTGTAGGAAGCCTCCATGCTGTGTAGGAAGTTTCCCTACTGTGTAGGATGTCTCTTCACTGTGTAGGAAGTCTCTGGGCTGTGTAGGAAGTCTCCCCGCTGTGTAGGAAGTATCCCCGCTGTGTAGGACGTCTCCCCACTGTTTAGGAAGTCTCTCCGCTGTGTAGGAAGTCTCACCACTGTGTAGGAAGACTCCCCGCTGTGTATGAAGTCTCCTCACTGTGCAGGAAGTCGCCCCGCTGTGTAGGAAGTCTTCCTGATGTGTAGAAAGTCTCCCTGAGTTTAGGAAGTCTCACTGCAGTGTAGGAAGTCGCCCACTGTGTAGGAAGTCTTCCTGCTGTGTAGGAAGTCTCCCTGAGTTTAGGAAGTCTCCCCACTGTGCAGAAAGTCTCCCTGCTGTGTAGGAAGTCTCCCTGCTGTGTAGGAATTATCCCTGCTCTGTAGGAAGTCTCCCAGCTGTGTATGAAGCCTCCCTGCTGTGTACGAAGTCTCCATGCTGTGTAGGAAGTGTCCCTACTGTGTAGGAAGTCTCCTCACTGTGTAGGAAGTCTCTGGGCTGTGTAGGAAGTCTCCTCGCTGTGTAGGAAGTATCCCCGCTGTGTAGGACGTCTCCCCACTGTTTAGGAAGTCTCCCCGCTGTGTAGGAAGTCTCACCACTGTGTAGGAAGACTCCCCACTGTGTATGAAGTCTCCTCACTGTGCAGGAAGTCACCCCGCTGTGTAGGAAGTCTTCCTGATGTGTAGAAAGTCTCCCAGAGTTTAGGAAATCTCACTGCAGTGTAGGAAGTCGCCCACTGTGTAGGAAGTATTCCTGCTGTGTAGGAAGTCTCCCTGAGTTTAGGAAGTCTCCCCACTGTGCAGAAAGTCTCCCTGCTGTGTAGGAAGTCTCCCTGCTGTGTATGAATTATCCCTGCTCTGTAGGAAGTCTCCCAGCTGTGTAGGAAGCCTCCCTGCTGTGTACGAAGTCTCCATGCTGTGTAGGAAGTTTCCCTACTGTGTAGGAAGTCTCCTCACTGTGTAGGAAGTCTCTGGGCTGTGTAGGAAGGCTCCCCACAGTGTAGGAAGTCTCCCTGCTGTGTAGGACGTTTCCCCGCTGTTTAGGAAGTCTCCCCGCTGTGTAGGAAGTCTCACCACTGTGTAGGAAGCCTCCCCGCTGTGTATGAAGTCTCCTCACTGTGCAGGAAGGCTCTGCTGTGCAGGATGTCTCCCTGCTTTGCAGGAAATGTCCCTGCTGCCATATTGCTGAGTCTACCTTGAGACATTCCTTCAGTATGACTGATTAGTCATACTGCTGATCCTTATAAGAACCAAATCTTAGGAAACCATCAGCTGTGGACAGAGATGGAAAAAGTGAGAGGTGGAGAGAGTGGTAGAGAGGTGGAGAGGTTGAGAGGTATTGAGGGGAAGATAGAGAGAAAGGTTGAGAGAGGTAGAGAGAGAGACTAGGGACTATGTGATTATCTATTTATTACACCCCCCTCCGTACCCCCCTGGCACCCCCGGGCCCATTAAGAGCAGCAGTAGGGTCAGCAGTGCTGAAGGAAGCAGGATCAAGCACCCGTCACACAGTAATTAGGACACCACAGTTCTGCTTGGCTGTGCTCTGCCAGGACACACTCGTCAGGTAGACACACATGTACATACAGAAAAGCATGCAAGAACACACATACAAATGCAGACTCGCACGCACGCACGTACGCACGCACACACACACAAACACCTGTCAGACCATGTCTGGAAGGGCGATGGGTGTATCTTCATCTGGTGTCCTTCCTCAGTCTGATAAACAGAATGCGGCCATTTCCTTTATCCTTATTTGTTAATATCTTGTTAGACTTGATCATTCTTTAGTATTAGTCTCTAACTATATGGTTATTTAGAATTGGCCACGTCACGTCACACCACGTTTCACCTTCTTGGAAATTGAAACACTGGGAAACATTGTGCCTCCAAGCACTGCTCAAGCCAGGTGTGCTAGTGCTTTCTTCACATTTATGTAACTGTGATAGTAGCAACTAAATGGACTTTTAATGTGCATTTAAATTCCATGTAAATGCACATTAAAAGTCCATTTAGTCTTTATTTCAGTGAGTTGCAGAATGGAAAAGAGATGGAGCCCCAATAGCGATGCGTAGGCCTGCCAGATGAGCTGTGATTCTCCATCACGTTGAGATAAATGCTGCATTTTGAATCTCCATTACCGAGCCATGAGTGTCTGTCTATGTCTTACATCCATTAGTTGCATGTAAGTAAACCACGTTGAATGCCTCCCAGCAATTAAACGACAGCCCATCCAACTCAACATCCAAGTTTTGGTTGGGAGTTAGCATAGGCATACTGACAGTCCACATTCAAATCAAAGGAAGGAGAAATGCAAATACCAATGGTGGCTTTATCTCAGAAGACATTTGCATCATTGTCTCTCTCAGCGAAATATTAATTTCCTAATGAGTAGGGGAACAGATGAACAGTTCAGGAGCTAATGAATCAAGGAGGAATTGTAACATAAATTCAACAACGACTCAGGCGCACAGCTGAGAACCTAAATTATCATGAAAATTAGATCTCATGCATGCCCTTAGAAGAGGTGAGGAGGGCATTGTTTCTCTTGACGGTGGTCCAGTGTGATGTGTTATGAATAAATAAGTATGAACTGGTGGTACTACTACAGAAGAATCGCAAATAATTTCTGGCTAAACTTCTGTTGAATTCAAACCATTACAGTAAACTAGAAGAATGAATGCACAAAAAATACCCTAAGAACTAAGAGTATAGTGCTACATTAAAGTTCAGTAATATACTGAGTGAGGAAGGAATGTTTCGGGTGTTCCGGTGGCATGCATTGAAATGCGTGGCTTTCTCGTGGCTTTCTTTTGCAAAATAACTATGAATTAAGAGACTTATTTTCAAATAATTGTCAACATATAACATCACAACAATCACATGAAGGTGTGGGACGTTCATTGTATTACAAGGAACAATAGCAGGTCTATTTCACTCCCCCAGCTGGCATATTCTGTCCAATAAACAATTCACCTGTGGGAACATGGCAGCTCTCAACACCCGACAACAGAAAGAGTTGGCCACTACTATCCAAGAGATAATTTGTGAGGAAATTACCTCTGCCCTCAACTTGCAAGCTAAACCTGAGATATGGCTTCATCCACCCAGCAAAATGTATCTTGACCTTCCAGAATGCAACACATACGTTTTCCACAGCCAATGAGGCTCAAGACTTCGTCGAGAAGCACATCAAATGCAACACACAAGGGGAAGAGCAGACAGATCTAGGCTAACCCCAATTTGACTGGTTCAATATTCAGGTATGCTATCCGCGCACAATTACGCAGCTATGGCTGTGATGCTGCCCTCAGCATACAGTGGGGAAAAAAAGTATTTAGTCAGCCACCAATTGTGCAAGTTCTCCCACTTAAAAAGATGAGAGAGGCCTGTAATTTTCATCATAGGTACACGTCAACTATGACAGACAAAATGAGAAGAAAAAAAATCCAGAAAATCACATTGTAGGATTTTTAATGAATTTATTTGCAAATTATGGTGGAAAATAAGTATTTGGTCAATAACAAAAGTTTCTCAATACTTTGTTATATACCCTTTGTTGGCAATGACACAGGTCAAACGTTTTCTGTAAGTCTTCACAAGGTTTTTACACACTGTTGCTGGTATTTTGGCCCATTCCTCCATGCAGATCTCCTCTAGAGCAGTGATGTTTTGGGGCTGTCGCTGGGCAACACAGACTTTCAACTCCCTCCAAAGATTTTCTATGGGGTTGAGATCTGGAGACTGGCTAGGCCACTCCAGGACCTTGAAATGCTTCTTACGAAGCCACTCCTTCGTTGCCCGGGCGGTGTGTTTGGGATCATTGTCATGCTGAAAGACCCAGCCACGTTTCATCTTCAAAGCCCTTGCTGATGGAAGGAGGTTTTCACTCAAAATCTCACGATACATGGCCCCATGCATTCTTTCCTTTACACGAATCAGTCGTCCTGGTCCCTTTGCAGAAAAACAGCCCCAAAGCATGATGTTTCCACCCCTATGCTTCACAGTAGGTATGGTGTTCTTTGGATGCAACTCAGCATTCTTTGTCCTCCAAACACGACGAGTTGAGTTTTTACCAAAATTTTATATTTTGGTTTCATCTGACCATATGACATTCTCCCAATCCTCTTCTGGATCATCCAAATGCACTCTAGCAAACTTCAGACGGGCCTGGACATGTACTGGCTTAAGCAGGGGGACACGTCTAGCACTGCAGGATTTGAGTCCCTGGCGGCGTAGTGTGTTACTGATGGTAGGCTTTGTTACTTTGGTCCCAGCTCTCTGCAGGTCATTCACTAGGTCCCCCTGTGTGGTTCTGGGATTTTTGCTCACTGTTCTTGTGATCATTTTGACCCCACGGGGTGAGATCTTGCGTGGAGCGCCAGATCGAGGGAGATTATCAGTGGTCTTGTATGTCTTCCATTTCCTAACAATTGCTCCCACAGTTGATTTCTTCAAACCAAGCTGCTTACCTATTGCAGATTCAGTCTTCCCAGCCTGGTGCAGGTCTACAATTTTGTTTCTGGTGTCCTTTGACAGCTCTTTGGTCTTGGCCATAGTGGAGTTTGGAGTGTGACTGTTTGAGGTTGTGGACAGTTGTCTTTTATACTGATAACAAGTTCAAACAGGTGCCATTAATACAGGTAACGAGTGGAGGACAGAGGAGCCTCTTAAAGAAGAAGTTACAGGTCTGTGAGAGCCAGAAATCTTGCTTGTTTGTAGGTGACCAAATACTTATCTTCCACCATAATTTGCAAATAAATTCATAAAAAATCCTACAATGTGATTTTCTGGATTTTTTTTTCTCAATTTGTCTGTCATAGTTGACGTGTACCTATGATGAAAATTACAGGCCTCTCTCATCTTTTTAAGTGGGAGAACTTGCACAATTGGTGGCTGACTAAATACTTTTTTCCCCCACTGTAAGTCTATGATGAGGACACCCCCTCAATTGGGTAAAAGTAATACTATTATTACTATTAATAATAATAATAATAAATGCTGAACATTGGACTTTTTATTATATTGTCTATGGTCCAGGAGATTTAGACAATGATGACACGCCAATTAATGAACAATGGACAATATATTGAAGTGTCATACAGACTGGGATTTTTTCCTTGTGGGGCTACAGCGCATTGCATCCCTATCCTCCTGAGACCCAGCAATTCATTTTTCTCCTCTCTAGTGCACATCCATTATTGGTCCTTATCTCTGAGGCCATATAATACACTGTATTAAGTCCTATTGTCCCTTTAAGAGGACATTATGGGCTTTTCAATTATATCACATGTCTGGGGGTGTGACCTTGACAACTTTATCTTCCTGGTTCTTAAAGAAATGGCTGCCGTCAAAATTAGCCAATTTTAAGGAAATTTTAAAATAAGTTTGTAATTATTAATTATCATTTTTGTGAGTTTGATATTCAAATTGTTTCTAGTAAGTGAATATCTCAGGAATAGTACATTTAGTTGTTTACCCGGAAGAGGTGGTCTTCACAGATATATCCCTTAAACAATGTAAATTACGCTTTGGTCCTATTATTGCTCACACAATTGTTATTTAGCGAAAAATGAAAAGAAAATATGTAACTGGGAATCAAAATGGCATGCCCATATATTTCACAATAATGGCTTGCGATCTGGAGGGCGGCTTTTTTTCATCCCCCCCAATGGTCCAAATGTGGAATCGGCACCCTTACCGATATCATGGATAGTAATGGTTTGAGAATGGTTTCTGGGTGGGGAGCGAGGATGTGGGTGGGTAGATGGGGACTGAGGGGGGGAATGGGTTGGGGTTATCTTTATATGCATTTCTTTGATTGTTTGTTTTTTACCTGTAACCCCCCCCCCCCCCCCCCCCCCCCCCCAAAAAAAAAAAAAAAAACGTTTGTCACAAAAGGTAATATACTGAGTGGGCGTATGGTCCTTGTAACTGTAAAACATCATGAATCTTTAACGTATTGACAGAACGACAGTGAGTTAACAAAAGAACACTTGACTGCAGCTTTAGTAAAATAGCTCATGAGTTGTCTACTTTGCAGCACTTTGCAGCACTTTCTCTATGTTTTCACTCAACCTCAACCATACACTATGCAAGTGACACAGCAAGTAGCCTTGTAGTTTTTGAATTTGTAGTCTTTTTGAATGGTCTTCAATGGGCAAAAATGTGGCGCAATGGTCTTCAGTGCAAAAACATAATGAAAAGCATTTCATGAATTTGATGACATAATCATTCAAAAGATCAGGGACATACACATGGAAGTATGACGTTGTGAAGGAACGCGTCACTTGACTACTGAGTTCTGACTAGTAGTCTGATTGAGCTGGTGAGTTCTGCTGTATCCACATGGACAGTTGTTGCAGTGAAAGGAGGCGTGGGTTTGAGGAACTGAATAAGGTTTCAAAGTTTAGAGTAAGTGACAGCTGAAGTCTTTAGGTAAGAGTTTGCCACATCCATATCTGTCTACTTTGCAGCACTTTGCAGCACTTTCTCTCGGTTTTCACTCAACCTCAACCATACGGATTTCAGTCCCATACGCTATGCAACATCCATCTCTGTCAAACGTCATAGCATCCAGCCAGTCTACAGCTCCAAGGATAATCTCTATAACCCTATGACACACCGCAGAGAGATAGCATCCCCTAAGGCTCTGCCTCACTAGATAGATTAGATATATTGTGATTCTTGCCGTCAGTCTCTCCTCTTAGGCGAGACTGTGTATGATAGAAGTGAAACTGGAAAACAGACTGCATCAAGATACATTCATAAATAATTCTGTATCCCCAACAACCAAAAGCACTCCTGTTTGCTAAAATGTGAAAACGTTCATTCCATATTAATTAGTATGTATATAAAATACTATACCTACATGGTAAAGGATACCTGCAACATCATAATACTGTACGTAAACCAGTAACTCCAGTAGGTGCGGTACCATATTTCATCCTATCTATTACCTAAAAAGTGGAATTTTAGGAGTGGGTTAATTGTCCATAGTCCTGATGTTGTTTAATTGTTTACAGAACTACTGAAAGCATTGTTAGTTTTAAAACCAGGCTTAAGACCCACCTGTTTTGAGAAGCTTTTAAAGTGTAGGCCTAAAGGCATCCGGATACATAGGTTCGGTTTGCTCCTAGCAGAACTTGGCTAGGCGAAGCAAATGTCTGTGCTCGTACGCTCCCTAAAGAAAAAAACTGCAGTATGTTGTTTGTCCCTCTTGAGCCACCATATTAACAACATAGCAATAAAACTTTCTCAAAAGAATCTGAATTAATCGAAGATAAAAGTTTTTGCTGAGGAGGTCTTAGTCGACCAATTTTACATCTAACTAAGATGTTTGGTGCAGTATTTCTCAAGTGAAATTTTTTTTGCATGAAAACTAATAATCTCCTACTAGGAGTAGTACCATTGACCAATCATCGACGAAGAGGTGTAGACTTCAGCTACCGAACTTTGACTTGCCTCAAGAAAACATTTGTGTGCATGAACAAAAAACCTGCGGAAGACCAAAACAGACAAAAACGTCACAAAATGTAATCATAATACAGTGAGGGAAAAAAGTATTTGATCCCCTGCTGATTTTGTATGTTTGCCCACTGACAAAGAAATGATCAGTCTATACTTTTAATGGTAGATTTATTTGAACAGTGAGAGAGAGAATAGAAAACAAAAAATTCCAGAAAAATGCATGTAAAAAATGTTGTCAATTGATAAGTATTTGACCCCTCTGGAAAACATGACTTAGTACTTGGTGGCAAAACCCTTGTTGGCAATCACAGAGGTCAGACGTTTCTTGTAGTTGGCCACCAGGTTTGCACACATCTCAGGAGGGATTTTGTCCCACTCCTCTTTGCAGATCTTCTCCAAGTCATTAAGGTTTCGAGGCTGACATTTGGCAACTCGAACCTTCAGCTCCCTCCACAGATTTTCTATGGGATTAAGGTCTGGAGACTGGCTAGGCCACTCCAGGACCTTAATGTGCTTCTTCTTGAGCCACTCCTTTGTTGCCTTGGCCGTGTGTTTTGGGTCATTGTCATGCTGGAATACCCATCCACGACCCATTTTCAATGCCCTGGCTGAGGGAAGGAGGTTCTCACCCAAGATTTGACGGTACATGGCCCCGTCCATCGTCCCTTTGATGCAGTGAAGTTGTCCTGTCCCCTTAGCAGAAAAACACCTCCAAAGCATAATGTTTCCACCTCCATGTTTGACGGTGGGGATGGTGTTCTTGGTGTTATAGGCAGCATTCCTCCTCCTCCAAACACGGCGAGTTGAGATGATGCCAAAGACCTCGATTTTGGTCTCATCTGACCACAACACTTTCACCCAGTTCTCCTCTGAATCATTCAGATGTTCATTGGCAAACTTCAGACAGGCCTGTATATGTGCTTTCTTGAGCAGGGGGACCTTGCGGGCGCTGCAGGATTTCAGTCCTTCACGGCATAGTGTGTTACCAATTGTTTTCTTGGTGACTATGGTCCCAGCTGCCTTGAGATCATTGACAAGATCCTCCCGTGTAGTTCTGGGCTGATTCCTCACCGTTCTCATGATCATTGCAACTCCACGAGATGAGATCTTGCATGGAGCCCCAGGCCAAGGGAGATTGACAGTTCAGTGTTTCTTCCATTTGCAAATAATCGCACCAACTGTTGTCACCTTCTCACCAAGCTGCTTGGCGATGGTCTTGTAGTCCATTCCAGCCTTGTATAGGTCTACAATCTTGTCCCTGACATCCTTGGAGAGCTCTTTGGTCTTGGCCATGGTGGAGAGTTTGGAATCTGATTGATTGATTGCTTCTGTGGACAGGTGTCTTTTATACAGGTAACAAGCTGAGATTAGGAGCACTCCCTTTAAGAGTGTGCTCCTAATCTCAGCTCGTTACCTGTATAAAAGACACCTGGGAGCCAGAAATCTTTCTGATTGAGAGAGGGTCAATTACTTATTTCCCTAATTAAAATGCAAATCAATTTATAACATTTTTGACATGTGTTTTTCTGGATTTTTTGTTGTTGTTATTCTGTCTCGCACTGTTCAAATAAACCTACCATTAAAATTATAGACTGATCATTTCTTTGTCAGTAGGCAAACGTACTGTCACGATCGTTTAAAGACTTGTCGAACCAAGGTGTACATTTTATTAAGTACTAAACTCACGACAAAAAACAACAAACAAACGATACGTGAAGTCCTAGGTTACACAACACAAACCTTTACGGAACAAGATCCCACCCCGACTAGTGCCAAACAGGCTGCCTAAGTATGGTCCCCAATCAGAGACAACGAGTTACAGCTGCCTCTGATTGGGAACCACCCTGGCCAACATAGATCCACACGATCTAGAAAACACAACATAGAAAATACAACATAGAAACTCCACAACCTGGCTCAACATTTAAGAGTCCCCAGAGCCAGGGCGTGACACGTACAAAATCAGCAGGGGATCAAATAATTTTTCTCTCACGGTATATGCACAAACTGTTTTGACTGGGAAGCATACGGTAAGTTTAATGCTGTACATGTCTTAGCTGGCTTCTCTCTAGCCATTGCAGGCCTTTTGTGTCTTTGTGTGCCGTACTATGTGTTTTTATTGATTTTATGTTTATTTCTATTTTTTATTGTGGCACTTTGGGTTTTATTATTAGCCAGGAAGTGGGTGTACACCTGGGCATAGTTTCAGCTATATTAATCTCTGTTCTCTTAATATTTGAAAGGGCAGACATCAACAGAAACCTTGGCCTTTGTTTTAACCTACAACCCTGAACTCAAAGTCATGATCAATAACGTTGAATTCTAATCATCCCTGGCAAACTCTGTGATTTATTCAAGGTATTTGCACAGTCATCGCAGGGCATAACTCTAACTTTATCTTGACTCATGCATTGATGTCAGTACAATATTAGGGTGATGTTTTTGTAATGTGCATAATGTCCCAAGTAAGGCTTCGGATCTGCATGACAAACTCAACATATTTATTTTCAAAGATTCACATTTTCTTATTTTGCCGTAGGTAAAAGGGTATGCCAGGTGTAAACTACAATATGTGCCCACAGAGAGCAACCTGTACCTGAGAGAGAAGAGAAAACCAAAACAATTTCAAAGGGAAAAGAGGGAACAGATTGCAAAGCCCATGGTTTACCCCTCAACTGGGGTAGAGAGAGCACAAAATGGAAAGGCCAACAGTAGAGTAGAGCTCTGTGTGTGTGTGTGTGTGTGTGTGTGAGTGTGCGTGCAGCGGTGTGTGAAAAGCCATATTTAATCAGTCCAATACTTTTCAAAGACGGCCACAACAGAACGGGATGCTGTTTGAAAATGAGGGCATGACAGAGTGTGATGGTGCAAGACAAACAACGTTTATCAACCAGAGGATAAAATAATCATGGGGTGCAGTAGGATAGCTGGGTTCAGGGTGTTGCTGTAGGATGGCTGGGTTCAGGGTGTTGCAGTAGGATGGCTGGGTTCAGGGTGTTGCAGTAGTATGGCTGGGTTCAGGGTGTTGCAGTAGGCTGGCTGGGTTCAGGGTGTTATGGACTACTGCTGTGGTTGCAACACGATCTCACACTCAATTCGTGCAAATACAGTGCATTCGGAAGGGTTGAACCCCTCAACTTTTTCCACATTTTGTTACGTTACAGCCTTATTCTAAAATGGATTACATTGTTTTTCTCCCTCATCAATCTACACATACTACCCCATAATGACAAAGCAAAAACAGGTTTTTAGAAATTTTTCCAAATGTATTAAAAATAAAAAACGGAAATATCACATTTACATAAGTATTCAGACCCTTTACTCAGTATTTTGTTGAACCACCGTTGGCAGAGATTACAGCCTAGAGTCTTCTTGGGTATGACACTACAAGCTTGGCACACCTGTATTTGGAGAGTTTCTCCCATTCTTCTCTGCAGATCCTCTCAAGCTCTGTCAGGTTGGATGGGGAGCGTCGCTGCACAGCTATTTTCAGGTCTCTCCAGAGATGTTTGATCGGGTTCAAGTCCGGGCTCTGGCTCTGTCCCGAAGCCACTCCTGCGTTCTCTTGGCTGTGTGCCCTAGGGTCATTGTCCAGGACCAGTTTGAGGTCCTGAGCGCTCTGGAGCATCTTTTCATCAATGATCTCGCTGTACTTTCCTCCGTTCATCTTTCCCTCATTCCTGACTGGTCTCCCAGTGCCTGCCACTGAAAAACATCCCCACAGCATGATGCTGCCACCACCATGCTTCACCGTAGGGATGGTGCCAGGTTTCCTCGAGACGTGACGCTTGGAGTTCAATCTTGGTTTCATCAGACCAGAGAATCTTGTTTCTCACGGTCTGAGAGTCCTTTAGGTGCCTTTTGGCAAACTCCAAGCGGGCTGTCATGTGCCTTTTACTGAGGAGTGGCTTCCGTCTGGTCACTCTACCATAAAGGCATGATTGGTGGAGTGCTGCAGAGATGGTTGTCCTTCTGGAAGGTTCTCCCATCTCCACAGAGGAACTCTGGAGCTCTGTTAGACTAACCATCGGGTTCTTGGTCACCTCCCTGACCAAGGCCCTTTTCCCCCGATTGCTCAGTTTGGCCGGGCGGCCAGCTCTAGGAAGAGTCTTGGTGGTTCCAAACTTCTTCCATTTAAGAATGATGGAGGCCACTTTGTTCTTGGGGACCTTCAATGCTACAGAAATTTTTTGTTACCCTTCCCCAGATCTGTGCCTCGACACAATCCTGTCTCCGAGCTCTACGGACAATTCTTTCAACCTCATGGCTTGGTTTTTTGCTCTGACATTCATTGTCAACTGTGGGACCTTATATAGACAGGTGTGTGCCTTTCCGAATCATGTCCAATCAATTGAATTTACCACAGGTGGACTCCAATCAAGTTGTAGAAACATCTCAAGGATGATCAATGGAAACAGGATGCACCTGAGCTCAATTTCGAGTCTCATAGCAAAGGGTCTGAATACTTATGTAAATAAGGTATTTATTTTCTTCTTATTTTTTTATAAATGTGACTCGTTTCAGGAAACTAGGCGTATGTCACGCATCACTACTTCACAGGAGAGCCATTTGAACTTAAACTTTTTTTTTTATCAAAATGCTTTTTTAGGCAGAAATGCCTTCTGGAACATGTGAACTTTCATGTGCCTTAATAACAAACTTGTATGCCATCTGTAAATACTAATACAATTGTTAAATTATGAGCCTAGTTGGTTTAGCCACAGAAAAAGACAGCAACCTTCCCGCTAGCCATGATTGGCTGAGATAATGAGTGGGCTGGTATTCATCTTATAGCCAACTCTTGACTTTTGTATGAATTATTTTTAATAAAATATTTGTATCTAGTTGTCATGTATTCATTATCTTTAACTGGTTAAATGTTTGTAGTTTGCATGTTTCAGTAATGATTAACATGGTTAAACAGTCGTAAATCTCTGCTTGATTTAGCTTTTGGTATATTTGTCATTTTTATACATATTTTGTATTTCCACTGAAGAAAGCAATAATTTATCAACACACTACTGTAAATGAAAATTGCTCTCCATAAATAAATGGTGAGAAATGCTCAGTCTGAAGCCATTCGACTATGGGTTTCACAGCCCTATAATAATGATACAAGTTATATCACCTTAAAAAGGGTTTATTTACAACCTCTGGGGTATAACATGTTGGGTATAGGAGTGGTATAGGAGAGTCTGACATATAACTTGAGTTCAGTCTTCGCCAATGAGAACCAAGAGGGGCCTAGCTTCGTCCTTAATGACTGGGAAAGGCCTCGATTCTAGGTCGTAGAAAATCCTACATCCATTTCATTAGATCAGAACAGGATGGCTCAACAGTGATTCATATTACTGGTTTGCATCCTAAAAAAAGGATAGTTGCGTTTTGCTGCATAAGACACATACATTATTTGTCTACCCATATGATGTGGATCATTGTCAGGTTATTTGATATGTACAGTGAGGGAAAAAAGTATTTGATCCCCTGCTGATTTTGTACGTTTGCCCACTGAAAAAGACATGATCAGTCTATAATTTTAATGGTAGGTTTATTTGAACAGTGAGAGACAGAATAACAACAAAGAAATCCAGAAAAACGCATGTCAAAAATGTTATAAATTGATTTGCATTTTAATGAGGGAAATAAGTATTTGACCCCTCTGCAAAACATGACTTAGTACTTGGTGGCAAAACCCTTGTTGGCAATCACAGAGGTCAGACGTTTCTTGTAGTTGGCCACCAGGTTTGCACACATCTCAGGAGGGATTTTGTCCCACTCCTCTTTGCAGATCTTCTCCAAGTCATTAAGGTTTCGAGGCTGACATTTGGCAACTCGAACCTTCAGCTCCCTCCACAGATTCTCTATGGGATTAAGATCTGGACACTGGCTAGGCCACTCCAGGACCTTAATGTGCTTCTTCTTGAGCCACTCCTTTGTTTCCTTGGCCGTGTGTTTTGGGTCATTGTCATGCTGTAATACCTATCCACGACTCATTTTCAATGACCTGGCTGAGGGAAGGAGGTTGTCACCCAAGATTTGACGGTACATGGCCCCGTGCATCGTCCCTTTGATGCGGTGAAGATGTCCTGTCCCCTTAGCAGAAAAACACCCCCAAAGCATAATGTTTCCACCTCCATGTTTGACGGTGGGGATGGTGTTCTTGGGGTCATAGGCAGCATTCCTCCTTCTCCAAACACGGTTGATGCCAAAGAGCTTGATTTTGGTCTCATCTGACCACAACACTTTCACCCAGTTCTCCTCTGAATCATTCAGATGTTCATTGGCAAACTTCAGACGGGCCTGTATATGTGCTTTCTTGAGCAGGGGGACCTTGCGGGCGCTGCAGGATTTCAGTATTTTCACGGCGTAGTGTGTTACCAATTGTTTTCTTGGTGACTATAGTCCCAGCTGCCTTGAGATCATTGACAAGATCCTCCCGTGTAGTTCTGGGCTGATTCCTCACCGTTCTCATGATCATTGCAACTCCACGAGGTGAGATCTTGCATGGAGCCCCAGGCTGAGGGAGATTGACAGTTCTTTTGTGTTTCTTCCATTTGCGAATAATCGCACCAACTCCTGTCACCTTCTCACCAAGCTGCTTGGCGATGGTCTTGTAGCCCATTCCAGCCTTGTGTAGGTCTACAATCTTGTCCCTGACATCCTTGGAGAGCTCTTTGGTCTTGGCCATGGTGGAGAGTTTGGAATCTGATTGATTGATTGCTTCTGTGGACAGGTGTCTTTTATACAGATAACAAGCTGAGATTAGGAGCACTCCCTTTAAGAGTGTGCTCCTAATCTCAGCTCGTTACCTGTATAAAAGACACCTGGGAGCCAGAAATCTTTCTGATTGAGAGGGGGTCAAATACTTATTTCCCTAATTAAAATGCAAATAAATGTATAACATTTTGACATGCGTTTTTCTGAATTTTGTTGTTGTTATTCTGTCTCTCACTGTTCAAATAAACCTACCATTAAAATTATAGACTGATCATTTCTTTGTCAGTGGGCAAACGTACAAAATCAGCAGGGGATCAAATACTTTTTTCCCTCACTGTAAGCTTCAGTAACAAAAGAACACCATCGTTGTAACACTTTAAACAGGTAGTTTGTAAATGTGTAGATTGTGTTTGTTTTGGGTCCACACTGGTAAGTTAACTTATGTAAAGTCAGTCACAGAGGATTTTCTTCTGAATAACTGATCAGGGCATAGCACTTTCCATTCAGCTTCAGGCAACTTTGATGTGAGGCTTGATCACACCTGTAGTGACTACTTCTATCCGTCACGCCCATTGTTGCTTATCCATTGTTCACTAGCTATGTCAATGTAATTACACCCAAAACAATGTTGAAAAACAGAACGCTTCCCACAACTAGATCACATAACTAGACGTGAGCTGGACGTGATCCCAATGCTGCCACCAATGTAGCAGAAAAAAGTGAAAGCTGCAACAGGGACTCTAACCAGGGCTCATACGTGGCAAAGTGAGTTATAACGGCCGTTGCCATGAAAGCCTAGTAGGCCTCTGGGCAGAGGCAGTAGGCCTACAATGCTGGCAAATGCTTTGTTGCAATAGTTACATGTATATAACATGATTGACACAAACGTAATGATCATCATGAAACGGCCTGGGAAGTGCCATAAGTGTAAGCCAACATAATTCATTATTTTACATTAACCTGTTTAACTGCATTGATATGGCTTATTTGATCATAGTCCAGACTCGTTATAGTTGCAAATACCAGTTGCACCAGGGGAGTTTAAACCAAACAGATTTTTTTTGCAGGTCTTCTGTTTCCCCACATTTATTGATTAATTAATCTCCTATCATGAAAATGTATCCCCATTCCCAAATCAAATACCTTCATCGATACCACAAACAAACTTGACAAATACAGCTTTTTACTCCAATCTGGCAACCCTCATAAAATCCGAGATAGCACCAGTATCCCAAAGTATTAAGCAAAAACAAGCATAGAAAACAGCATTGGCATTAATTTAAAAAAATAAAAAAAGTCATGTCATGCAATAAAATGCACATTAATTACTTAAAAATGTGATTTTCTGGATTTTTGTTTTAGATTCCGTCTCTCACAGTTGAAGTGTACATATGATAAAAATTACAGACCTCTACATGCTTTGTAAGTAGGAAAACCAGCAAAATCGGCAGTGTATCAAATACTTGTTCTCCCCACTGTATATTGCGGGCTAATTAGAATTCTTTGCTCTGCGGAGGTAAATATCTAGTCATGTAAATCTAATCTTGTTGGCATATGATGCAGACAAAACAACAATTTTCTGACCAATATGCAATATTCATCCTTCATAAATAATTAATGTGTTTGCTCACAGCTCAGCTGAAAGTGATTGTGGGCATATATTTTATATTTCAATGGATGTACAATATGTATATATATGGAAAGCTCTGTCCTGATAGAATGAAGATGCATTTATATATAATCCACATACACTGCTTTACCCCATGCTTCTTTGCTTTAGGAAATAGCACATTTTCACAATCACACCATTCACGCAGAATCACACACAATGTCTGCCATAAAAATTACAAATAATTACTCTGCAAACGAATATCACTGATTTAGGGGTTTCTGTTTTTTTCGACATCAATTCCGACATTTCGCACAGGTACACAAACAAACATCAGTAATTGGTTTAAGAAATTGTTTGCTTAAGACAAAGTATTGTATACAATTTACTCAAAATGCAACCAATTCTTGCCCAGGTACGACGATGACTGACGGTTTAAAGTTTTGAAAGACAAAGACTAGGCTACCAATGAGGATTTCCATTTACTCTGCAGCTCTAAGCTACTTGCAATTTAAAGTGGAGTTGTTCACTAATCTAATTTACTGCCTGTCTTCACTAGAGGAAGGTTGTGTGCTCTGAATGAGAGATGCAGTAGATTTATTTCCCCTGTACCAGAGCAGTCAAGGACAGCGTCGGGAGGCAGGCTAACTGTTGACCTAACCTGTCTGTCCTATGATGAGAGTCTTACCACTGTCGAATAAAGATAAAGACTCAGCACACCCTTTGAGGAGGGTGCTGGCTAGCGGAACATATTACTCAGAAAAATTAAGTTACATATTACATTTACATTTTGGTCATTTAGCAGACACTCTTATCCAGAGTGACTTACAGTCACTGCATTCAACTAAGGTAGATAAAACAACAACATATCACAGTCATTGCAAGTAGGAACCTCAATAAAACTAGTAAGAAAAGACCAGTGAACATGCAAGAAAGGCAAGTACAACAGAAAGTTATTGTCATGATCGTCGGTGAGAGAGGAGGACCAAGGCGCAGCGTTGAAGGCGAACATATTTATTTAATTAATGATCACACGATCAAAACAACAAAACGATGACGTGACAGTCAATGGTCATACACAAACCAAATACGAACAAGAAACCACACCAAATGAATGCCTAACGGCTACCTAAGTATGACTCCCAATCAGAGACAACGAGCTACAGCCGTCTCTGATTGGGAGCCACCCTGGCCAACATAGATATACAAAACCAGAAAGTGAAACCTAGAACACACATAGACTTTACACACCCTGGCTCAACATATTAGAGTCCCCAGAGCCAGGGCGTGACAGTACCCCCCCCCTAAAGGCGCGGACTCCGACCGCGCCCACCAAATACCACAGGGGAGGGACCGGGTGGGCACTCCGCTTAGGCGGCGGATCCGGCTCCGGGCCTGAACCCCGCTCCCTCTCCAACCCCCCAAAGTACCCCTGGTCCGGTCTGGCCCCGCTGGCCGGAGCTGGACTGCACACTGGTGGAGCGGATTGCTCTAGCTCCGGCGTGAAGCATCTGACCGGTGCCGGACCTGCCACCGGTGGAACAGGCACGGGCCGTGCCGGACTGACGACGCACACCACTGGCTTGGTGTGGGGAGCAGGAGCGGGCCGAGCCGGGCTGTCGAAGCGCACCCCTGACTTGGTGCGGGGAACAGGCACGGGCCGTGCCGGACTGACGACGCACACCACTGACTTGGTGCGGGGAGCAGGAACGGGCCAAGCCGGGCTGACGAAGCGCACCACTGACTTGGTGCGGGGAGCAGGAACGGGCCGAGCCGGGCTGACGAAGCGCACCACTGACTTGGTGCGGGGAGCAGGAACGGGTCGAGCCGGGCTGACGAAGCGCACCACTGACTTGGTGCGGGGAGCAGGAACGGGCCAAGCCGGGCTGACGAAGCGCACCACTGACTTGGTGCGGGGAGCAGGAACGGGCCGAGCCGGGCTGACGAAGCGCACCACTGACTTGGTGCGGGGAGCAGGAACAGGCCGGACCGTACTGGGGACACACACCACTGGTCCTACGCAGGGATCTGGAATGGGCCGGACCGGACTGGTAACACACCCCAGTACCTCTCGCCGTGCCTCTACACCTTCCACCCCCTCTTCGACCAGTGGCCCCCGTAACCTGGCGGCCTCCTCTGCCAACCCGCTGGGCCGCTCTGCCGCGGTCTCCTGCTGGCACGTCGTCCACGGCGTTAGCCCCCCCCTAAAAAATTTCTGGGCGTCTCTCCTACCCGTGGACCAGGTCTCCATGTCCCTCGCCAGCCTTTCGCCCTTCTGCCTCAATGTCAAGCCCTTCTCTTCCTCACCCGGCTTGACCCAGTCGAGGAGGCGAAGGAGATCTGCTAGAGATCTCCCTGGCGATGGCTCCTGGACACGCTGCTTGGTCAAATCTTGGTGGTATCTTCTGTCATGATCGTCGGTGAGAGAGGAGGACCAAGGCGCAGCGTTGAAGGCGAACATATTTATTTAATTAATGATCACACGATCAAAACAACAAAACGATGACGTGACAGTCAATGGTCATACACAAACCAAATACGAACAAGAAACCACACCAAATGAATGCCTAACGGCTACCTAAGTATGACTCCCAATCAGAGACAACGAGCTACAGCCGTCTCTGATTGGGAGCCACCCTGGCCAACATAGATATACAAAACCAGAAAGTGAAACCTAGAACACACATAGACTTTACACACCCTGGCTCAACATATTAGAGTCCCCAGAGCCAGGGCGTGACAGTTATTCATTTTGTTTTGTTTTTTACAGGACAGTCTTGTCTCCATTTGAGGTGAACTTTATTGCCACCGTGTCTGTTTGAATTTAGATTTCCAATCCAGTATGGCTATAGTCATTTACATTTATATTTACATCATTTAGCAGACGCTCTTATCCAGAGCGAGTTACAAAATAATCTTTGACCTCATAAATGATCTATTTTGCAACTTGAATAAATGTGAAATACTAAGCTGATCAAATCACATGAGACAGAATCAATCTGCGGAGTCAAACTGAATCACATGGGGCAGAATCAATCTGCAGAGTCAAACTGAATCACATGTGACAGAATCAATCTGCTGAGTCAAACTGAATCACTTGTGATGTAATGAATCAAAAGGTCACCCAATCTTAAGGTGTTGTTGTTATCTTACCACTTCAGTAGGTCCTTGGTGTCATGAAAGCATTAGTCGGGACTTAATGGATTATTGACATCATATGAATTAAAGAGGTTGTCATTATTTTGAGAAGTGTTAATTTAGCTCATCATTAATATGGATATCATATCACAGTTTCAGCTACAACACTTCTCAACTCTTCACTGCTGTCTGCGGAGACAAGTTTCACTTCGACTGTACAGAAACCTTTGTACTAAATTGCCTCCGAGTCAGTCTGCCACTTATTTCAACGACTCATTGAATCCATTGACAATTCAGCCTTCCTCGGAGACCAAGCCCATATCTCTGTGGGAGTATCACAAAGGGGCCTACCGTTTGGATTCTGACGGCATCTTGATACTGACTGCCATGAACCACTGCACATCATTGTACCTCAACCTACCTCTTGTCACCCTGGTTATGTGTGTAAATTCTGCTGACAGGTCCTCTACTGACATGAATACTGAGTGTGTCTGAAGCGCTTACCAGGTTGGAGCGATGGGGGGGGGGCAGAGGGGTTAGCGACTGCTATCGGGGAGAGAAAGACTGAGAAAGGGGGTAACTGAACAGCTATCAGGCGAGGGAGGGAGATAGAGCGGGAGAGAGAGAGAGAGAGGGAGAGAGATGTGTGTGTGTCAGGGGGGGGGGGACATTTTTAGAAAAGACACACTCTTCAAGCCTATCATGACCACCTTTAGTTTTTAAAGTCAGGCACAGGCATGCCTCTCAGTCTCGCAGCATGGGGGAAAACACACGGTATGTATGAGGGCTGCCGGTGATGCTACCACACTCTGAGTGGTGAGAGCATAGAATACAAATGCATAGCCTGAAAGTAGTAGCCTGACAACTCACACTAAATTCTTCCGCCGCTCTGTCGTGCTCTGCCATCTTTGAAGTCGTTTGTGTTGACGTCAAAATGAGAGGTGTTGTACAAAACAAAGTCATCAGCGATTGGATCATCTCTAACCAATCAGGGTATCAAAGCCAATGACACATTTTCAAACCACCGCTTGACCCACATGTGTTCTGGCTCTGGCCCAACCCATCGGTTTCTGGACCAATCAGACAGCCCCAATGTGTTTGTATTCGGTGAAAGGTCGGGGTGGTCAGATCCAGACTCATTGCGGATAAGAAACTAACATCCGTGGAGTAGCGTTAAGCCGGCACAAGGAGTCTGGGTAGTCAGGCAATTAATGTATATTTGTTTGTTAATTGTTTTCCGAGCATCATCATCATCATCACAGAGCGTTTGAATGAACCTTGACATGAGAGCCCACAGTGCTTTTGTGTACTGCACTTACACAAAGTTATCATTGTGTTTTCATTAATATAATATATGCCATTCAGCAGAAACTTTTATCCAAAGCGACTCAGAGTCATGCGTGTATAAACGTTTTTGGATAGGCGGCCTCACCGGGAATCAAACTCACAATCAAGGCAATGCAAGTGAGTTGCATGTGCCATGCTCTAGCAACTGAGCCACACCTCTTAGTCAATGGCTGTAAACTTTTAGTTCAATATAAGTAACTTTGCCTGAGACCTGAAGATTTGCCTTAGTTCCTGTGTGCTTGAGCAAAGCGGGCTAACACAGTTTTATGGTGGGTGCAGACAACCCTCAAAAGCAGATCTGGCTGTCAGGCTAAGTAAACTATGGCTGTGCACAAAAATTAACCACAACACCACACAACTAAATCAAGTGCTGAGTTCTAACTTTTTTCCACCAAAATACCCCTGTTCTTTTTGTTGAGGCGACCTATTTTTACTGAGAGAACCTTCCTTCCTCCCTAAAGACCAACAGCATAAACCAACAGCAATCGCAGTGTTTTTGAAAATTAATACTATAACAAGGGTTGAAAGTAAGGGCAAAATAAATAGTGGGGGTACGCCCTACCGGTAAAACATGAGCCTATCACAATAATTAAAACAAAATAAAACTGCAAGTTATTATACCACTATTTATTATTACTGCATGTCAGAGGCATTAAATATTTGCGAATGGACTTGAAAACGGGTGGAATAGCCTTCGCTCCAAAATGTGATGTGGTTGGACGAGAACATAGACATTTTGCCAAGGCAGAGATGAGTGGCCGACACCGAGATGTGCGCGGACAGCAGTGGACGCATTAATTCTGACCTAATGACAATAGACAAATGACATTAAACCTTTTGGTGTTTTGTTTAAGGATCTGACCCTTTTTTTCAATTTTCGCCTAAAATGACATACCCAAATCTAACTGCCTGTAGTTCAGGACCTAAAGCAAGGATATGCATATAAGTTTGTGGAAATGTGAAATTAATGTAGGAGAATATAACACATTAGATCTGGTCAAATATAATACAAACAAAAAAACATACTTGGTTTTCAAATACATAACTATAGAGAACATACAAAAATGCTAAGGTAATACAAAATGTAAGTTTGCACACTCCCCGGAATGTCATACATGATGGATCATTAGCTTCCCTACAGAAAATACACTAACCTTCACACATCTAGATGCCCAGGCGGGGTGGGTGTGGAGTCAGAGGTCAAACTGTAGAACCCAGTTCATACATTTGAATATAAAAATTGATTTTTCAAACACAACTACACTACATTTTATCACTGGGACCCTCAGGATGACAAATCAGAGCAAGATGCATGTATTTACTTTCAGAGGTGAATGTACCAAACCAGTTGCTGTGAGAAAAGTGTTTTGTTGTTGTGCACTATCCTCAAACAATAGCATGGTATTTTTTAGCTGTAATAGCTACTGTAAATTGGACACTGCAGTTAGATTAAGAATTTAAGCTTTCTGACCATATCAGACATGTCTATGTCCCGGAAAGTTGGCGGCTGTTGTTTACATCACCATTCTAGTCACATCTCGCATATTGAGCATCAACCGTCCCGTATAAGGGACACCGATCCGGTAGAGGTTAAAATATGTCTCTTTCCATTCACCACTGTTTAGAGGCTGGAATAAATTAAATCTACTTTCATCCCTGAGTGTAACTCACATCAGCATACTGACCCAAAATGACAGATATACCCTAATAGCAGCACATCATTATGGCATCAGTTGTTAGACCAAATGTATTCATAGTAGTAGTAGTTCATCTTCTTTAGAACAGGCCTATCCCTTTGGAGTGTCGGTATACTGTAGTCAGATGACAGATTTAGTTTAAAAATAAAAACAAAACATAGCCAAGGTCTGGGAACACAAACTTCAATGGCAAGCTTCTTCATGCTCCATCACCCTCAAGACGTATGTGTGTGTGTGTGCGTGTGTGCGCGTGTGCGTGTGTGTGTGTGTGTGTGTGTGTGTGAGAGAGAAAGAGAGTGTGTGTGAGAGAGCAAGAGAGAGAGAGAGAGAGAGAGAGAGAGAGAGAGAGAGAGAGAGAGAGAGAGAGAGAGAGAGAGAGAGAGAGAGAGAGAGAGAGAGAGAGAGAGAGAGAGAGAGAGAGAGGGAGAGAGAGTGAAAACGTGAATATGTGAGCAACAAGCTCTCACAGTCTCTGCAGAATTAGACGTTCATCCACGTTCTCCAAATGTGGGATAAGGTTAAAACATTAAGTTTAGGCACTCATTCCGAATGGTTAAGGTAAAGGTTAAGGTTTGGGATAGGGTTAAAACTACAAATTAAAAACCAGTGTCCACCACTGGTATCAAACACGCAACCTTCTGATCCAGAGTCTTGGGATTACATCCATCCACCACCCCTGTCCAATTCACCCTAGCCTACTTGATGGTAAAAGTGCTCACTGTGTCCGGTTTTGAAGGTATTTCCTGACGTCCTCAGGACATGGATAGATATCCAATTTCGACATCAATCTAGGAAAGATCTCCCTGGTGTGAGTACGCGCAACATGCATTCAGGTGTTTTGAGGCTGTGTTCTTCTCCTCCTGCCTCTTTGCAGCAGAAAAGTAGAGTGATGTAGCATGAATAGTTATCTCATTTGAGACCCTTGTAGACCCATGACAATTCTGAAAGTTACATCAGTAGCCCTATTGTACTGCCGATCACCTGATGTCGGCTACAATCAAAGAAAGAGCCTTCATTGGCAGAGAAGTGAATAGACATGTTGGAATATGACCTGTCATCTCGAGGTGTTTGCTGTTGATTGCAGTGGTCAGTTATCTCTCCTGAATCCCAATGAGTATTTCTCTCTCTCTCTCTCTCGCTCTCTCTCTCTCTCTCTCTCTCTCTCTCTCTCTCTCTCTCTCTCTCTCTCTCTCTCTCTCTGTCTGTCTGTCTGTCTGTCTGTCTGTCTGTCTGTCTGTCTGTCTGTCTGTCTGTCTGTCTGTCTGTCTGTCTGTCTGTCTGTCTGTCTGTCTGTCTGTCTGTCTGTCTGTCTGTCTGTATCTCTCTCTCTCTCTCTCTCTCTCTCTCTCTCTCTGTCTCTCTCTCTCTCTCTCTCTCTCTCTCTCTCTCTCTCTCTCTCTCTCTCTCTCTCTCTGTCTCTCTCTCTCAATCCAGCAGCTGCGCTCACACACACACGCCTCGCCCGACGCTGAGCGTCGCCTTCCATACAGATGAGGTGTAGCAGTGCAACTAAGGGGCCAGGCTTCCGGTCTGGAAGCACGCTTTTGACTGCACCTACAGTATTGCTTCAGTACTGCAGTTCAACTGAATGACGGCCCCATAAAGAAGTCACATTAGAAAATTCCTAATAAGACACTTTAGTCATCACTTTTGTGCACAAAACATCCATTGAATTATTCAAATTATTGTCGCCGAGGCCATTTTTTTCGTCACTCACATTCGAAGATATTAACATTTTATATTCATGTTCTGAGGTCATGACCCCATCTAGCCAGGGGACGTGCCGGTTGGCTTGTTTAGCTGTCCGCGTGCTCTGTCAGAGCCCCGTTGCATGTTCGTGGGATACTGCTGTCTGTCCAGTGTGCACTGAGTGCTAGTGTGAAGGCAGAGTAATCCCAGTAAGAAAGATGGCAGCAACCACGAAACTGCGTATGCGAACGTGAGTAGATTACATTGAAAACAAAGTTCGGCCATCTTGGAGGCAGTCCTAGTCCTTATTATACCTCAGTGAATGCAGCACGTATTGTGCAACGTGACTGATGCTCAGCTCGCTCCATAGCAGCCAACTAAATCAAGTGCGGAGTTAACTTTTTTCCACCCAAATCCCCCCTGTTCTTGCTGTCGAGGTGACCTATTTTTACTGAGAGAACCTTCATTCGTCCCTAAAGACCCGCTGTGTAACTTACGAGCCTGTCCTTTAATTCTCCAGAGTTCTAAGCATTCTGAGTTGCCTCATGCATTGAGCCATGTACAAATTACCCAATTTCCAGTAAATTCATAAAAAAACATGCAGCACCTCCTAGGAGCCCTGCCTATCCACTCCACTTCATATGTGCCTAAAAGCCTTGGTGTCTCTATGCTAAATACGTCTCCTATAGAGGAGAAAGGTAATTGTAGAGTGTTTGAGCCATCAAAGTGCTGCTTTGAATCGCAGGGTTTGGGGACTCTGTCATCGTGCCTCTCTCACAACTCCCCTGGTGGGCGTTGAACAAAGACTCCCTTCCCAGTGGGCATACAATGCGATAAAGACGTATTTTTCTGGTTAAATCTGGTCGGGATGCCTTATAACCAGATCACAGCCAGATTAAGACGTCTTTTTCATGACGTCTTATTGACGTCATGAAAAATACGTCTTATTTTGGTTGCTACTCAATGAATAGACACCAATCTATATAAATATGTGAATAGTGTTTGTGGGCCATGCACCCATTTATATATAAGACACTAGAACCATTACAATGATTAAAATAGGAGTAAGGGTTTTCAGCAGGGTTTGCATCATTCAGTTTAGCACAGTTGGCAAACAACAGCTGGCAGAGCGAACTAAAGCGGGTTAGGGTCTCATGGCATACTGTACCCAGTCAACGCCCTGGGCTCGGGCCTATTCCGTTTGAGACTCGGGGGACTCGGCATGGACACCGACTCAGGGGGCTTCATGCGAGCCAAGCTCTTCCCGGCAGAATTATATTACTCTGGGCTCTGGCTAACGGTACTCGGGCCAAGTACACATCAGCTTATCCGGCCCAACTTTTTCAGGAGTAGGGCCATTTGAGGTTTTTATTCAGCAGGTGATGAAATACAAAAAAACTAATAAACAAGGAAATGTGATATATTTCACCTCCAAGTCATTGAATTTGCTAGGTCATTAAAAGCTCAAATTTGTGAGAGTCTCTGTGGTCCTATAGCTAAACCACAGGAGCATGAGGGGATTCAATGGGCAGGTACTGCATAGACTCACTGAGATTACCTGACACACTCAGGTTTTGGAAACGTAGTGTGGGTGACTCTGCCAATGCTTAGCGTTCATAAAGCTCTCGTCGGCCCCAGAGTCAATGAGCACGCAGAGAGATTTGGACCGGTCACCCCACAACAGGGTAGCATGGAGAGGGGTACGAGAAATGGAAGATGGGAAACTCCCCGTACGGCTCACCAGCGTACTGGTACCTACTTGATGAGCCTGGTTCGACACCATTTTGTATACATCTGGCCCTTCATTGGACACTGTGTTAACAAACCTCCAAACAAGCTTCAATGCCATACAACACTCCTTCCGTAGCCTCCAACTGCTCTTAAACACTAGTGAAACTAAATGCATGCTCTTCAATCGAACGCTGCTGGCACCTGCCCACCCGACTAGAATCACTACTCTCGGCGGGTCTGACCTAGAGCATGTGGACAACTACAAATACCTAGGTGTCTGGTTAGATTGTAAACTATCCTTCCAGACTCACATTAAGCATCTCCAATCCAAAGTTAAATCTAGAATCTGCTTCCTATTTCGCAACAAAGCCTCCTTCACTCATGCTGCCAAACATGCCCTCGTTAAACTGACTCCAACACTCTACTCAGCAAATTGGATGTAGTCTATCACAGTGCCATCTGTTTTGTCACCAAAGCCCCATATACTACCCACCACTGTGACCTGTACGCTCTTGTTGGCTGGTCCTCACTACATATTCGTCGCCAAACCCACTGGCTCCAGGTCAAATCACTGTTAGGCAAATCCCTGCCTTATCTTAGCTCATTGGTCACCATAGCAACACCCACCCCTAGTATGCGCTCCAGCAGGTATATCTCACTGGTCATCCCCAAAGCCAACACCTCCTTTGGCCGCCATTCCTTCCAGTTCTCTGCTGCCAATGACTGGAACGAACTGCAAAAATCTCTGAAGCTGGAGACTCTTATCTCCCTCACTAACTTTAAGCATCAGTTGTCAGAGCACCTTACCGATCACTGCACCTGTACACAGCCCATCTGAAATTAGCCCACCCAACTACCTCATCCCCATATTGTTATTTATTTTGCTCATTTGCACCCAAGTATCTCTATTTGCACATCATCTCTTGCACATCTATCATGCCAATGTTAATACTAAATTGTAATTATTTTGCACTATGGCCTATTTATTGCCTTACCTCCATAACTTGCTACATTTGCACACACTGTATATATATTTTCTGTTGTATTTTTGACTTTATGTTTTGTTTACCCCATATGTAACTCTGTGTTTTTATCGCACTGCTTTGGTTTATCTTGGCCAGGTCGCAGTTGTAAATGAGAACTTGTTCTCAACTGGCTTACCTGGTTAAATAAAGGTTAAATAAACAAAATAAAAAAATGGGCAGGTAGATTATAAATGTCCCGTAGCTCCACAATACAGACAGCGCTGGGTGTTTAGTCTGTGTAAGCACTCAGCAGTTGCATGGGCTCCGGAGGAGATGACTCGACAGCCCTCGGTGACCTCCGAGAGAACTCGGGCGACATCGGATCCACTCGGAAATGTGGACTTCAGGGATTTTTGGGATTCCTCGGAAGCGAGGTGGAAATCGAGGATGAACGTCGGCGACAGGGAACAGACTCCCTCTCCCTCCTACGTTCCCGTAGCCACCCATCGATCCGGATGGTCAAGGCTATGAGGGAGTCGAGGTCCAGGGGCAGCTCCCGGGCTGTGAGCTCGTCTTTAATCACCTCCGATAATCGATGAAGGAATGCCTCGAACAGGGCTTCCGGGTTCCAGGCACTCTCAGCCGCCAACGTGCGAAAATCCACCGCGTAGTCTGCCACACTACGGGAATCTTGATGTAGTTGGAGCAGTTTACGAGCCGCCTCTCTCCCGGACAACGGAGAATTGAACAATTAACGTACCTCCGCCACAAACTCCTCCAGTCTGAGGCAAATGGTGGATTGTTGCTCCCACACCGCCATAGCCCAGGCAAGAGCCCTCCGGGACATCAACGTTATCACGTACGCTATCCTCGAACGATCTGAGGGAAATGAAGAGGGCTACAGCTCAAAGATGAGATAACACTGGGAGAGAAACGCCCGTCAGGATCCGGGATCTCCAGCGTAGCGCTCCGGAGGAGATAAGCTGGGTTCTTGGGAAGCCGGGGTAGATTGGGGAGAAACGCCGCTGGTAGCAGTGTAATTGACAGTCTGGGGGGTTACTGTAGTGGGGGGCTGCCTCACAGACAATCCGCGGAGTTGCTCCAACAATGTGTTGAAGGCATGGTTCTGGTGTTCCGCCAAGGTCTGTAATCCTTCCATAAGACCTTGAAGTAACTCCTTGTGTCTTACAATGGTGGCTCCCTGGGAGGAGACGGCATTGCGGCGCTGGTCCAAGTCTGCTGGGTCAGTCATGGCCAGTTTGTACTATCACGACTCAGGATAAGACCCAGATGCAGACGAAATAGCAAAAGTTGATTTACAAAAACAGGGGGTAGGCAAACGACAGGTGAAGGGTAGGCAGAGGTCAGTAATCCAGAGCAGAGTCTGAAAGGTACAGAAACGGCAGGCAGGCTCAGGGTCGGGGCAGGCAGAGGTCAGTAATCCAGAACAGTGTCACAAGGTACAGAACGGCAGGCAGGCTCAGGGTCAGGACAGGCGGAATGGTCAAAAACTGGAAAACGGGCTAGAGCAAAACAGGAGTACAGGAAAAACGCTGGTAGGCTTAATGAGACAAGACGAACTGGCAACAGACAAACAGAGAACACAAGTATAAATATACAGGGGATAATGGGGAAGATGGACGACACCTGGAGGGGGGTAGAGACCAGCACAAAGACTTAGGGTGTGACACACACAGGTTGAAATATCAAAGCCAACTGTGAACCAACTATATTAATTTGGGGGCAGGTCGAAAACATTCATGAACATTTAGCTAGCTATTGATAGCTAGTTTGACCTGGGAGATGAACATTGTGTTTATATTTTACCTGACATGCTGGTCCTCTTTTTAGCTGGTTCTTTGCACAATTTTGACCTGGAGTCATAAAAAATATTGTGTTTCTCAGATAAAAGGGATCCACATATAAAAGGGAAATGGTGTTCGTTTTTAAGTTAGTAATCTTTAATTAATCTTTCCTTGTTTGTCTATAATGGCAATGGAGGAGATGGCTACCATTTTACGGGATCCTAACCAATTGTGTGTGTTTTTTTGCGTTATTTGTAACTTATTTTGTACATAATGTTTCTGCCACCGTCTCTTATGACCGAAAAGAGCTTCTGGATATCAGGACAGCGATTATTCACCTCGTACTCTATGAAGATTTTTTCTTTAACTAGTCGGACACAAAGGATTTACTTCAGACACACGACAAGGCCCACATCACTGTCATTCGCAGGAGAAAGAGACAGAGATATCTGGGACATAGGTCGGGGTGCCTTGTAAGAATCCGATGGCGAGTGGGTAATCTGCCTCTACCATCAGTCCTATTAGCCAACGTACAATCATTGGATAACAAAATAGACGAGCTACGATCACGAATATCCTACCAACGGTACATTAAAAATGGTAATATCTTATGTTTCACAGAGTCGTGGCTGAACGACGACATGGATAACATACCTCCAGTAAGACAAGGGATGGCGCTCTGCGTATATTTGTAAACAACGGTTGGTGCACGAAATCTAATATTAAGGAAGTCTCTAGGTTTTTCTCGCCTGAGGTAGAGTATATCATGATAAGATGTAGACCACACTATTTACCAAGAGAGTTTTCATTTATATTTTTCGTAGCTGTCTATTTACCACCACAAACCGATACTGGCACTAAGACCGCACTCAATGAGCTGTATAAGGCCATAAGCAAACAGGAAAACGCTCATCCAGAGGTGGGCTCCTAGTGGCCGGGGACGACTGTGTAATCACGCTCTCCGTAGCCGATGTGAGTAAGACCTTTAAACAGGTCAACATTCACAAGGCTGCAGGGCCAGACGGATTACCAGGACGTGTACTCCGAGCATGCACTGACCAACTTGCAAGTGTCTTCACTGAAATGTTCAACCTGTCCCTGACTGAGTCTGTAATACCAACATGTTTCAAGCAGACCACCATAGTCCATGTGCCCAAGAACACTAAGGTAACCTGCCTAAATGACAACAGACCCGTAGCAGTCACGTCTGTAGCCATGAAGTGCTTTGAAAGGCTGGTCATGGCTCACATCAATACCATTATCCCAGAAACCCTAAACCCACTCAAATTTGCATACCGCCACAACAGATCCACAGATGATGCAATCTCTATTGCACTCTACACTGCCCTTTCCCACCTGGACAAAAGCAACACCTACGTGAGAATGCTATTCATTGACTACAGCTCAGCGTTCAACACCATAGTGTCCTCAAAGCTCATCACTAAGCTAAGGACCCTGGGACTAAACAACTCCCTCTGCAACTGGATCCTGGACTTCCTGACGGGCCGCCCCCAGGTGGTAAGGGTAGGTAACAACAGATCTGCCACGCTGATCCTCAACACGGGGGCCCCTCAGGAGTGCGTGCTCAGTCCCCTCCTGTACTCCCTGTTCACCCATGACTGCATGGCCACGCACGACTCCAACACCATTATTACGTTTGCTGATGACACAACAGTGGTAGGCCTGATCACTGACAACGATGAGACACCCCTGAGGGGCCCCCGTGTTGAGGATCAGCGTGGCAGATGTGGCAGTGTGGTGCCAGAATAACAACATCTCCCTCAACGTGATCAAGACAAAGGAGATGATTGTGGACTACAGGAAAAGGAGGACTGAGCACGCCCCCATTCTCATCGACGGGGCTCTAGTGGAGCAGGTTGAGAGCTTCAAGTTCCTTGGTGTCCAGATCACCAACAAACTATCATGGTCCAAACACACCAAGACAGTCGTGAAGAGTGCACAACAAAAGCCTATTCCCCCTCAGGAGACTGAAAAGATTTGGCATGGGTCCTCAGATCGTCAAAAGGTTATACAGCTGCACCATCGAGAGCATCCTGACTGGTTGCATCACCGCCTGGTATGGCAACTGCTCGGCCTCCGACTGCAAGGCACTACAGAGGGTAGTGCGTATGGCACAGTACATCACTGGGGCCAAGCTTCCTGCCACCCAGGACCTCTACACCAGGCGGTCAGAGGAAGGCCCTAAAAATGGTCAAAGACTCCAGGCACCCTAGTCATAGACTGTTCTCTCTGCTACCGCACGGGAAGCGGTACCGGAGCACCAAGTCTAGGTCTAAAAGGCCTAGACAGCTTCTACCCCCAAGCCATAAGACTCCTGAACAGCTAATCAAATGGCTACCCGAACTATTTGCATTGACATTTCTGTATTTTAAGACTGCCAAGCTGTCCTCAATTGGGGGAACCTCTGTCCGGGACAATGTCCTCAAGATTATGGAGAGGTGTGTTTATAAAAGTTGTTTGAATATTACATGTATTACAATTAAGCAAAACTTTAACATTTAGAGATGAGTTAAATATTTCAATTATCCAACTACTCTCTAATTTTGATATCCTCTTTCTTAAAATGTTTCAGATTGATGACCAATACATTTATGTCACACTTCAATATGAAGGGACAGAGGAGAAAACATGCCTTTGCTACCACTCGTGAGTGCACCATTGTAGTTGTTAAGTAATTGTGAGCAGTTGAGACATTTAACATAGACAATGGGAATTTTTTTGTAGATCCTGACTGTTAAAGATATTTTACTGTGCGCTACTGTTCTGTCGTGTCCTGCATGCCCACATAATGCCAATCGTTAATTTATTTACTTCTCTTTTTATGCTTACAGTAAGTGTAATGAAACGCCAGAAAACTCAGGAGGTTGATGTGTTGCGGGCCCTCTGGAAATTTCTCAAATATGCCCCCTGACCGCTGTGGTGGAGGAGGACGCAAAGTAGGTATATGAGCAAGTTGCTATTTTTTGAAGAAATCTCTAAGCTATAACTGCCACAAACTTCTTTAACTAGTACCATGGAAATACTTTAAGCCAGCTGAGTCCACAAAGTTTCTTCAGGAATGTCCTTTCTACCTTTCTTTAAAAATGTATAAAGTTGTAATGCGCTGATTCTCTTCACTGCAGACCTGACCCATCACACCACTCTTCAAGAGGCCCACTACGCTCCAGATCGCCTTCTGTGCTCAGAGGTCCTTGATGAGGATCTACCCCATCACACCACTCTTATTAATCATTAATACAAATAAAACAATGGACCATTATATACTCTGAGTCCCAGTCTTTCTATGCATGTAATGTCTGGGTGAATTATGAAACAATTACTGTATGCAGATGTATAAAAGAATGTGATGTAGATTTGTTTTTGCTATTGCTTGATCTATTTTAAATGTAAGAATATGTAGCAGATTTAAACTTGAATTGGTGCCTATGGAAACAAATAGAAATGTAATGAACAATGTTTTCAATATCCTACTTCATCCTCTGAAATACTTTTTACAGTAGGTAATAAGCTGTAGTCAGATGGTCATTACCAGGTTATGATGAGGTCTTAACTATGACCAGTACATAACATAGCACATAATATAGTGGTCAGAATTATGACAAATTGGTCGTATGGTCGTCAGAAAAAGACATAATATTCTGGTCAGTAAAAATATGTTTAAAAAACGTCATTTCTTCAACCAGTTTGCGACCAGAATATGAGGTTATAAAAATATGTTATACTGACTGACGACTTTTCAACCAGGTTTTGCCCACTGGGTTGTTGAACAGATAGAAGTTCAAAGTAATAATTTGCCACATTTGAGCAGTGATGTTGACAATTTAAATGGAGCAACAGGGAGCGGTACCAAGGCAAACAGAGCAGGGGCTGTGTTCATGGCTCTACCCTGACTAGGCTGGAGATGGGCTTTGTTGTTCGCCACCATCTCCGTGCACGAGCACCGAGCATGGCAGCGGAACTGGAACTACTGTTGTTGTTACAGGTGGCAACTGGGCTATTATAGGAAGCGTTCTGGAAGCAATGGAATGGAAACAATACGTGGTGTTCTGTTCTGGATTTGTTCATGTATTTTGTAATGCCAGCGGATGCAGAATACTGCCTGCATGTTGGAATACAATAACCTCCCATAACCTGATGTGTTTACTATCATAAATCATCATATTTATATTCAAGCCTGATGAAGGCACTGTGTGTGTGTGTGTGTGTGTGTGTGTGTGTGTGTGTGTGTGTGTGTGTGTGTGTGTGTGTGTGTGTGTGTGTGTGTGTGTGTGTGTGTGTGTAAGTGTGTGTGTGTGTGTGTTTGCATGCGTGCGTGCGTGCGTGCGTGTGTATGCCAAAACTGAATCGTTGGTTCAGTCATGGAATAAATATTTGGGAGTACTGTATTATAGCCTAGAGTGTGCAACTTTCTCAAGATATAATTTGTTTGTCTGCACCTTGTTAGATTTTCTTTTCGGCTTTGACTCAAATAACATAGAACTAAAAACGATTGTAGGCATAGGGTTCTGGTATGGATACTACATAATGTGATATCACAGCACCCTCTCCATTAGGGACATTTTCAGGAGGGTTTTTGCTGCTTTCTTACCGTTGTATTGTACAATTCTACCTGTAACAACAGTGAACAAGTCCGACATATTTGACCATAAGCTAGCCATCTGCTACAAACACAGGAATAAACTTTATACAGTGCCCCAGTGTATAAAAATAAAACAAATTATCTCTCCAAACCCTAAGATATCATCTATGTCTGTGCCTTACAGCCTCATATCTCCATTAAAATCCAATACAGCTTGCACTGGGACTCTCCAGGGAGAAGCCATCATGTCTATGGGCCTTTAGATGATGTTAAATGGACATGGAAGCACTCTCTACTGAGTTCCCATCCCCAATATTATGCAGCTGCAGCTCCATCCATCTCGTATGGGCATTATGAGTGGGGCTGGGCGGACATGTTGGATATGAAATAATCCATTATGGTTCACTGGGGAAGAGGAGTCAGTGGACCTGGAGGGAGACTGCTCAACAGTAGACAGATGGGGAGTTAAAGTCTGCAGAGTCCCTTGTGGCCTCCCGGAGGAGGAGTCCATATTGGATGGATAATTCAAGGGTACATACAGAAGACAAAATGATCAGCAGCTAACAGATGGGGTATTAATATCAACCTCCAATAGGCAAACACGTCATATCGGCTTTTACAAATACACATGCATGCACGCGCACGCGCGCACACACACACACACACACAGACGGAGACTTTAGATGACATAATGACAACAGACACTTCTGCTCAAGAGGCCTTGTTGACATAAAACAAAGCAAATTATCACTTGAAAAATAAGGAGTCAAAAAGTTCCCCTCCTTATCTTGCCTGTGTTCCACACTGTGACTGTCTATTTCGACGGGGCATCACTTTAATCTCAAATTCATAGACTGGTCTAATCAGTTGGATATTCATGTTGAATTCAAAATTCAATTGTAGCACATCTCTTCCATTTTAAATAAGACAATTTCATCAACTCATCTCAGCTCTCCTCAACATTGTAAATGTATCACACAGTAGGCTACAGTATAACATAGTCCGAAATGAACCTATTTGTGACCCTCTCTATTTCATGCATTATTAATACCACTTCCTAGTTAAGGAGAAGGCCTGGTGGTGACATGAAGACACCGTTGCACATCACTGACTAACCTGGGTCCACCTGGGAATGACAAAAACACCCATACTGCAGAGAGTGGTCCATTCACATGTGTGACATGCAGCCAGGCAGCCAGTCTAAGTGACCACGATGAAGTCTGAATGTATCTTCCCGTTTCTGTTATGGCCTTTGCATAATAAACTATTGAGTGCTTAATTAACGTGTGCGATTAGGCCTAATCACTGACCTGTTGAAGCGTTACCCCACAACTTGAAGTGGATTGAAGACGTTAGGGTGACTATCGAAATGTAACATTTTGAGAATCAGCGCTACACAATAAAGACGCCTAAATCCCTTAAAGGGCTACATACTATAGAACAAACATGGAGAGGGGATTCTCTTTTAAAATTCTAAATGTTTCTGTATTATAATGTAAATGTGATGTAATGTACTATACATGATATTAATCCTGTTTTTTATCCCCCCCAAAAAAACTTGTGAAAAATTAAATAATAATAAAGATACTTTTAGAGCAAAATAAGAGAACAAAACAAGAGATGATGCAAACAACTTGATATATCTCATGAAAGAGAAAATAATCAGATAATTATGGTTTTAAAGGTGATCTTGTTAAAACAAAAAGAGAGAGAGTTGAGACTGTTTATAGTCTAAGTTTCAGTCCTAAGCCCTTTCTCAAGGCCATGCAGTCTCTGACTATTGAAATGGAAATAATGCATTTCACACAGATAGATGTGGTCATTATCTTATTATGTCCAAGTTGTAGTAAATATATGGCCATTAGAGGGCACTGCTTACATAACGTCTATAGTCTCAGTTTCATCACGGGTGACAAGTTTCTCCATCAACACACATTCATTTTGCTCTCCTTCGATGATGTGGAGAGACTGGTAGCCTATTTGTAAAGCCACTGCAGTTGCTGTGTTCTTGAAAATGAATAGTGTAACTCACATCAGCATACTGACCCAAAATGACAGATATGGCCTTATAGCGGCACATCATTATGGCATCAGTTGTATTCATAGTAGACTCGGATTAGCATAATGTGCCACATGACACATTCTTCCTCTTTAGAATAGGCCAAAACATAGCCAAGGTCTGGGAACACAAACTTTTTTGGCAAGCTTCTTCATGCTCCATCACCCTCAAGACGTGTGTGTGTGTGTGTGAGAGTGAGAGAGAGAGAGAGAGAGAGAGAGAGAGAGAGAGAGAGAGAGAGAGAGAGAGAGAGAGAGAGAGAGAGAGAGAGAGCAAGCGTGAAAACCTGTGTGAGTGCGGGCGCCAGTGCGCATTCAGGTGTTTTGAGGCTGTGTTCTTCTCCTCCTGCCTCTTTGCAGCAGAAATGTAGAGTGATGTAGCATGAATAGTTATCTCATTTGAGACCCTTGTAGACCCATGACAATTCTGAAAGTTACATCAGTAGCCCTATTGTACTGCCAATCACCTCATGTCGGCTACAATCAAAGAAAGAGTCTTTTCATTGGCAGAGAAGTGAATAGACATGTTGGAATATGACCTGTCATCTCGAGGTGTTTGCTGTTGATTGCAGTGGTCAGTTATCTCTCCTGAATCCCAATGAGTCTCTCTCTCTCTCTCAATCCAGCAGCTGCGCTCACCCACACGCCTCGCCCGATGCTGCGCGTTGCCTTCCATACAGATGAGGGCTGGAAGTCACGCACTCCTTGACGTAGTGAGAGACCGGTTGCAGTGCCGCTCAGTCTCTGTAGCAGCGCAGCACGTATTGCGCAACGTGACTAATGCTCAGCTCGCCCGTAGCCGCCAATCCAGCCCGTAAAACACCGTTATCCTATGAAGTGGGATTGGGAAGTGAATCGACGAGAAGCTCTTCATTTTATTCTACACCGGAATCATACCAGGAATCAGGTGCACGCGCCACTCTCTCCCTCCCTATACCGGACTCACCCAACTCTACATCCCTACCAGAGATGACTCGCGCACCGTGTCGGAAGTCGTGATGTAGCGGTGAGTGAGCGAGCGCACCAGCCAGCCCCTGAAGCAACATCGCTGTTGAGAACTCAACTGCTTGTAGCAGCAGGCAACCGTTTTTTCCCCGAGCAGCAAATTGCAGAGAATCTCGTTACGATTCAAATGGCAGCGCTTTTAACACATGACAGTTCATGGATTCTATCTAAACAAGACATGACAACCACTGGAACCGCTGAGGAGCCATGTCCCTGGATATCATCTCAACCATTCTGCAGCCAGGAGCATCAGTGTGACCACTCAGTGAGGAGCTCCGAGGGTCAGCACTAACGTGACGGACGGGACTGAATAGACATCATTATTGGGTCCCACCTACTTGAAGCAGCCTATTCGGTCCACTGTCATCACTGACTGTCTTTAGGCTAGGGCGGTAGTCTTCTGCTCTGACACAGTCTCTCTTCCCTGGCGCTCTGTTTGCTACAGTACCGCCAAGACATCCATTGGCTCACGTTATAAGCAGCACACCGCTTTTGCAAATCAATTCGTCAGCACTTGATTTATTATGACAGTAAACTGAGGTGAAAACGCGTCTTTTAGCTTTCTGCGTTCATAAATTATCGTTGCAAGGCATTCAGAACATTGGAGGATTGGAACGGCAGAGGTGTTCTATCTATGCACGGGAGTTCCATCGCTTTGCCAACCTCTTTCCTCGCCCGGGAAAGGACTTCTTGCCTTTGAGAGTTGGATATGTTGAGATTAACGTAAAGGATGGATCTAATAATATCTGTTTTGGGGCTCCTGACGCTGTTACTGGAGGGCATCGGTTGCCAAGGAGTGTACGGTAAGTGTGCCTCTTCCTCCAACAGGTTGCAAGAAACATGACCTTGTAAAATTTGCGCCAATAATTGCAACTTTAATGGGGGTTGGGGCCACAAAAAATCGGAACTCATCATGAAGAGCTGCAGTGGGTCGTGTGTCTGCAGTTCTACACACATTTCTTGCAATTCTAAACATTTTGCTATAGGGTGGAAACAAATATTTGCAGTTTTGAATATGATATCGGATTATCAATGAGTCCCCCGGTTGGTAATTTGACCATGCTTACTACACGTTTAGATAGCTGGCGGCAAGACTAATTGACCAATCTACATTTTTTTAGCTGAGATAGGATAATTGAGTGACTGTCAGTGATTGACGTAAGAGTAGAAAAACTGCTGATGCACAAACAAATTTCGAAATTGCACCTTGTGTATTCTATTATTTTAACTCTTAACAAAAAGTACAAAAATAAAACACTTTTTGGGGGGAAATTGATCCGCGGGCATACGCACGCTGGCCGCACGCTTGCCATCCCTGGGCTACAAATTCACTCCCATACATTCTCCATAGAAACATAGTGAATGACTTATGGGCGAGAGACCCGTGAGCTGTCTATCAACCACTGGTTAGTGACCCGCACCAGCTTATTGAACTACGAATATATCACAAACTGTCAAATTCCCATCAACTCCATCACAAATGATTTCTGGGATTCTAATATAGCTAAGCGATTATCACAGTCGATTGGGTCCCTTCGTTCGTTGTTAGTGACGATATGTAGATGTTGATGCATCTTGAGGGTTGTCTATGTAGGCCTACAGGAACTGCCAAAATAAAGAAACACCAACATAAAGTGTGTTAATAAGGCTTTGGGTCACCACGAGCCGCCAGAACAGCTTCAAAGCGTCTTGGCATAGATTCTACAAGTGTCTGGAACTCTATTGGAGGGATGCGACACGATAAATAGCCAAAATAATGGGCAACTGGGCCTTTTTATACATGACCCTAAGCATGACGGGATGTTAATTGCTTAATTAACTGAGGAACCACACCTGTGTGGAAGCACCTGCTTTTGTATCCCTCATTTACTAAAGTGTTTCCTTTATTTTGGCAGTTACCTGTATTTTACCCATGTGTATGTGTTAGGTTTCTAGATTCAGACAACGTAGCCATCACATTGGATTGCATTGAGCATCTCTTAACTGTCAAGATCACTTTTATGTATAAATATTTGCTATTCAAATAATGTACTGTATAAGCATATCTCTCTCTCTCGCTCGCTCGCACACACACACACACAGACACACACACACACACACACACACACACACACACACACACACACACACACACACACACACACACACACACACACACACACACACACACACACACACACACACACACACACACACACACACACGGAGTGTTCAACCAGTGGCACTGATGCTGCCTGGGCTGAATAGTTATGTGTGTTGACAGCAGAGGTGCTCTATGGTAATAATATGAATCATATGAGCGAGTGAAGCCTAGTGGCATTATCCAGAGTAGAGGTTCAGTCAGGCTGAGGGGTTCAATAGAGACTGGTTATGTGGATGTAATACATGACATTACCAAGCAGGCATATATATATACACCTTATCACTGTGTATCATATGCTCAATGTGACTGGTGCTGTATGATACTACTGTACGTTGCTACTTCTGTTGACCAATGAGGATGCTGCAGTCAGACTATATGGGGTCAAGTAGAGTCCACCCTCAGTGGGGAGGCAGAAACCGGATGCATCCCGTTTTCAGGGGAAATGGAAAGAACGCGACTTCTGCTTTTGGATGTTAACAAGGCGACACTCCATCTTAACTCCTCCTCCACATTTACTGGATTGGCTGAACAGTGCAGAAGACAGTTTTTATTTTCTTGTCAGGACTAGAAAGAATGAAACGCCACTCAGGCATGGTGATGGCATAATAATATTATGGTGATGCCATTATCCATATTTAGGCACTATTCCATAGATTTGGTCTCATCCAATGTCTATGGTGCTAGAAGGTGCATGGAAAGGTTAGCTAACTGGAATAGAAGCAGGGAACACCTGTTGATAGAGACTTATGACGTTGTAATAAACATGCAATTAGCACCACTTCAATGGGCTTTGCCCACAGTCACAGAAACACAACATGTTGTTCACATATATATTTCAGTTTTTCACACATACAGTTGAAGTCGGAAGTTTACATACACCTTTGCCAAATACATTTATACTCAGTTTTTCACAATTCCTGACATTTAATCCTAGTAAAAATGATCTGTCTTAGGTCAGGTAGGATCACCACTTTAGTTTAAGAATAGAAAATGTCATAATAACAGTAGAGAGAATGATTTATTTCAGCTTTTATTTATTTCATCACATTCCCAGTGGGTCAGAAGTTTACATACACTCAATTAGTATTTGGTAGCATTGCCTTAACAATGTTTAACTTGGGTAAAACATTTCAGGTAGCCTTCCACAAGCTTCCCACAATAAGTTGGGTGAATTTTGGCCCATTCCTCCTGACAGAGCTGGTGTAACTGAGTCAGGTTTGTAGGCCTCCTTGCTCGCACACGCTTTTTCAGTTCTGCCCACATATTTCTATAGGATTGAGGTCAGGGCTTTGTGATGGCCACTCCAATACCTTGACTTTGTTGTCCCTAAGCCATTTTGCCACAACTTTGGAAGTATGCTTGGGGTCATTGTCCATGTGGAAGACCCATTTGCGACCAAGCTTTAACTTCCTGACTGATGTCTTGAGATGTTGCTTCAATATATTCACATAATTTTCCTTCCTCATGATGCCATCTATTTTGTGAAGTGCACCAGTCCCTCCTGCAGCAAAGCACCCCCACAGCATGATGCTGCCACCCCCGAGCTTCATGGTTGGGATGGTGTTCTTCAGTTTGCAAGCAACCCCCTTTTTCCTCCAAATATAACGATGGTCATTATGGCCAAACAGTTCTACTTTTGTTTCATCAGACCAGAGGACATTTCTCCAAAAAGGTGAAATGTGCAGTTGCAAACCATAGTCTGTTTTTTTAATGGCGGTTATGGAGCAGTGGCTTCTTCCTTGCTGAGCGGCCTTTCAGGTTATGTTGATATAGGACTCGTTTTACTGTGGATATAGATACTTTTGTACCTGTTTCCTCCAGCATCTTCACTTGGTCCTTTGCTGTTGTTCTGGGATTGATTTGCACTTTTCGCACCGAAGTACGTTCATCTCTAGGAGACAGAATGCGTCTCCTTCCTGAGCGGTATGATGGCTGCGTGGTCCCATGGTGTTTATACTTGCGTACTATTTTTTGTACTGATGAACGTGATACCTTCAGGCATTTGGAAATTGCTCCCAAGGATCAACCAGACTTGTGGAGATCTACAATTTGTTTTCTGAGATCTTGGCTGATTTCTTTTGATTTTCGCATAATGTCAAGCAAAGAGGCACTGAGTTTGAAGGTAGGCCTTGAAATACATCCACAGGTACACCTCAAATTGACTCAAATGATGTCAATTAGCCTCTTAGAAGCTTCTAAAGTCATGACATCATTTTCTGGAATTTTCCAAGCTGTTTAAAGGCACAGTGAACTTAGTGTATGTAAACTTCTGACCCGCTGGAATTGTGATACAGTGAAGTATATGTGAAATAAACTGTCTGTAAACAATTGTTGGAAAAATTACTTGTGTCATGCTCAAAGTAGATGTCCTAACCGACTTGCCAAAACTATAGTTTGTTAACAATACATTTGTGGAGTGGTTGAAAAACGAGTTTTAATGACTCCAATGTACAGTGAAAGAAAAAAGTATTTGATCCCCTGCTGATTTTGTATGTTTTCCCACTGAAAAAGAAATGATCAGTCTATAATTTTAATGGTAGGTTTATTTGAACAGTGAGAGACAGAATAACAACAACAAAATCTGAAAAACACATGTAAAAAATGTTATAAATTGATTTGCATTTGAATGAGGGAAATAAGTATTTGACCCCTCTGCAAAACATGACTTAGTACTTGGTGGCAAAACCCTTGTTGGCAATCACAGAGGTCAGACGTTTCTTCGAGTTGGCCACCAGGTTTCCACACATCTCAGGAGGAATTTTGTCCCACTCCTCTTTGCAGATCTTCTCCAAGTCATTAAGTTTTCGAGGCTGACGTTTGGCAACTCGAACCTTCAGCTGCCTCCACAGATTTTCTTTGGGATTAAGGTCTGGAGACCGGCTAGGCCACTCCAGGACCTTAATGTGCTTCTTCTTGAGCCACTCCTTTGTTGCCTTGGCCGTGTGTTTTGGGTCATTGTCATGCTGGAATACCCATCTACAACCCATTTTCAATGCTCTGGCTGAGGGAAGGAGGTTGTCACCCAAGATTTGACGGTACATGGCCCCGTCCATCGTCCCTTTGATGCGGTAAATTGTCCTGTCCCATTAGCAGAAAAATTCCCCCAAAGCATAATGTTTCCACCTCCATGTTTGACGGTGGGGATGGTGTTCTTGGGGTCATAGGCAGCATTCCTCCTCCTCCAAACACAGCGAGTTGAGTTGATGTCAAAGAGTTTCATTTTGGTCTCATCTGACCACAACACTCACCCAGTTCTCCTCTGAATCATTCAGATGTTCATTGGCAAACTTCAGACGGGCATGTATATGTGCTTTCTTGAGCAGGGGGACCTTGCGGGCGCTGCAGGATTTCAGTCTTTCACGGCGTAGTGTGTTACCAATTGTTTTCTTGGTGACTATGGTCCCAGCTGCCTTGAGATCATTGACAAGATCCTCCCGTGTAGTTCTGGGCTGATTCCTCACCGTTCACATGATCATTGCAACTCCCGAGGTGAGATCTTGCATGGAGCCCCAGGCTGAGGGAGATTGACAGTTCTTTTGTGTTTCTTCCATTTGCGAATAATCGCACCAACTGTTGTCACCTTCTCACCAAGCTGCTTGGCGATGGTCTTGTAGCCCATTCCAGCCTTGTGTAGGTCTACAATCTTGTCCCTGACATCCTTGGAGAGCTCTTTGGTCTTGGCCATGGTGGAGAGTTTGGAATCTGATTGATTGATTGCTTCTGTGGACAGGTGTCTTTTATACAGGTAACAAACTGAGATTAGGAGCACTCCCTTTAAGAATGTGCTCTTAATCTCAGCTCGTTACCTGTATAAAAGACACCTGGGAGCCAGAAATCTTTCTGATTGAGAGGGGGTCAAATACTTATTTCCCTCATTAAAATGCAAATCAATTTATAACATTTTTGACATGCGTTTTTCTGGATTTTTTTAAAACCTTAATGACTTGGAGAAGATCTGCAAAGAGGAGTGGGACAAAATCCCTCCTGAGATGTGTGGAAACCTGGTGGCCAACTACAAGAAACGTCTGACCTCTGTGATGGCCAACAAGGGTTTTGCCACCAAGTACTAAGTCATGTTTTGCAGAGGGGTCAAATACTTATTTCCCTCATTAAAATGCAAATCAATTTATAACATTTTTTACATGCTTTTTTCTGGATTTTTTTGTTGTTATTCTGTCTCTCACTGTTCAAATAAACCTACCATTAAAATGATAGACTGATCATTTCTTTGTCAGTGGGCAAACGTACAAAATCAGCAGGGGATCAAATTATTTTTTCCCTCACTGTATATGCTAAAACAGACCAGTAGCTTGTGACAAAGACTTTTATGTGATGTGAACTTATGCGTTCATACACTGTAGATCATGCTCCATTATGTCGGAAGAGCCTCTGGCGAAGGATGCAGCTCTTCAAAGTAGTATACAATACACACAGCACAGGGATGTCTCCAGAGAAATGGTTTTGAATGGAAGGTTCAAAGTCAACATTCAGAATTGATGGACGCCAAATGTCCATACTCAGTATCCTATTATTTGGGAAAATGGGAAGCATATGGGAAGAATGACATCATACTGTGGAAAAAATTGACACAAATTGCACAGTCAGGGATGCCACAATGATTGTGATGATTCTCTATGATGATACAAGATACCTTTCAAATAATATATAATTTGTTATGATGATACTGTACATCATTCTATGAACTGAATTATTTTGTTGGCTTTTTAGATGTCAGTCTGACTCTGTTTCAGGGTCGATATGATCTTGTAGCAATCTGAGATGATTAAATGGCTCAGCCAGAATCATTATTGAGGGCTGATGATGGCCGGTACAACTGCTGTGCTGCAGTACACTATAGTATACTGCTGCAACATATCTCTCTCTCTCTCTCTCTCTCTCTCTCTCTCTCTCTCTCTCTCTCTCTCTCTCTCTCTCTCTCTCTCTCTCTCTCTCTCTTTCTGTGTCTCTGTCTCTCACTCATTCTTCTCAAGCTTTTCACTACTCTTCTTTTGGTCTTGAGAGGTACAATATGTTTTCTGTACCTCTGTCGGGACTGTCATCTTCCATCTCAAGTCACAAACTACAAACTCTCCAAAACTCTCAAGTGGCAATTACTTCATGTGTGATACATCTAAAGGATAACATGAAATGTTTCCTTCTTTTTTTGTTTTGAGGAACATGACTCTGTATGATATTGTCACGATCGTCCTGGACACGCTGCTTGGTCCTGTTTTGGTGGGATCTTCTGTCACGATCGTCGAAGGAGGAGGACCAAGGCGCAGCGTGATATTCGTACATACTTATTTTATTAAGTGCACACAATAAACAAAACAAAAACGATAACGTGACGTCCTAGGTCTAACACAACCAACACGGAACAAGATCCCACAACTACTGTGGGAAAACAGCCTGTCTAAATGTGGTTCCCAATCAGAGACAACCAGCAACAGCTGACACTCGTTGCCTCTGATTGAGAACCACTCTGGCCAACATAGAAATACAACAACTAGAATCTACAACACAGAACACAAACACATAGAATCTACACACCCTGGCTCAACATATAGAGTCCCCAGAGCCAGGGTGTGACAGTACCCCCCCCCAAAGGCGCGGACTGCGACCGCGCCTAAACATAAACCAAACAGGGGAGGGCTGGGTGGGCATTCCTCCTCGGAGGCGGTTCCGGCTCCGGGCTTGACCACCACCCTCCAACAATCCCCCCGTAGCGCCCCTGGTCCGGTCTGGCCCCGCTGGCAGGAGCTGGACTGGACATCGTAGGAGCAGATTGCTTAGGCTCCGGTGTGGAGCAGTTGACCGGTACCTGACCAGGCACTGGTGACCCAGGCACGGGTTGTGCCGGACTGACGACGCGCACCCCTGGCTTGGTGCGTGGAGCAGGAACGGGCCGGACCGGGCTGACGATGCGCACCCCTGGCTTGGTGCATGGAGCAGCAACGGGCCGGACCGGGCTGACGATGCGCACCCCTGGCTTGGTGCGGGGAGAAGGAACAGGCCGGGCCGGGCTTGCGACGCGCACCATTAGCTTGGTGCGGGGAGCAGGAACAGGCCGGGCCGGGCTGGCGACGCGCACCATTAGCTTGGTGCGGGGTGCAGGTATAGGCCGGACCTGGCTGGCGACGCGCACCATTAGCTTGGTGCGGGGAGCAGGAACAGGCCGGGCCGGGCTGGCGACACGCAGCATTAGCTTGGTGCGGGGAGCAGGAACAGGCCGGGCCGGGCTGGCAACGCGCACCATTAGCTTGGTGCGGGGAGCAGGAACAGGCCGGGCCGGGCTGGCGACGCGCACCGTAGGCTTGGTGCGAGGGGCAGGAACAGGCCGGGCCGGGCTGGCGACGCGCACCATAGGCTTGGTGCGAGGGGCAGGAACAGGCCGGGCCGGGCTGGCGACGCGCACCGTAGGCTTGGTGCGAGGGGCAGGAACAGGCCGGGCCGGGCTGGCGACGCGCACCGTAGGCTTGGTGCGAGGGGCAGGAACAGGCCGGGCCGGGCTGGCGACGCGCACCGTAGGCTTGGTGCGAGGGGCAGGAACAGGCCTGGCCGAGCTGGCGACGCGCACTACTAACTTAGTGCGGGGAGCAGGAACGGGTCGGGCCGGACTGGGAACACGCACTACTAACTTAGTGCGGGGAGCAGGAACAGGTCGGGCCGGACTGGGAACACGCACTACTAACTTAGTGCGGGGAGCAGGAACGGGTCGGGCTGGACTGGGAACACGCACCACTAACTTAGTGCGGGGAGCAGCAACGGGCCGGACCGGACTGGTGACACACACCACTTGCTTGGTGTGAGGAGCGGGACTGGGTTTCTTCATAACCCTCCACTCCCTCAGCTGCCTACACAGTTCCTCTCGCCGTGCCTCTACTCTCTCCTTCTCCCTTATCGCCTCCAGTAGCTCCTCCCTCTGAACCACTAACTCCTGCTCCCTCTGGACCAATAGCCCCCTTAACCTGGTGGCCTCCTCACCTAACCTCCCAATACGCCCTGTAGCTGCCTCCTTCTGCCCCGTCGCCCATGCCGTGTGCCCCCCCCCCCCCCCCCCTAAAGTTTTTTGGGGTTGCCTCTCGTCCGTCCGACGACGACACTGTTGACGCCGTTGCTCCTCTCTCGCCAGGGCCTTAACTTTAGCCCATGACCCTTTTCCCGCGAGCATGTCCTCCCAGGACCACCATTGGCCCACCTGGGCCATCGCTAACCTCTCCAGCTCCTTACCCGGCACTTGCTCCTGGACACGCTGCTTGGTCCTGTTTTGGTGGGATCTTCTGTCACGATCGTCGAAGGAGGAGGACCAAGGCGCAGCGTGATATTCGTACATACTTATTTTATTAAGTGCACACAATAAACAAAACAACAAACGATAACGTGACGTCCTAGGTCTAACACAACCAACACGGAACAAGATCCCACAACTACTGTGGGAAAACAGCCTGTCTAAATGTGGTTCCCAATCAGAGACAACCAGCAACAGCTGACACTCGTTGCCTCTGATTGAGAACCACTCTGGCCAACATAGAAATACAACAACTAGAATCTACAACACAGAACACAAACACATAGAATCTACACACCCTGGCTCAACATATAGAGTCCCCAGAGCCAGGGTGTGACAGATATGATGATATGATACTGTAGCTGTGTGTTAAAGTGAAAGGAGTATCTTCATCTGGAGATCAGTTTGTTCACCGTGAAATGCTTACTTACGAGCCCTTTCCCAACAATGCACAGTTAAAAAGTAAGATCTCACTTTTTGTGTGATTATCCTTCTCTCCCTTCCCCCCTCTCTCTCTATCTCTCCCCTCTGTTTTTCTCTCTCCCTTCTTTATGTCCCTCCCTACCCCTCTGTCCCCCTGTCTGTACACTCTGCTAGCACAGAACCCACGAGGTGTGAATGGGAAAGGGGTGAGAGAGGCAGAGAGAGAAAGAGAGAGGGGGAATGAGAGAGGGGGGGAATGAGAGAAAGGGAGAGAGAGAGAGAGAGGGGGGGGGGGTGTTCTGTACAGCAGAGAGACAATTTGGAGCAGTGGAGTGGTGGGCATATGGGGGACTGGTCTATACCAGTGGCTGTCGGTGCTGTTTAAGATGAGGAAGGTTGATTCTTTTTTTAATGAGAATGGCCTTATTTCTATTACAGCATATTGGATGACAGTCATTCATATTCCATTCACCCAGCTCAATGTAACATCGATAGGTTTAGGCTACTAAATGATACTCAAATTTTCCCTGTACCCATCATGAGGTTGCTACAACCTAGCCTATGAATGAAAGTTTACAACATAGGTGAACAGGTCGAGAGAATTTTGAGTAATCAAGGTGACAGACATATTCAATACCGCCTTGCACACTCTTGCCTGCAACTAGCTGATCTAGTGTGTAATCATTAGTCTAACAGTTGCAAATGAGAGTTGCTATTGGACAAATTCAGGTATGTTTACATCTGTTTTGTTCTGTTTGCTTCCGTTGAAGAAACTTTTTTCAACAGAATCAGCGTAATGAATACACCCCTGATCACTCGCAAACACTGTTCACTTTCATAGCAGCCACATAGAAACAGCATGATCCCTTTACTCGTTGTACATATAATTCCTTCTCGCAACTATCTACACACTCTCCTCCTCTCACCTTTTCCCTTCGCTTGTGGACTTCAGTGCACAACACATCTGCTGTCTGTGACCAGGCGAAAAAAAACGTTCCAAACCAAACCTTCATACCATGACCGCTAACCCCTACATCGTTGTCACATCGTAGTCAACCAGAAGTACTACAACTAACGCATTAGTAAACCTGCTACAATCATGCAGTACAATGTACAGTCAGAAAGCAGTTTAGCAGTTACACCGGCGGGCCCTGGTGGCAATACATTTATAAAACCAAAAGCGGACCTTGACTTGGAAGAGTTCCAGTGTTGGATAGCCATAGCCAGCTAGCTAACATAGCATCCCTCTCTGTTTGAGCTGGGTGATTTAGTAAACTAGCTAGCTGCATTCGCTACCTAAGTGAAAGTGAAAGTATTTTGTTTTATACAAGAACCAAATATAGCTCTCTCTCTCTCTCTCTCTCTCTCGCTCTCTCTCTCTCTCTCTCTCTCGCTTCTCCTTAATTTTGGAAGAAAGTAATTTGTTCAAAACTGTTCAACTATTGTCTTTCTCTCTCTTTGAGTCAACTACTCACCACATTTTATACACTGCAGTGCTAGCTAGCTGTAGCTTACACTTTCAGCACTAGATTCATTCTCTGGGTGGACAACATGTCAATTCATGCTGCAAGAGCTCTGATGGGTTGGAGGACGTCCTCCAGAAGTTGTCATAATTACCGTGTAAGTCTATAGTAGGGGGTGAGAACCATGAGCCTCCAAGGTTTTGTATTGAAGTCAATGTACCCAGAGGAGGACAGAAGCTAGCTATCCTCCGGCTACACCATGGTGCTACCCTACAGATTGCTGCTGAGGCTACTGTAGACCTTCATTGCAAAACAGTGTGTTTTAATCAATTGTTTGGTGATATGTGAATATATTTAGTATAGTTTTATCTAAAAAGGATACAGTTTTTAATGTTTCACAATTTGCTTGATTGCTTCTAGTCCCTCATCTGATGTGAAAGTTACTCATACTGAATGTCAGCTCACCCAAGACCCAGTCTTTGGAGAGTTCCCTCTGTATAATGTTGGAAAAACAGAAGCTATGTAACAGCCAATCCATACTTGACATGGTAGTCCGTACGTACTTAAAAAATGGCACTAGTACATTACCTGCTCTGTTACTCACTCATACAGAATTCCAGTCTCAAAAGACATAGTCTAAGGAGAGTTCTGTGAAATGCTTATACATTTTTGAGAGGCCTTTTCATGTGCTTATAACAATCTAGATAAAGCAATCTCATTTGAATGGCAATCTAATGCAAATACTATACTTCCCTCCAACAAACTCTACACATGCCTTTCACGTGCATAACAAGTATCATCTTCATAAAGCAATCTCATATGAATGACAAATCAATGCAAAGACTAGTACTTCCCAGCTAACAAAGCTTGTTAGCTGGACAGTTATTCACTCAGCTATAACCTGAATAGATTCACATCTTAATGAACAGTGCAGATCAGATATAATTGTAAATGCAGGCTAGCCATGCCCATGGTATCATTATGGTTATAGTAGCTTTTTGTTGCATCTGAAAATTCCTCTTCTGCCCCCTCTAATGTATTCTTCTGAATGGAGATGTCTGTGCAAACCTGAACTGTCAGGGACTGCATTCAAACACTTACACATACAAATCACAGAGAGACAGAGAGTTGATCTAAGGAGGTAGCTAAGTTAGTGTAACAGGGACACACGACACCCTTTTAGTGATGCTGGAAAAACACAGGGAGTGGATTGGTTGACTGAAACAGCGCCACACAGCCTTCGACTGACTGTCACTCCTCCGGCCCACACAGGCATTCTAAGTGCTGCTCCTGCGAAGTGATGTCTGTTGTCATGGCGACTCTACGCGAGGCGCCGCACTCCTATTCTTACATCCCCTGACGTTCCCTTATTCTCTCTCTCTCTCTCTCTCTCTCTCTCTCTCTCTCTCTCTCTCTCTCTCTCTCTCTCTCTCTCTCTCTCTCTCTCTCTCTCTCTCTCTCTCTCTCTCTCTCTCTCTCTCTCTCTCTCTCTCTCTCTCTCTCTCTCTCTTCGTTGCTCTAAATCGCTCGCTGTTGCATGCCAGGGAATCAATCGCTGAAACAAATGTGAAGTGATTGCGGCCTGAAAGCTCCTCGCAGCAGCAGCCAACCACGTGTGCATTAGCACAAGAGATTACAGAGAGAGAGAGATGCAGTGTGAGAGAGAGAGAGAAAAAAAAACAGCGGGAGGAGAAAAAGAGAGGGGGAGCGACAGTGGGAGAGTCTTCAGGAATCACCTCC